>NC_135337.1:10975582-11289458 GCF_023851605.1 Tamandua tetradactyla | reverse complement strand
AGACAAAAAACCTATACAAAGAAAACTACAAGAAACTGTTAAAAGAAATCACAGAAGACCTAAATAGATGGAAGGGCATACCATGTTCATGGACTGGAAGACTAAATATAGTTAAGATATCAATCCTACCTAAATTGATTTACAGATTCAATGCAATACCAATCAAAATCCCAACAACTTATTTTTCAGAAATAGAAAAACCAATAAGCAAATTTATCTGAAAGGGCAGGGTGCCCCGAATTGCTAAAAGTATCTTGAGGGAAAAAAAATGAAGCTGGAGGTCTCACGCTGCCAGACTTTAAGGCATATTATGAAGCCACAGTGGTCAAAACAGCATGGTATTGGCATAAAGATAGATATATCGACCAATGGAATTGAACAGAGTGCTCAGATATAGACCCTCTCATCTATGGACATTTGATCTTTGACAAGGCAGTCAAGCCAACTCACCTGGGACAGAACAGTCTCTTCAATAAATGGTGCCTAGAGAACTGGATATCCATATGCAAAAGAATGAAAGAGGACCCGTATCTCACACCCTATACAAAAGTTAACTCAAAATGGATCAAAGATCTAAACATTAGGTCTAAGACCATAAAACAGTTAGAGGAAAATGTAGGGAGACATCTTATGAAACTTACAATTGGAGGCGGTTTTATGGACCTTAAACCTAAAGCAAGAGCACTGAAGAAAGAAATAAATAAATGGGAGCTCCTCAAAATTAAACACTTTTGTGCATCAAAGGACTTCATCAAGAAAGTAGAAAGACAGCCTACACAATGGGAGACAATATTTGGAAATGACATATCAGATAAAGGTCTAGTATCCAGAATTTATAAAGAGATTGTTCAATTCAACAACAAAAAGACAGCCAACCCAATTACAAAATGGGAAAAAGACTTAAACAGACACCTACCAGAAGAAGAAATACGGATGGCCAAGAGACACATGAAGAGATGCTCAATGTCCCTGGCCATTAGAGAAATGCAAATCAAAACCACAATGAGATATCATCTCACACCCACCAGAATGGCCATTATCAACAAAACAGAAAATGACAAGTGCTGGAGAAGATGTGGAGAAAGAGGCACACTTATCCACTGTTGGTGGGAATGTCAAATGGTGCAACCACTGTGGAAGGCAGTTTGGCGGTTCCTCAAAAAGCTGAATATAGAATTGCCATACGACCCAGCAATACCATTGCTGGGTATCTACTCAAAGGACTTAAGGGCAAAGACACAAACGGACATTTGCACACCAATGTTTATAGCAGCATTATTTACAATTGCAAAGAGATGGAAACAGCCAAAATGTCCATCCACAGAAGAGTGGCTAAACAAACTGTGGTATATACATACGATGGAATATTATGCAGCTTTAAGACAGAATAAACTTATGAAGCATGTAATAACATGGATGAACCTAGAGAACATTATGCTGAGTGAGTCTAGCCAAAAACTAAAGGACAAATACTGTATGGTCCCACTGATGTGACCCGACATTCAAGAGTAAACTTAGAATATGTCATTGGTAACAGAGACCAGCAGGAGTTAGAAACAGGGTAAGATAATGGGTAATTGGAGCTGAAGGGATACAGACTGTGCAACAGGACTAGATACAAAAACTCAAAAATGGACAGCACAATAATACCTAATTTAATGTAATTATGTTAAAACACTGAATGAAGCTGCATCTGAGCTATTGTTTTTTGTTTGTTTGTTTGTTTGTGTCTTTTGTTTTTTTCTTTTTCCTTTTTTATATATATATATTTTTATTTTTTATTATTATTATTTTTATTTTTTTCTCTATATTAACATTCTATATCTTTTTCTATTGTTTTGCTAGTTCTTTTCCTAAATCAATGCAAATGTACTAAGAAATGATGATCATACATCTATGTGATGCTATTAAGAATTACTGATTGCATATGTATAATGGAATGATTTCTAAGTGTTGTGTTAATTTCTTTTTTTTAATTAATAAAAAAATAACTTACCAACAGATTGTTATGCAAATCCACAACTCCTCTAATAAAGAAAAATATATATTTGAAAACAACCAACAATAAAACCTGCAGGACTGGATGGCCTCACAGGCAAGTTTTACTAAGCATTCCAAGAAAAATTAGTACCATTACTGCTCAAACTCTTCTAAAAATTTGAAGAAGGAACACAACCTGTTTTGGTGTGCTAAAACTGATGGAATTCAATATACCAGAAATGTATTGGCTTTTAAAAAGGAATTTATTGTTACATGATTACAGTTCAAAGGCCATTAAAACGTCCAAACTAAGACATCCAGAGAAAGACACATTGACTCCAGAGAATTTTTCAGGTAAGCAATCACTAAATTTGTGATTAAGAGACTGGCTCTGCAAGCAATACTAAAGGGAGCACTACAGGCAGATAGAAAAAGACAGGAGAGAGAGGTCTGGAGAAGAGTGTAGAAATGAAGACTATCAGTAAAGGTAAAAAGAGAAAACAATATCAGATATGACATATAAAATCCAAAAGACAAAATGGTGTAAGAGAGTACCTGCCTCTACAGTAATAACATTAAATGCTAATGGATTAAACTACCCAATCTAATGTCATACACTGTCAGAAAGGATTAAAAACCAAGACCCATATATATGCTGCCTACAGAAGACTCACTTTGGACCCAAAGACAAAAAGGAATTGAAGGTGAACTGTTGGAAAAATATATTTCATGCAAAAAGCAATCAGAAAAGAGCTGGGGTAGCTATACAAATATCCAACAAATTAGATTTCAAATGTAAAACAATTAAAAAAGACAAAGGATACTGTATTAATAAGTGGAACAATTCAACTAGAAGACACAACAATCATAAATATTTATGCAGTGAGCCAGAGTTTTCCAAAATATGTGGCAAACATGGAGAACATTGAAGGAAGAAGTAGACACCTGTACATAAATAGTTGCAGACTTCAATTCCCAATTCTCATCAATGGATAGAACACTAGATAAAGGTTCAATAAGGAAACAGAGGTTTTGAGTAATACAATAAATGAACTAGACTTAACATTTGGAGAGCACTGCATCCCACAACAGCAGGATGCTCATTTTTCTCAAGTGCTCATGATCATTCTCAAGAAAAGACCATATGCTGGGTCACAAAGCGAGTTTAAATAAATTTTAAAAGGTTGAAATCATACAAAACACATTCTCAGATCATAATGGAATGAAGTTGGAAATCAATAACAGGCAGAGGATCAGAAAATTCACAAATATATGAAGGCTAAACAACACACTCTTAAACAACCAGTAGGTCAAGGAAGAAATTACAAGAAAATTCATTAAATATCTCAAGGCAAATGAAAATGAAAACACAACATATCAAAATTTATGGGACTTAGCAGTGCCAATGCTGAGAGGGAAGTTTATTGCCTTAATGCCTATATTTAAAAAGAAGAAATAAGAAAAATTGAGGGATTACCTGTTCACTTAGAAGAATAGCAAACTAACCCCAAAGCAAACAAGAGGGAAAAAATAATGAAGATTAGAGCAGAAACTGAGAGCATGAAAACAATCCAGAAAATCAACAAAACCAGAAGATCATTCTTTGAGAAAATCAGTAAAATTGATGGACCCTTAGCTAAAGATAGAACAGCAAACTAACCCCAAAGCAAACAAGAGGGAAAAAATAATGAAGATTAGAGCAGAAATTGAGAACATGAAAACAATCCAGAAAATCAACAACACCAGAAGATCATTCTTTGAGAAAATCAGTAAAATTGATGGACCCTTAGCTAGGCTGACAAAAGAGAGAGAGAGAGAGGAAGCAAATAAATAAAATCAGAAATGGAGGAGAAAGCATAACCACTGACTCTGCAGAAATAAAGGAAGTAATGAAAGGATACTATGAACAAACATAAGTTAATAACCTAGACAACACAGATGAAATGGACAAATTCTTAGAAAGGCAAAAACAACCAACATTGACTGGAGAAGAAATACATGCCCTCAATAAATAAATAAATAAAGAGATTAAATCAGTCACCAGGAAAGTCCCCAAAAAGAAAAGCCTAGGACCAGATGGCTTCACATGTGAATTCTACCAAACTTTCAAGAAAGAATTAGTACCAATCCTGCTCAAACTCTTCAAAAACTGGAATAGGAGGAAAAGCTACCTAACTCATCTATGATGCCAACATCATCCTAATGTCAAAGTCAGACAAAGACACTATAAGGAAAGAAAATTACAGACCAATCTCTTTAATGAATATGGATGCAAAAATCTCAACAAAATACTTGCAAATCAAATTCAGCAGAACATTAAAAGAATTATACACCATGACCAAGTGGGATTTATTCCAGGTATGCAAAGCTCATTCAACATAAAAAAATCAATTAATGTAATAGACTATATCAACAAATCAAAGTGGAAAAACTACATGATTATCTCAATTGATGTAGAAAAGGCATTTGACAAAATTCAGCATACTTTCTTGATGGCAACATTTCAAAGGATAGGAATAGAAGGGAATTTCCTCAGGCTGATAATGGGAATAGATGGAAAACCTACAGCTAACATCGTCCTCAAAGGGAGAAGACTGAATTCATTCCTTCTGAGATCAGGAACAAGACAAAGATACCACTGTCACCTTGTTATTCAACATTCTGCTAGAATTTCTAGCCAGAGAAATTAGACAAAAAGAAATAAAAGTGATCCAAATTGAAAATGAAGAAGTAAAACTCTGTTTGCAGATGACATGTTACTATATGTCAAAATTCCCCCCCCAAAAAAATACAGCAAAACTACTAGAGTTGAGTACAGCAAAGTAGCAGGGTATGAGATCAACATCCAAAAATCAGTAGAGATTCTGTACACTAGTGATGAGCAATCTGAGAGGAAATCAAGAAAAAAAAATTCCATTTACCACAGCAACCAAAAGAATAAAATATTTAGGAATAAATTTAGCTAAGATCTACATATAGAAGACAACAAGAAATTGCTAAAAGAAATCATAGAGAAACTAAACAAGTAAGAGCATACCATGTTCATGGACTAGAAAACTAAATATAGTTAAGACATCCATTCTACACAAATTGATTCATAGATTCAATACAATACCAATTAAAATCCCAAAAACCTACTTTGCAGAAACGGAAAAACCATAACCAAATTTATTTGATGATTAGCATTGAATAGCTAAATATATCTGAATAGCTAAAAATATCTTGAGAAAAAGAATTATGTGGGAGGTCTCACACTACCTGACTTGAAAACATATTACAAACCTACAGTAGCCAAAGTAGCATAAAGTTGCATAAAGATAGATACACTAACCAATGGAATTGAGTTGAATGTTCAGAAATAGACCTTCTCATCTATGGACAATTGATCTTTGATAAGGTGGTCAAGCCATCCCACCTGGGACAGAGCAACCTCTTTAATAGTGTTTGGAGAACTGGATATACAAATGTAAAAGAATGAAAGAGCATCCATAATATCACATCCTATACAAAAATTAACTTGAGAGGCAGTGCAATGGTGGCTCAGTGGCAGAATTCTTGCCTGCCATGCAAGAGAACTGGATTTGGTTCCTGGTGCCTGCCCATGTTAAAAAAAATAATAACTCAAAATGGATCAAAGACCTAAACTTTAGAGCTAAGACTGTAAAACCTTTAGAAGAAAATGTAGGGAAATTTCTTATAAATCTTGTAATAGGAAGCATTTTCCTAGACATTATACCCAAAGCACAAGCATTGAAAATAGAAATAGATAAAAGGGATCTCCTCTAGATTAAATACTTTTGTGCACTAAAAGAATTTTGTCAGGAAAGTAAAAAGGCAGCCTATGCTATATTTGGAAAACCAATATCTGATAAGAATTTACTATCCAGAATATATAAAGAGACTTTTCAACTCAACAGCAAAAAAGTCAAACAACCCAATTTAAAAATGGGCAAAAAAAAAGCCCCCATGGAGGAATGATGAGGAAGGGGGAAAATTCAGCTTCTCCATTTGGAGAATCCCTGATATTCATGCAAGCAGAGGAGACAACCAAATCAGTAGGCTGAGCCCTCAGCCTTGGGGTTTGTTCATATGACACTTATCCCCACAAAGGATAGGCTATGCCTGCTTGAAATTAGGCCTAAAAGTCACCCCAGAGAACCTTTTTTGTTACTCAGATGTGCTCTCTCTCTCTCTCTCTCTCTTTCTCAGCCAACACAGCAAGCAAATTCACTGCCCTCCCCCTCTCTACATGGGACATGACTCCCAGAGGTGTAAAGCTCCCTGGCGACGTGGGACAGAAATCCTAGAATGAGCTGGGGCTCAGCATCAAGTGATTGAGAAAGCCTTCTCAACTGAAAGGAGGAAGAGAGAAATGAGACAAAATAAAGTGTCAGTGGCTGAGAGATTTCAGAGTTATGAGGTTATCCTGGAGGTTATTCTTACACATTATATAGATATCCCCTTTTTGGCTTGTGGTATATTGGAGTGGCTAGCAGGAAGTGGCTGAAACTGTAGAGATGTATTCCAACAGCCATGTCTCCTGAAGATGATACAACTTTCACAATGTGACTGTATGATTGTGAAAACCTTGTGTCTGATGCTCTTTTTATCTATGATATGGAAAAAATAGAGATAAAGAATAAATAAATAATATGGGGAACAAATGTTAAAATAAATTGAGTAGACTGAAATACTAGTGATCAATGAAAGGGAGTGGTAAGGGATATAGGAAAAAATGGGGTAACAAAGGTTAAAATATGTTGGGTAAATGGAAATACTAGTGGTTAATGAGCGGGAGGTGAAAGGTATGGCATGTATGGGTTTTTTCTTTTTTCTTTTTCTCTTTTTCTGGAGAGATGCAGATGTTCTAAGAAATGATCATGGTGATGAATATACAACTATGTGATAATATTGTGAGCCATTGATTATACACCAAGTGTGGAATATTCATATGTTAAGAATGTTCATGTTTGTGTGTTATTTTGTTTTGTCAATAAAAATATTTTTTAATGGGCAAAGGACATGAACAGTCACTTCTTAGAAGAGGAAATACAAATGGTTAAAAGGCACATGCAAAGATGCTCAACTTCACTGACTATTAGGCAAATGCAACTCAAAATCACAACAAATTGCCATATGATTCAGTGATCTCATTACTAGGTATATATTCAGAGGAACTAAAGGCAAGGTCACAAACAGATGTTTTCACACTGATGTTTATAGCAGCATTATTTATGATGCCAAGAGATGGAAACACCCAAATGTCCATCAATGAATGAGTAGCTAAACAAGCTGTGGTATTTACATATTATATAGCTTTAAGACAGAATAAAATCATGAAGCATGTAACAACATGGAAGAAACTTGAGGACATTATGCTAAGTGAAAATAGCCAGAAACAGAAGGCCAAATACTGTATGATCTTGCTAACATGAACTATTAATGAGTAAACTTTGAGAGTTGAAGTTAAGAACACGGGTTATCAGGAAATAAAAATAGGGTAGAATTTGGGCATTTGGCGCTGTAGGAATATAGATTGTGCAATAGGATTGATTGTTAAAATTCAAAAATGGATAGCACAATCCTACCTGATCATCACACAATAATATAAGTACACTAAATGAAGCTGAATGTGAGTATGATTGAGGGAGTAGGACTGGAGGCACGTACGAGACCAGAAGCAAACATACAGGTTAAATACTAAGATAGTATGACTTAGGAATGTCTAGAGTGGACAATGATGATGATTAAATGTACACATAGAAAATGTTTTTACATGAGGAAGAACAAATGAATGTCAACAGTGCAAGGTTTTAAAATGAATGATATACAGGAAAAAGTACACTCAATGCAAGCCAGGGTCTATAGTCAACAGTGACATTGTAAAATGCTTCCACTGTACATAGCAAAGGCATTATGCAAAAACTAAATGTAAACAGGAGGGAGACATGGGGAGAGGTATAGATTCTTTGTGGAAGAAAAGGAAATGTATTCATATAGATTATTGTGGCAAAGGCATGTCTATTTACTTAGGTTGGATTGTATGATGCGTGAATAGAACTGTTTAAAAATGAACAGAGATGAGTTCCAGAGAAAATGTGGAAAAAGAGATGTACCTATTTGCAGTTCATAGAGAAACTGAGAGGTACAGCCCCTTGGAATTCAGTGTGCTAGTTCCATAGGAGTCTAAGGGAAGGGTTTCCATATGATCTTGCAACCCCATTGCTCAGTATGTACATGGAGGAACTGAAAGTGGGGACATGAATGGACATTTGCACATTGGTGCTTATGGTGGCAGTGTTCACAATTCATAATGGATGGAGGTGGCCTAAGGGTACAATGACTGAGGGAAGAAAGGGGAAACTGCAGTGTATACAACAGACTACTGAACAGCCACAAGAAGAAATGAAGTTCTGAGGCATGCTACTAGGTAAATAAACCTTAAAGACTGTGTGTTGAGTGAAGTGTCAGAAACTAAAAGACAAATATCATGTCTCCCTCACATGGACTAACTATAATTATACTAACTCAGTGAATTGAAGTTGAGAGCATGGATTATTAGGTTGGGGTCTAATTTAAAGGGTATTAGATTATAAGCTCCTATAGCAGTCACATATATTCAGGAATTATAACTGTTATTTCTACATTCTGAGATACTGAGCTGTATCTCAGCTGTATATAACCTGGTCTTTCCCAGAAACTTCAGGTATTTATGTGACACCTGAGACTCAGAGTTAGTGCTCTGAAGCCATGACAATCAGGAGTACTCCATACAGGAACTGTTTTAAAAGCTGAAAATTCAATGAATTTAGTTGATTCATTGATATGAATTCATTGATCAAGATATGAATGAAGCTGATCTGGATAGGACTAAAGTAAATCAGAATACAGGGTAAAGGATGATATGGCCCACATTTTAAAACTTCAACTTCTGTGTGAGACCAAAAGGAGAGATGTTTATTTGGTGCAAAATTTATATTTTGAGTAGTGGATTATCTAATTTAACTTGTATGGTCAGTTTAGTTGAACACCATAAGTATATGGAATCTTGAATATGGCATGAGATCTTGTTGGTTTGTCCATGTCAATGTGATGTAATTTGGGCAATGAATAAAGAAGTATTTGCAAACTCCTTGAGGGACTGGGGAGAAAGGAGGGAAAATTCAATTTCCTCATTTGGATAATCCCTGATACTCTTGCAAGCAGTGGGGACTACCAAATTAATAGGCTGAGCCCTCAATCTTGGGCTGTGAAATTTATTCCTGCAAGGGATAGGTTAAACCTACTTACAATTATGCCTAAGACTCACCGCCAAAGAACCTCTTTTGTTGCTCAGATGCAGTCTCTCACTCTAAGCCTTCTTAGCAGGTGAACTCCCTGCCCTCTCCCTCACCCCAATGTGAGACATGAATCCCAGGGGTGTAAATCTCCCTGGCAGTATGAGATACAACCCCCGGGATGAGCTGAGACCCAGCTATCATGGGATTGAGAACACCTTCTCTTCCAAAAAGGAGAAAAGAGAAATGAGACAAAATAAAGTTTCAGTTGCTGAGAGATTTCAAACAGAGTGGAGAGGTTATTCTGGAGATTATCCATATGCATTATATAGATATCCCTTTTTAGTTTGTGGTATTGGAGTGGCTGGAGGGAAGTACCTGAAACTGTTGAGCTGTGCTCCAGTATCCATGACTCTTGAAGATGATTGTATAACGATAAAATTTTTGCAGTGTGAATGTGTGATTGTGAAAACCTTCTGTCTGATGCTCCTTTTATCCAGGGTATGGACAGCTGAGTAAAAAATATGGATAAAATATAAATAAATAACATGGGGAAGAGGGGGTAAAATAAATTGGGTAGCTTGAAATATTAGTGATCAATAAGAGGGAAGGATAAGAAGTATGAGATGATTTTTTCTTTTTTCTTTTTCTTTTACTGGAGTGATGCAAAATGATCATGGTGATGGATGCACAACTATGTGAAGATATTGTGAGTCACTGATTGTACACCATGTATGGACTGTATGTGTGTGAAAATTTGTCAATAAAAATGTATTTTTTAGATGTATATAAAAAAAAAGAACCAGTACCATAAAACTTCTTCAAGGAAATGTAGGGAAACATCTTCAAGATCTATTGATAGGGTGTACTTAAACTTTAAACCCAAATCACAAGGAACGAAAAAAAAAAATAAAAACCTAGATAAATGGGAAATCCTCAAAAGCAAATAATTCAGTACTTCAAAGGACTTTGTCCAAGGGTGAAAAGGCACTTGTTTCAATTGGAGAAAATATTTGGAAACCACATATCTGATAAAAGTGTGACATCCAGTATATAAAAAGAAATGTTATGGATGGTAAGGCTGAATCGGCTAGTGGTTGTGACTCCTCCGGAAGGTTTCAACCTCCAGAGCTGAACCCCGCTTTGGGGCCGCTGAGCCACACTGCCCCGCTGCGGGAAAACTGGGTTCTCTGGGCAATGCTGCAGCCTCTGCCGCCTCACTACGTCATCGCCCTCCAGAGTCGGATCAGAGCCTTCCTCCGATACACACCCCCGTCTCACTGCCCACCTTCTCCCCTTGGGTGCCTCCCACCTTCGATGCCCAGCTTCTAGCAGAGCTCAGTTTCTCTTCGACGACCTGTCCCACCTTGATTCTCAACCTCAGTTCAGCGTCCCACCTTCCTGGAATTTCCAGGCTTCGATATCATGGTACTGGTGACAGTCTCCTGAAACATTTCCTTAGCATCAGTAGCCCACAACCCTCATGCGAAATGTTCATATTATCCAATAAAATATGATAAAGACTTCATTAATTTTAACTCCTCTCCTAATAGAAAAGAAAGGAATCAATTTTTCACTATTTTTATGATACCCGTGATCATGGCTTTAAAAATCAGGAAACTATGGTATACACATGTCTGAACATACAAAATGTCCTGAGGTAGATTGTTGTTCTAGTGCACGTGAGAAGATTATTCAGTTCCTTTGGAGAAATATGCATGCTCCCAGTATGAAGATCAAGGTAGATACTCCAGAGGAGATAGTGAAATGGAGGGAAGAAAGAAGAAAAAACTATCCAACTATGGCCAATATTGAAAGAAAGATAAAGCTGAAACTTGAAAAGGAAAAGAGAGGAGCAGTGTTGACAACATAGTTTGGCAAGATGAGAGGGATGTACAGACATTCAGAGATGGCAAAGATCAGAAGTCCTGACAAACTTCACAAATGGAAAATGATCATGCTGCTTATAAGCCAACTATTGGACCAAGCAATTACACATGTGATTTAAACCTGGTCTCCCTCAGGCAAATGCAGATCCCCTTGGTGTTTTAGCAAACAGTGATTCTGAGTCCGTTAAGTAGGAGAAATCACAAAGTACTGTCATACCCAAGGAAGTGACGCCAGCTCTGCACTCACTAATGAGCAGCTACAGAAGTCTTTCAGCATCGGAGAGTGAGCCACAAGGAACTTCCATCAAGACTGAAGCAGAAGTTCTGCCAAACATAAGGTTCTTCATAGCAATACTCCTAAAAGTCTAAGTGAAAGTGTTAAAGCAGTTGTTAAAAGATTCTCAGAATCCAAGTCTCAGAGCCCAAAGAAAAGTTTTAAAAGGATAAACTGTAATTAGAAAATGATTATCACAGCTATCAAACATCATTTGAACCAAGAACACACCATCCATCTTTCTTGGAAATGTTTTTAGCTCCAGACATTCGACATAAAAGAAATGTGATTTTGGGATGTTTGGCAAATCATTAAAAAAATGACTTTTTTGGACTGAATACTAATGCTATGAATACTGAGGAGATATAGGTGTCTGATTTTTCAGCACACATAACTGAAGCATGTAAAATAGTACCATCTTCAGGTTAGTGAAAGAAAACTTTTTAAAAAATAACTGTACTAGTAATTAAATTGTAAGCCTCATGAGATATGATGTTGGGTTTTTAAGTCATTCCTTTATATCAGTGCAAATAAATACATAGTTGATTCTTTTAAAAAAAAGAAAAATTCTATAACTCAACAATAAAAAGACAACCCAATCTAAAATGAGCAAAAGATATAAATACACATTAGTGTGAAAATGTCTATTCATATCCCTGCTTTTAGTTCTTCTGTAATTGAATTACCAGGTCATGTGACATTCTATATTTAGCTTCCTTAATGTGCTGGTTTGAAAGGATTTATGTACCCTAGTAAAGCTATGTTTTAATCCTAATCAATCTTGTGGGGAGCAATAGTTTTTTCTAATCCCTATCCAGCATTATAGATTGGAAACTTGATTAGAATATCTCTGTGGGGAAGTGATTTGATCAATTGTGGGTATTAAACTTTAGATGGAGACATGTCTTCAACCATCCTACATGGGTCTTAATTAGTTTACTGGAATCCTATAAAAGTGGAGACATTTTGGAGAGAGTTCTTTTTGAGAATGAGGAGAGAGCAGCAGAACCACAACAGAATGATGAAGGAACCAGAGTCCACTAGCCAGCGACCTTTGGAGATAAACAAGAATGCCACTGGGGATCTTCATGAAATAAGAAGCCTGGAGAGGGGGAAGTTAGTACATGTTGTCATGTTCACCATGTGCCTTTCCAGTGGAGAGAGAAACCCTGAACCTCACGAGCCTTCTTGAACCAAGGTACCTTTTCTTGGATGCCTTAGATCGGGCATTTCTATAGATTTGCCTTAGTTGGAACATTTCCATGGCCTAACAACTGTAGACTTACAACTTATTAAATTCCCCTTTTTAAAAGCCATTTCATCCCTGGTATGTTGCATTCTGGCAACTAGCAACCTAGAACACTAAGGGACCACTGAACTGCCTTCCAAAGTGGCTGCACCATTTTACATTCCCACTATCAATGAATAAGTGTACTTATTTCTCCACATTCTCTCCAGTTCTTGTAGTTTTCTGATTTTTTTATAATGGTTTTATTCTATTCTAGTAGGTGTGAAATGGCATCTCATTGTGGTTTTAATTTGCATTTCCCTAATATCTGATGAAGTTCAGCATCTTTTCCTATGCTTTTAAGTAATTTGCATTTCCTCTTTGGAAAAGAGTCTATCCATGGCATTTACTCATTTTTAAATTGGGTTGCTTGTTTTTTGGTTGTTGAGTTGTAGGATGTCTTTATATATTTTAAGTATTGAACACTTATCAGATATGTGATTTCTGAGTATTTTCTCCCATTAAGTAGGCTTCTTACTACTTTCTTGACAAAGTCCTTTGAAACAAAAAAGCATTCAATTTTTGGGAGATACCACTTATATATTTCTTCCTTCATTGCTTATGTTTAAGTGGTAAAGACTAAGAAATCATCCCCTACAACAAAATCTCTAAGATATTTTCCTACATTTTGTTCTAAGAGAAAGGTCTTAGAAGCCTTTAGCATTAGTGTTTAGGTCTTTGATCTATTTTGAGTTCATTTTTATAAGGGGTGAAATATGGATCCTCTTCCATTCTTTTGGATATGAATATCCAGTTCTCCCAGCACCATTTATTGAAGAGACTGTTCTATCGCAGTTGAATGGACTTGCCTGCATAGTCAAAAATCAACCAGCCAAAAAAGAAAAAAAAGTAATAAAAAAAATCAACCAGCCATAGTTGAGTCTATTTCTGAACTCTCAATTTGATTCCTTTGGTTAGCATATCTGTTCTTGTGCCAGTAACATGCTTTGTACTAAGTGGCTTTGTACTAAGCCTTAAAGTCAAGAAGTGTGAGACCTCCAATGTCATTTTTCCTTATCAAAATGTTTTTAGCTATTTAGAGCAAATTACCCTTCCAAATCAATTTGATTATTGGTTTTTCTGTTTCTTCAAAATAAACTGTTGGTATTTTGATTGGTGTTGCATTGAACCAAATAAATAAATTTCGGTGGAATTGAAAAATTACCTATATTTTGTTTTCCAATCCATGAATATGGTATATCCTTCCATCTATTTGGGTCTTCCTTGATTTCTTTTAGCAATATTTTGTGGTTTTCTGTGTGTAGATCCTTTACATCTTGGTTAAATTGATTTCCTAAGCATTCAATTCTTTCAGCTTTATGATTGAAGGAATTTTTTCCTTGATTTCCTCCTTGATTGCAACTTACTGATGAATAAAAACACTAGTGGTTTTTTGATCTTATGTCCTGCCACTTTGCTGAACTTTTTTTATTAGTTCTTATAGCTTTGTTGTAGATTTTTCAGGACTTTGTGTATATTGGATTGTGTCCTCCACAAACAGTGAAAGTTTTTTCTTCTTCCCTTCCAGTTTGGATGCTGTTTATTTCTTTTTCTTGCCTAATTGTTCTAGCTAGAGATTCCAGCACATTGTCAAATAACAGTGGTGACAAAGGACATTCTTGTCTTCTTCCAGAAGTTAAAGGGAAAGTTTTCAGTCTTTCCCCATTGATTATGATGTCAGCTGTGGGTTTTTCATATATGCCTTTTATCATTTTGGGGAAGTTTCCTTCTATTCCTATCTTTCACAGTGCTTTTATCAAAGAAGAATGTTGGATTTTTTCAAATGCCTTTTCTGCATTAGTCAAGATGTCATGTGGCTTTTCCTTTTGTATTTGTTAATATGGTGTGTTTCATTAATTTGTTTTATAGTACTGAACTACCTTTGAATACCTGGAATAAAACACACTTGGTAATGTTGCTTCTTATTGAAATGGAGCTTGAACGATATTAAGGAATGATGAGGAAGAAAGGAAGAAAGAAAGAGCTCAAAGGATATTAAGGAATGATGAGAAAGAAAGAAAGGAAGAACAAATGAAAGAAAGAAAGACACATATGGGCTCAGGGGGTCTGAGGCTTGAGTTTACGTCAGACAGACTTCAGACAACTTTATTCTTATCCAGATCCTGGTTATATACCACAGGATGACAATAGGCATGCATGCATTTCCTGAGGGAACAAAGTTCTTATATTTCGGTGTTCTTCCTTCCTACTTAAAATAACCATTTGGGGTAAACATTCTCTTCCTCCCAGTCTGCTCTACATAACAATCTCCACAGTTTACTGCCACCATCCTGAGGCCTGCTGCTCCTAACAAAAACTGCAGGTCTTGTTTTAACCCTTGGCTCCTACATTTCCTCCTTTTTATTATAAAATAAATTACCCATCATTGGCTGCCAGTCAAGCTCTCTGACTTTTATTCAGGAGGGAGCCAAGAGTTTTCACAAGAATCACATTGTTAGGGTGGTTATAAGCCGAGGTGACCGTGCCTGTCTTAGGTTGCCCTTAGGCTCTGAAGGAAGGGTCTTACCCATCATTGGCTGCCAGTCAAGCTCTCTGGCTTTGATTATTTGTTGTTGAACACAGCTGAGGAGGAAGAGAAAAAATATAAACAGCCCCAAATTTAACAATGCAGTTCCAGTGACTATAGTCACTGTGATAATTCCAATGATTCCAATGACAGCTATAATAATGAGTCCAATTAGCCTCTTAGTCCTTTTTAGATATTCTTTTGCCAAATGGATCAGGACTTGTGTTTCTGGAGAGGATTGCCAGGATCTTGACATCTGCACCAGCAGCCAAATACCTCTTCTTCTCCTTGCTGCTACAATCATCTCATTTTTCTGTAATATAAATGCTTGGAGACAAGTGAACAGAGAATAATTCTCACAATTAAAAGTTTGATTTCCTGTATGTATATTGTGTTTATGGTGGCTATTTAAAGAGAAGTTATAGTTACTAGAATATGCTATAAAAATTGGTCCCAGTCCTAGGAAAATTTCCCATAAATTCTCTAATGTATTTATCATCCCAAATTTTGGCAGAAATCATCCTCTATGTATTAAACTCTGGTTTAGCTTGCCTGTCCATATAATCTCAGTTATCTTCAAGTTAGAGATGGGAGACCCCACAGGGGCCACATCTCTTACAATTCCATAGGAATCATTAATTATGATAACTGCTCAATCCATATGACATAACTGCCATCCATTCCAACTTTCTTTCCCATCTAACAGGCAAGTATCCTTTGTTTCCATAGAGTTATGTATACAGGTCTTTCTAAAAATGGAAGAATTAAATTTGACACCAGTTTTCTTCTTACTGGACCTGGGAATCCTAAACTTGTATTCAGATTATTTTGGTAAAGTTGGATTGGCCCATGTTAGGGCTCACAGATAAACCCAATAAGTATAAATATGTCCCTGTCCTTCAGCAATTAAAGTTATATGTCCTATAATATACATTACCCATTTAGTTATTTTCATCTGGGTTGACATGTCTGGGTTTTATTCTCTTCAAGGGAATCCAAACCAAGGTTCCATCATCTGCAATGATAAGAGCAAACCCCTACCCCACACCTTTACCATTCCTGGTTTCCATAAATCATCTTTAACACTTTTCCAATAGATTGGCTATGGCTGCAGTTCTGTTTGGGTTGTATCATTTTTCTTTCCCAAATTACTAAAATGTTGTTCTGCAGGAGTCTATGATGAATTATCATAAATGTTTAAAAAAATTAAAGTAAACAGGGGTTTTGCTAATTGATCTTTTGGTGTACATATTTTCATAACATCATCCTGATCATCATCTCCCCCTTTTTTTTTCAAGAGCATAGACTTTAGCATCTGGTTTGCTCATTTAATAATTCCTTGCCTTGAGGGATTATGTGGAATTCCTGTGATATGAGTAATATTAAAAGTAGTACAAAATTTATGAAATTGTTTTCCTGTATAAGCAGAACCATTGTTCATTTTAATAGATTGGGGGCATCCCATAAAAGCAAAAGCATTAAGTAAATGTGATTTCACATGGCAGAAATGCTCTCCAGATTGTGTGGTAGCCCAGATGAAATGAGAATAAGTGTCTATGATAACATGTACATACTGCATTTTATCAAAATATGAAATATGAGTAACATCCATTTGCCATAATTTATTTGCTTTTTGACCTTGAGGATTAACCCCTGATGCTAATGGGAGTACATTCAAAGGTCCACATGTTGGACAAGTCCTGACAATGTCCTGAGCTTGCTGTTTAGATAAAGATGGAAATTTCTTTCTCAGCCCCTTGCTATTGATATCAGTCAATTTGTGAAGTGTTGTGGGATCTTGAATTAAACTCACAAGACTATCTGCTTGCTGATTTTGTAATGACAAAGGACCCCGGAAGATTAGTATGAGCTCTTATATGCATGATAAAAAGGATTAATTTGACTTCTGACTAATGTTTGTTAATGTAAAAACATTCAGGAGAGTTCATCTCTTTCAAACAAAGAAGCTATCTCAATGTGAGTAACTGTTTGGCAAACATATTCAAAATCAGAAACAATATTAAGAGATTGTGGAAAACTTTGCAATACTTGAATTACAGCTGCTAATTCATTATGCTGGGCTGAGGTATAATGCATTTTCTAACTTGTTTTCCACTGGGGTGACATATGCAGCCTTCCCATTAATAGTATCATCAGTAAAGACAGTAATAGCTAGCAGGGAAGCCAAAACTATTTTAGGCAAAATCCATTGCATTCATTCTTAAAAATTGTAAAAGTTTTGACATAGCAGATGATTATTCATTTGTCCTTTAAAGTCACTTAATGCTATTTGCCAAGAGGTATTGAAAATATATAGACTTTGAACCTCTTCCTTTGTGAGATTACACACTATGCGATTAGGATCATGACCTATTAATTGATAATATCTTTGGTGACCTTTGGCTATTAAAGAAATAATCTTTTGCAAATATGTATTTAAGCATTTTTGTCAATTGTTTGGTTAAAAAATCCATTTTAAAACACCATCTTGCTAAAATAGGCCTGTGGGAGATTGCAAGGTAAAGAAAATAATAAAATCAACAGGCTTTTTAAGATCCATTTGGACAAGCTGTCCTTTTTGAATACATTGTTCAATTAATTGTAACTATCATTCAGCTGAAGCTGTTAACTGCCTTTTGCTTAATAAATCAGAATCTCCTTGTAAAATATCAAACAAGTTTTGTAACATATAGTTAGGAATCCCTAAAGTGGCAGGTAGCAAAAATGAAAGCAGAGTGTCAATAGTGACGTGTACCCATAGTAAAAGACCAGATTTTTAAAATTGAATTAATTGGATTGATTGAAAAGGAATGCAGGAATGTGGATTCTTTATAATTGGTTGTGCATTTTTGCTAATTTTAAATTTATTGCATGCAGTTTTTATGATATTTTCTCACAATAGTGGTCAAATTCTGATTTGCTTACATGACCGGGCCCAGTTGGGTCCTTTGGGAACTGGCTAAGGACCAAGAGGAGCTTCCTGGGACCTAAATATCTTTATTAAAGTACACCTCCTTCTGGGGGGATAGCCAGTCCTCCCAGTTAGAGTGTACATTTTAGCTATTTCTTACCAAGGTCATGTGATAGCAACATCAGTTGCATGTAATGGCAACATCAGGTGAACAACAGATTCCACAAGTATATTTTTTCCTTGCATTCAGCACTCAAATCTTATCTGCTCCCAAAATAAGCCATGGTTATTTTAGGATAAATTTAGTTTATGCATATGTAGTTTATATAAAGACTAGACAAAGCCTTAAGATATTTTGGCTTAAAGGAATACAGGTATTTGTATGATTTGAATATGATTTAGCCAGTAATAGATTCATTTATAGTAATAGTACTTAGATTAATAGATTAAGCCACCTGGTTTAGGGCAAGAAAAGAAGTAGTTTTTGCCAGTATAATGATACCCAGGAGAAAATCAGTATTTAGAATCTAAGTTAACAAATGGAGTGGGGTTACTATTCCCATTCTTTGTTACAGATTTTATTTGTAGCATAAGTATAATTTCAGTAGAATAATTATTTAGATTAAACCAAGGTAACTTAACAGAACACTATGAGTCAGAACTACAACCCTGAATCGCATACCCCCTTGGGAACCAACCTGCCACAGGAATCATCAATGAGCACTGACCCCCATTTGGTATGGCACCTTTCTCACTGAATACTCTCTGACCCAGGTATACATGAATCCCTATATAAAGGCAGCCCATCAAGAACAAGCCCAGAAACCAATCTTTCTTTATCCTGCTCTGCTGAAGGCATGACAAAGAAGCAATTTTAAAAATCTATCATAATAAAGCAATTCTTAGAAATTACAACTGGTGTGGGCAAGCCAGGCTGCAATGACTCCATAGGCTGAACCACAGTATCAACTTTTATCAAATCAGTCTACATTCTCCATTTTCCTGACCTCCTTCCTACAATAAATATTGGAGAATTCCAAGAACCACGGGACTCCTCTAAACATCCTGCTCCAAACTGTTCCCAAATCAACCGAGTCAGAGCCTCAAACCTCTCTATAGATAAGGGCCACTGCTCAACCCACAAAGGCCCACTTGTAGTATTTGTAGTGGATGTCCCTGGAGCATCTCCTCAGTTTATGCTTTAAGAGTTCCCTTATTAGATCCCTGTTTGGGCACCAATTGCCAAGTCCAGCTCAAGCAACTGTCCAAACAGGGTAAGAAGGGGTAGTGGGAGATTGAGAAGAAACACAACTTAGAGGTTAAGACAAAGCATGAGCCAGGTAGTTCATTGCCTGACTGAACACAGTAACCAAATAGAAACAGGAATATTTTCTCCATTTTGTTATGTTCGCTACAAAGCCTTCATAACCAATTTCCATTACTTAAGATTTAAAACATTATGGCCTTAAGGCTGAAATCAATAAAGAGCTCAAAGGATATTAAGGAATGATGAGAAAGAAAGGAAGGAAGAACGAATGAAAGAAAGAAAGACACAGACGGGCTCAGGGGGTCTGAAGCTTGAGTTTACGTCAGACAGACTTCAGACAACTTTATTCTTATCCAGATCCTGGTTATATACCACAGGATGACAATAGGCATGCATGCATTTCCTGAGGGAACAAAGTTCTTATCTTTCGGTGTTCTTCCTTCCTACTTAAAATAACCATTTGGGGTAAACATTCTCTTCCTCCCAGACTGCTCTACATAACAATCCCCACAGTTTACTGCTGCCATCCAGAGGCCAACTGCTCCCAACAAAACCTGCAGGTCTTGTTTTAACCCTTGGCTCCTACACTTGGTCATGTTGTTTAATTCTTTTAATGTGCTGATGTATTTGACTTGCAAGTATTTTGTTGAGGATTTTTGCATCTATATTCATTAGAGAGATTAGTGTGTAGTTGTCCTTTCTTGTAGTATCTTTGTCCGGGTTTAGTATTAGGATGATGTTGGCTTCATAGAATAAGTTAGACAGCTTTCCTTCCTCTTCAATTTTTTCATAGTGTTTGAGCATGATTGGTACTAATTCTCCCCGGAATGCTTGGCAGAATTCACACTGAAGCCATATTGTCCTGGACTTTTCTTTCTTGAGAGGTTTTTGATGATTGCTTCAATCCCTTTATGTGTGAATGGTTTGTTGAGGTTTTCTATTTCTTCTTGAGTCAATGTTTGTTGTTCATGTGTTTCTATGAATTTGTGCATTTCATATAAGTTGTCTAGTTTGTTGGCATACAATTGCTCATTGTATCCTCTTATGATCATTTTTGTTTCTGCAGGGTCAGTAGTAATGTTCTCCTTCTGTGGTAAATAGGATCACATGTCAACTTGGCCAGGTGATGATGCCCCATTGTTCTGTTGCCAAGGACTTAAATCATCAGTATGTGAAATTCAACTATGGCTGATTACATTTGTGGTTGACTACAGGGAATGACTTCCACAATGAGTGGGGTTCAATTTAATTATCTGAAGGCTAAAAGGAGAAAGGTCAAGAGAGAGCTCAGCAGCTCAGCATACCTAATCTCAGCACTCACAACTCAGTCCAGACATTTGGAGATGCAGAAAGGAATCATCCCAGGGAAAGCCATTGGAACCCAGAATCAAGGAGAGAAGACTAACAGACATCATTGTATGCCTTCCCATGTAACAGAGAACCTCAGATGAAAATTAGCTGCCTTTCCTCTGAAAAACTATAAATTTTTAACTAAATAAGCCCCCTTATTAAAAGCCAATCATCTCTGGTGTTTTGCACTCTGGCAGCTTTAACAAGCTAAAACAGATTTGATACCAGAGAAGTGGAATGCTGCTACAGTTTGCAAATACCAAACATATTGGGATGCTTTTTAAAATGGATTAGGGGAAGATATTGGAAGAATTATGAGGAGCTTGGTAGAGAAGGCCTAGAGTGTTTGAGGATACTGTTGGTATAAATGGAGCCACTTCCAGCCTATACAAAAAGGGACAAATTGGAGTTTGCAGAGAGAGAACCATGGAACCTAAGGTCTGAAGCCCAGAAACCTCAGGTCAGGACAGCAGACCAATCCATTTATATGGAGAGGGTGAGTTTGTCCCAGGAGCAGAGGATGGGCCTAACACTTCATTGCTCAGGAAGAACTGTGCCACCCCAGGCATTGGAAAGTGTGGAGCACATAAACCAGGGCTTAAGGGGAGACGAGCTGCCACTCCATTGTTCTGGAGGGGTTGAGCACATGCTCCAGAGATGGCAGAGATGCTGAGTGTTACCCTGAAGCTTGGAGAGGGTGAAGCCAAGAAAAAGGTGGTCTTCCCAATGTTCCCCAAGATTGCAACCCATCCCAGAGTTTGGAGAGATCAAAGCCACTGCGAGGCCCTTGGAAAGTGGGGGACTGCCACTTTCTAAGGCCTCAAGGATAAATGACTCTCAGACTTTGAAATCCAATGGACTTTGCCCTGCAGATTTTCAGAACTGTTTGGGTCTGGTGACCCCTTTGTTCCTTTCAATTTCTCCCTAAGGTAATGACAACATGTATCCTATAACTGTCTCTCATTTATGTATTGGTAGCAGATAACTTGTTCTGAGTTTCGCAAGTCAAGAGACTGAAGAGAGTTTTTGCCTTAGAACAGATCATGCATATAGCTGACTTTGTTGAGATTTTGTACTGGTTTTAACTTTGTATTGTGTTTGCATTTTTACTGAAATGATTTAATGGTTTTGTGATATGATTAAATGAATGTGTTTTGTGTATGGAAAGATTTATTGCATTCCCCTGAGAGTTGCCATGCTGACAAGGGTTGGACATGTGGTAGTTTGGTTCAGGTGTCAACTTGGCCAGGTGATGATGCCCCATTTTTCTGTTGCTGTGGACTTCAATCATCTGCATGTGGTATTCATCTATTGCTGATTATATCTGCAGTCAATTAAGAGGAGTGCCTTCCAGAATGAATGATATTTAATTTAATTAGCTGAAGGGCTTACGAGAGAGATCAGAAGAGAACTCAACAGCTCAGCATACCTCATTTCAGCACTCTCAATCAGCCAAGAGGTTTGGAGATGCAATTGCCCCAAGGAAAGCTGTTGGAACTCAGGAGACAGGAGAGAAGGCCAACAGACATCACTGTATACCTTCCCGTGTAACAGAGAACCTCAGATAAAAACAGCTATCTGCCTTTCCTCTGAAAAACTATAAATTTTTGACTAAGTAAAGCACCTTACTAAAAGCTGATCCATCCCTGGTGTGTTGCATTCTGGCACTATTAGCAAACTAAACACTATCCCAGTTTTTATTGTATTTATTGCATCTTCTCTATTTTGTCTCTTTGTCAATGTAGCCAAGGGTCTATCAACTTTATTGATTTCCTCAAAGAACCAACTTCTGGTTTTGCTGATTCTGCTTTTTTCTCAATTTCATTAACCTTTGCTTCTAATAGTTGTCATTTCTTTCCTTCTGTTCACTTTGGAGTGAGTTTATTGTTCTTTTTCTTGTTCCTACAGGTGTGCAGTTAAGTCCTCGATTTTATCTCTTTCTTCTTTTTAAATATTGATGTTTACAGCAATAAATTTTTCTCTCAGCACTGCCTTCACTGCATCCCATAAGTTTTAATATGTTGTGTTCTTTTTCATTTGCCTTGAGGTATTTACTGACTTCTCTTGTAATTTCTTCTTTGACCCATTGGTTGTTTAAGTGTATGTTGTCTAGCCTCCATATCTTTGTGAATTTTCATGTCCTCTGCCTGTTATTGGTTTCCAGCTTTGTTCCATTATGATCAGATTATGTATACTATAATTTCATTTATTTTTTTAATTTTTGATACCCCTTTTATGACCCAGCATGTGTTCTATCCTGGAGAATGATTCATGAGCACTTGAGAAAAAGGTATATCCTGCAGTTGTGGGCTGCAATTTTCTGTAAATATGCGTTAAATCTAGTTCATTTATCATATTAGTCAGGATCTGTTTGCTTATTCCTCATCCTCAAGATGCTCTATCTATTGATGAGAGTGGTGTATTGACAGCTCCAACTATTATTGTAGAGATGTCTATTTCTCCCTTCAGTATTTTCCTCTTGTATTTTGGATCACCCTTGCTAAATGCGTAAATATTTTTGATGTTGTTTCTTCTAAATTGATTTCCCCTTTTATTAATATGTAGATCCTTCTTTGTCTCTTTTAACAGTTTTACATTTAAAGTCTATTGTGTGTAATATTAGTTAGCTATCCTTACTCTTTTCTGGTTGCTGTTTTCATGGAGCATCTTTTTCAACCTTACACCTTAACCTATTTGTATCTTTGGGTCTAAAGTGAGTCAGACACTCACTTTAGACTGTCTAATTGCTGTCTAATTGCATTTAATTAGACAGAAATTAAATGGATCCTATTTTCTAATCCATTCTGCCAGTCTCTGTCTTTTAATTGGGGGCTTAATCCATTATCAGTCGATGTTATTACTGAGCAGTACTTTCTTCAACCATTTTGTCCTTTGGATTTTATATGTCATATCTTATTTTTTCTCTTTTTTAATGCTTTTAGTTACCCTTATTGATATTCTTTATTTCTACACTCTCCTTCAAACCTCTATGTAGCTTTTCCTATCAGACTGTAGCACTCCCTTTAGTTTTTCTTATAGAGCAGGTCTCTTTTTCATGAACAATCTCAGTTTCTGTTTATCTATGAATATTTTGAACTCTCACTCATTTTTGAAGGACTAACGTGCCATCTTGGCTGGCAGTTTTTCTCTTTCAGTATCTTAAATATATCATACCACTGCCTTCTCACCTCCATGGTTTCTGCTGAGAAATCTGCACTTAGTCTTATTAAGCTTCCCTTATACATGATGGATCATTTTCTCTTGCTGCTTTCAGAGTTCTCTCTTTGTATTTGACATTTGACAATCTGATTTGCAAGCATCTTGGACTAGGTCTATAAGGATCTGTTCTGTTAAGGGTGTGTTGCACTTCTTGATTCTGTAATTTGATGTCTTTCATGAGAGTTGGAAATTTTTCAGTGATTATTTCCACAATTATTCTTTCTGCCCTTTGTCCACACTCTTTTCCTTCTGGGACATCCATGACATGTATATTCATGCACTTCGTGCATTCAATTCCCTAAGACCTAGCTGAAATTTTCCATTTTCCCCCCCTATCTGTTCTTTTGTGTGTAGAACTTCAGAAGTCTCTTCATCTAGTTTGCTGATTCTTTATTCTGCTTCTTCAATTATGCTCTTAAATGTATCCATTGTATTTTTATCTCTTCTATTGTGCCTTTCATTCCCATAAGTTGTGTTATTATTTTTGCATGCTTCCAAGTTCTTCTTTATGCTCATCCAGTGTCTTCTTTTTATCTTTCATCTCTTTTGCCACATTTTCCTGCATCTTGTAGAACTGGATTTAAAAGATTTGTTTGAACATCCTTAATTAATTGTTTCAACTCCTGTATCTCCTCTGAAGTTTTAGTATTTTTCTTCGACTGAACAATATCTTTGTGTTTCTTAGTGTGACTCATGATTCTTTTTTTGGTGTCTAGGCAACTGATTTTCTGATTAGTTTATTCTGAAGGTCATTTTCTCTCTCTTACCTAGGTTTTCTTGTTGATTGACTTTGTACTTTAACTTTTCCTTGATACTTTGTTCAACTTAATCTAGACCTCTAGCATAGCTTGTTTTAATTATCAGATTTTTTTCAACTCATTTATATGATTATTTTCCTGCCTCTATGGAATGATTTTGAGATTCCCCTATTTGTACAGTTTTTTCACCCCCAGGTAAAAGCTTTCTCTTTCCTCTTCCTCCTTAGGGATATTGGTCTGTTTGTTAGTTTTTTATTTGCCTCTTGTTCTAGTTTGCTAGCTGCCAGAATGCAGTATACCAGAAATGTAATGGCTTTTAAAAAGGGGGATTTAATGAGCTCTTAGTTTATAGTTCTAAGGCCAAGAAAATGTCCCAATTAAAGCAAGTCTATAGAAATGTCCAATCTAAGGCACCCAGGGAAAGATACCTTGGTTCAAGAAGGCCGATGAAGTTCAGGGTTTCTTTCTCAAGTGAGAAGGCACATGGTGAACCCAGTCAGAGATTTTCTCTCATCTGGAAAGACAAATGGTGAACATGGACAGGGTTCCTCTCTCATCTGGAAGGGCACATGGTGAGCACAACATCATCTGCTAGCTTCTTCTGGCTTCCTGTTTCATGAAGCTCCCCGGGCACTGGCCTCCATAGCATGGAAATATTTGCTCACATTCCTGACTTTTTACTAGCTTTCCTGGGGGAGGGTGCATTAAATCCTTTGATTATGAAAGGGCATTGGATATTATCAAATACTTTTTCTAAATCAATTGACATGACCACCTTTTTAAAATTTTTCCTTCATTTTATTATTGGTGTAGTACATGTATTGATTTTTATATGTTGAACAACCCTTGCATTCCTGGGGTAACCTCCAGTTGTTCATGGTGTATGATCCTTTTAATATGCTGCTAGGTTCTGTTTGTTAGTTTTATGTTCAGAATTTTTATGTGAATATTCATAAGGGATATTTGTCCGTAGTTTTCCTTTCTTTAATATCTTTTTCTGGCTTTGGCATCATTGAATGATTTAAGAAGTGTTCCTCTTCGAATTTTTGGAAGACTTTCAGAAGGATTGATTTTAATTCACCTTTAAATATTTGGTGTAAGTAACCACGGAAGCCACAAGTCTTGAGCTGTTCTCTATCGGGAGTTTCTTATTACGGGTTCAATCTCTTTCCTTGTTATCAGTGTGGTCAGATTTTCTATTTCTTCTTGAGTCAGTCTTGGTAGCTTATGTATTTTTAGGAATCTGTCCATTTCAAGCAGGTTATCTACTTTGTTGGTATACATTTGTTTGTAGTATTCTCTTATATTCCTTTTTACTTCTGCAAGGTCAGAATTAATTTCATTTCTGATTTTAGTGATTTGAGTCTTCCCTCTTTTGTTCTTAGTCAGTCTAACTAAAAGTTTATCAATTTTATTCATCTTTACAAATAACCAAATTTTGGTTAATTGATTTTTTCTATTTTCTTCCTATACTCTATTTTGCTTATCTTCAAGCTAATCTTTATTATTTCCTTCCTTCTGATAGTGTTTTGTGCATAGCTCCCCTTTCCTTTTGTAGTTCTACCAGGGGTAAAGTCAAGGGTGTGAGATCATTCCTCTTCTTTTAATCTAGGCATTTACAGCTATAAATTTTCCTCAGAATAATGCTTTTGAGGCATCCTATAGTTTTGTTAATGATGTGTTTTTGTTTGCATTTATTTCAATGTATTTTCTAATCTCACTTCTGATTTTTTTCTTTAACACATTGCTTATATTGTTTAATTTACACTCATTTGTAAATTTTCTAGTTATCCTTCTGTTATTGATTTCTAGTTTCAATCCATTGTAGTTGGACAAAATAATTCTTATATTTCAAGCATTTAAACTTTATCAAAACTTGTTTTGTGGCTTAAAACATGGTCTATCCTAGAAAATATTCCATGTGTACCTGAGAACAATGTATATTTTACTGTTTTTGGGTGGAGATTTCAGTACATGTCTGTTAGGTCTAACTGGTGAAGTCCTCTATTTCCTTATTGAGTTTTTGTCTGGTTATTTTATTTATCCATATTCTTGTGTCTGCTAATCATAGTTTAAAATACCTGTTTGTTAACTCCAATATCTGAATAATTTCTGGCTCTTTTTTATCATCTAATTTTACTCTTTGTCTTTCTCATTTGCTTCTTCTTCTAGTTTGTTAGCTGCTGGAATGCAATATACCAGGAACAGAATGGCTTTTTAAAAGGGAAATTTAATAAGCTGCTAGTTTACAGTTCTAAGGCCAAGAAAATGTCCCAATTAAAACAAGTCTATAGTAACGTCCAATCAAAAGTATCCAGGGAAAGATACCTTGGTTCAAGAAGGCCAATGAAGTTCAGGGTTTCTCTCTCAAGTGAGAAGGCACATGGTGAACAAAGTCCTGGTTTCTCTCTGCTAGAAAGGCACATGGTGAACATGCCATCATCCGCTAGCTTCTTCTCTTGGCTTCCTGTTTCATGAAACTTCCCAGAAGGCATTTTCCTTCTTCATCTCCAAAGGTCACTGGCTGGTAGGCTCTCTGTTTCCCATGGCTATGTCATTCTTCTCTGCTCTCTCTGAATCTCCTGCATCATCCAAAATGTTTCCTCTTTTATAGGACTCCAGTAAACTAATTATGACCCACCTAGAATGGGTGGAGACACATCTCCACCTGATCCAGCTTAACAACCACTCTTGATTGAGTCACATCTCCAGGGAGATGATTTACAGTACTGAATAAGGATTAGAAGAAACAGCTACCTTTGCAAATTGGGATTAGGGTTAAAACATGGCTTTTCTAGGGTACATCCATCCTTTCAAACTGACCCACTTCTGTTTTATAGAAGATCTCATAAACTTTTTATTAAGAGCTGGATACTGTAGGTGAAAAAATTTAAGAAAGTATCTTCCAGTGAGCACGTAGAGTACCAAGTCTTCCTCCATCCTGTAGAGGGTTGGTTTGAGACTTTGTTAGGACTAGTTATTTCAGTTTTATTATTACTTCTAAGGCATAATCTATATTTCTAGGCTATGGCCATTCTTGAAGCTAGAAGCCCAGATGGTTACCAAAGCCCTTTCACTTTGTTTTTCTTTGAACTCCAATCTCTGCCTTACTATACAGCATGACTGCTGAAACTTATACTTAGATTTTAGTCTCCCAACTGCTTTTTTCTGCTGGATTTATTAGACTCTTTTCCTGAACATGTGAAGTTAAGGATTTGGCTAACAATTTGAGGTAAATTTGTATTTGGAATCATTTGTTTATTATTTCCTCCTCTCTGACAGTTTGCTTAAGTACCAGACATGTTTGAACTTGGAATTCTTATCTTTGGCTCTTCACACCAGTATGATTGTACTTTATATTTTGTCCATATTTCCTCATGTTGAAAAAAATTTCTCTGGAAATTGGTCAGGATGAGTATTAATTTCTTCTTATATGCGTTCCTTCTCTTATGGAATATAGTCCCTCAAATCCTAACTTCATTGGTGTTGTACAATACCTTCAAACCATTGCTTTATATAGGTATACGTATATGTCTATATGTATATCAAATCAATATGTATTTTATAGATATATATGGAGAGAGAGAGAGAGAGATAGAGAGAGAGAGAGAATGGTTAGTACAATATAAGCTACTCCATCCTGGTCAGAAAGGAAAACTTTCCCAAAAGAGCCCATTGATTCTTTAATTAAATTTTGATATTTCTAATTTTCTTTTCTAGGATATCTGTTTCCTTTTCAATTCTGCTAAAGTGTATTTGTTTTTCTTTTTTTGATATATGTTATGTTTAAAAGTTTCATTTTATTTCTATAAACATAAAATATATTTCTTTTATAGTTTGATAATTTCAGTGAGGATGGTATTCTGCTATCCATTGTTTTGTTTATTTATTTTTTTATAATTTTTTATTAATTAAAAAGAAATTACAAGAAACCAACTCCAACATCCATAATATATGCTCATTCTGTTCTACATGTATAATCAGTAATTCACAATATCATCACATAATTGCATATTCATCATCATGATCATTTCTTAGAACATTTGCATCAATTCAGAAAAAGAAATAAAAAGACAACAGAAAAATAAAACAAAAACAGAAAAAGAAAAAAAATTTTTACATACCATACCCCTTACCCCTCCCTTTCATTGATCACTAGCATTTCAAACTGAATTTATTTTAACATTTTTTCCCCTTATTATTTATTTTTATTCCATATGTTCTACTCGTCTGTTGACAAGGTAGATAAAAGGAGCATCAGACACAAGGTTTTCACAATCACAGAGTCACATTGTGAAAGCTATATCATTATACAATCATCATCAAGAAACATGGCTACCGGAACACAGCTCTACATTTTCAGGCAGTTCCCTCCAGCCTCTCCATTACATCTTGGATAACAAGGTGATATCTATTTAATGCATAAGAATAACCTCCAGGATAACCTGTCGACTCTGTTTGGAATCTCTCAGCCATTGACACTTTATTTTGTCTCATTTCACTCTTCCCCCTTTTGGTTGAGAAGGTTTTCTCAATTCCTTGATGCTGAGTCTCAGCTCATTCTAGGATTTCTGTCCCACTTTGCCAGGAAGGTCCACACCCCTGGGAGTCATGTCCCACATAGACGGGGGAGAGTGGTGAGTTTGCTTGTTGTATTGACTGGAGACAGAGGCCACATCTGAGCAACAAAAGAGGTTCTCTTGGGGGGTGACTGTTAGGCCTAATTTTAAGTAGGCTTGACCTATCCTTTGTGGGGTTAAGCTTCATGTGAACAAACCCCAAGACTGGGGGCTCAGCCTATAGCTTGGTTGTCTGCACTACTTGTGAGAATATCAATAATTCAACTTGGGGAGGTTGAATTTTCCCCCATTCTCACCATCCCCCAAAGGGGACTTTGCAAATACTTCTCCACTCACTGATAAATCACTCTGGGATTCATTGGGGCATCACTCTGGACAAACCAATAAAATCTAATGCCCTACCCAAGGTTCCATGTACTTATGTTATTCAACCAACTGTCTACATAAGTTAAATTAGGAGATGCAGTATTCAAAATATAAATTTTGTACCAAATAAGCATTTTTTGATTTAGTCTCACACATAAGTTGAAATTTTAAAATATTAATTACCATCTATTTTCAGCACCCTGCAGTAATGACATTCCATTGTTCTTCCTCATTCAAAAACATTTTTAGATTTGTACATTTAGTCATTATCATTATACACTCTTGGTATTCCTAGATTATACCATCTCAGTCTTTATTATCTATCTTTCTTTGTGATTTCATTTATGCCCCCAGCCTCCTCCCTCTATCATTCTCACATTCATCTTCATTTAGTGTTTTAACATAATTGTATTACAGTTAGGTAGTGTTGTGCTGTCCATTTCTGAGCTTTTATATTTAGTCCTGTTGCACAATCTGTATCCCTTCAGCTCCAGTTATCCAATATCTTACCCTACTTCTATGTCCTGATGGTCTCTGTTACCAATGAAATATTCCAAGTTTATTCACTAATGTCAGTTCATATCAGTGAGGCCATACGGTATTTGTCCTTTTGTTATTGGCTAATCACACTCAGCATAATGTCCTTAAGGTCCATCCATATTGTTACATACTTCATAACTTTATTCTGTCTTACAACTGCATAATATTCCATCATATGTATATGCCACAGTTTGTTTAGCCACCCATCCATTGATGGACATTTTGGTTGTTTCCATCTCTTGGTAATTGTAGATAATGCTGCTATAAACATTGGTGTGCAAATGTCCATTTGTGTCCTTGCTCTCATGTCCTGTGAGTAGAGACAGCATATAGATGGGTCTTGTTTTTTAATCCATTCTGCCAGTCTATGTCTTCTGATTGGGGAGTTTAATCCATTAACAATTAGTGTTATTACTGCATGGGTAGTACTTTCTTCTACTATTTTACCTTCTGGATTGTATACGTCATATCTAATTTTCCTTCTTTTTACCTTTACTCATAGTCTTCATTTCTACCCTCTTCTCCACTCCTCTCTCTTCAGTCTTTTTGTATCTGTCTCTAGTGCTCCCTTTAGTAATTCTTGCAGAGTTGGTCTCTTTGTCACAAATTCTGTCAGTGATTTTTTTGTCTGAAAATATTTTAATTTCTCCCTCATTTTTGAAGGACAATTTTGCTGGATATAGAATTTTGGTTGGCAGTTTTTCCCTTTTAATAATTTAAATATATCACCCCACTGTCTTCTTGCCTCCATTGTTTCTGCTGAGAGATCTATGCATAGTCTTATTGGGCTTCCCTTGTACATGATGGTTTGTTTTTCTCTTGCTGCTTTCAAGAGTCTCTCTTTCTCTTTGACCTCTGACATTCGGATTAGTAAATGTCTTGGAGTACATCTATTTGGATCTATTCTCTTTGGGGTATGCTGCACTTCTTGGATCTGTAATTTTAAGTCTTTCATAAGAGTTGGGAAATTTTCAGTGATAATTTCCTCCATTAGTTTTTCTCCTCCTTTTCCCTTCTCTTCTCCTTCTGGGACACCCACAACACGTATATTTGTGTGCTTCATTACTGTCTTTCAGTTCCTTGAGTCCCTGCTCATATTTTTCCATTTTTTCCCCTATATTTTCTTTTTCTTGCCAGATTTCAGATGCTCCATCCTCCAGTTCAGAAATCCTATGTTCTGTCTCTTGAAATCTACCATTGTAGGTTTCCACTGTTTTTTTTTTTTTTTTGTTATCTCTTCTATCGTGCCTTTCATTCTTATAAGTTCTGTGATTTGTTTTTTCAGACTTTCGATTTCTTCTTTTTGTTCATTCCTTGCCTTCTTTATATCCTCCCTCAATTCATTGATTTGGTTTTTGATGAGGTTTCCATGTCTGTTTGTATATTCTGAATTAAATGTTTCAGCTCCTGTACCTCATTTGAATTGTTGATTTGTTCCTTTGACTGGGCCATATCTTCAATTTTCCTAGTGTGATTTGTTATTTTTTGCTGACATCTAGGCATTTAATTGCCTTAATTAGTTTATTCTGGAGATTGCTTGCACTTCTTTTACCTAGGGATTTCTTGCTGGATGAATTTTTTGTCTCTCTGTTCTTTGGCATTCAGTTCAGGTTTATCTGGACCACTAGCTTATGTTTTGTTTAACAGAGGAGAATTTTTCAGTTCTTGTTTTCTTGTTTCTTGCCCTGCTTGTATGGTGCCTTTCCCCACACACACACACTTAGGAGGGTCTACTTAGGTATTATAGACTGCTGCCGGATTTTCCCAAACCAAACTGGCCTCCTATCAGAGGAAAGAGTCACCTGCATCGGTTTTCCCTGAGGGTGAGACCCAGCAGGTTGAAAGACTTTCCTGTGAAGTCTCTGGACTCTGTTTTGCTTATCCTGCCCAGTATGTGGTGCTTGTCTACCTGAAGGTCCCACCAGCATAAGATGATGTGGTAGCTTTACCCTTGGTTGGGGTCCTGGTGGAGACAGAGGAGAGGTTGTAGGCTGGTTTTAATGGCTTCAAATTACCAAGCCCTGGTATCTGAATTCCTTGAGAGAGGGATTCCACCTGAGTTGGGCTTCACCCCTCCCCTGGGGAAGGCACAGGTTCCAGACAAGCCCTCAAATGAGTTTGTTTTTGCCTATGCCAAGGGAAGTTGCAGCCTGAGGAGCCCTGCCACTGTATCCAAAGACAGTCAAGCCTTTGTAGAAACACAGCCACAAAAACCTCTGTTTCCTTCTTTTCTTTTTCCTTTTTTCCACCAGCCCTGTCCCCTTAGCAATGGGGCAAAAATGAGCAACCTCCACTTTGACAAGTTTCACCTGAGCTGGGGGCCTATTTTTAGCTGTCAGAATTTGTTAATTAATTCTACAACTAGCATTTGGTTGGGCTCAGCCCCTGCTGCTGGTAAAGTCTCTTTCCTTTCCCCTCTGGGAAGCAGGCTATGGGGGAGGGGCACCGGCTGTCGTGGCTTGGAGAACTCACGGTTCTGGGGGGGGGGCTCGCAGTCAGTCCAGCTGGTCCAGATTGGGGTACGCTGTGTGTCCAGTCACTGACATGGCCCCAGGAGCTGTTCTGCACTGTGTCTGGTTATTTAGTAGTTGTTCTGGAGGATGAACTAAAATGCTCACATTGTTAAGGCGCAATCTTGGCCCAGAAGTCTCACCTCTTTTGTTTATTTTTTGTTGATTCACTAGGTTTTTTTTAAAAAGATATTCACACATCATACTATCAATCCAACATGTAAAATCAATGGCTCTTGGAATAATCAAAGAATTGTGCATTGATCACCACAATAAATTTGAGAAAATTTCCATCACTCCAAAATGAAAAATCCCACACCCCTTAAACACTCCTACTATTGACATAACAATGCTATGGTAACTTCGTTACAATTTATGAAATAATATTACAATATTACTATTAACTAGTCCATACTTTGCAGTTGTGTTATTCCCATATATCACTTCTATTATTAACATCTTATAATAGTGATGCAAATTTTCTCTAGTTCATGAAGGAACATGTACTATTATGTACTATTAGCCACAGTCAACATCCACAACAGATTCACTATGTCATACAGTCCCATGATTGGGACTCTATAACTCTAGTTTTCCTTCTAGTGACAGTACCTAAATTTCCCTTTCAGCCACAATTCAATACTGTTGAATTGTGCACCCATAATATGCACCCATAATTCAACACTGTTAATTACACTCACAAAATGTGTTACTATCACCTCCATCCATTTCCAAGCATTTACATTCAAGCTTATTAAAAATTCTGCACAAATTAAGCATCAGCTCCCTATTCTCTACTCTCATTCTATCTCCTGGTCACCTATACACTAGAATTTAACTCTGTGAATTTGCTCATTATAATTAGTTCATGTTATTGAGTGTTCTAGTTTGCTAGCTGCTGGAATGTAACACACCAGAGACAGATTGGCTTTCAATAAAAGGGGATTTATTTAGTTAATGTATAGTTCTTCAGAGGAAAGGCAGCTAACTTTCAACTAAGGTTCTTTCTTACTTGGGAAGGCATAGAGTGATCTCTACTGGCCTTCTCTCCAGGCCTCTGGGTTCCTACAACTTTCCCCAGGGTGATTCCTTTCTGCATCTCCAAAGGCCTGGGCTGAGCTGCGAGTGCTGAAATGAGGTATGCTGAGCTGCTTGGGCTGTGCTGTTTGAGCTCTCATTTAAGCACCAGCCAATTAAATCAAACATCATTCATTGCAGCAGGCATGCCTCCTAGCTGACTACAGATGTAATCAGCAACAGATGAGGTTCTCATGCCATTGGCTCATGTCCACAGCAATAGAACTAGGCACCTTCACCTGGCCAAGTTGACACCTGAATCTAACTACCACATTGAGATCATGCAATATTTGTCCTTCTGTGCCTGGTTTATTTCACTCAACTTTATGTCCTCAAGTTTCATCTATGTTATTGCATGCATCAGAACTTCATTTCTTCAAACATCTGAATAATATTCCATCATATGTATATAGCACATTTTGTTTATCCATTCTTTAGCTAATGTACACTTTGGTTGCCTCCATCTTTGGGCAATTGGAAATAATTCCACTTGAATCATCAATGTGTAAATATCTGTTCATGTCCCTGTTTTTAGTTCTTCTGGGTATATACCTAAAAGTTGGATTGCTGGATCATGTGACAATTGGATATTTATCTTCCTGAGGAACAGCCCAGCTGTCTTCCACAGTGGCTGCACCATCCTACATTCCCACCAGCAGTAACTGTTCCTATTACTTCACATCCTCTCCAAAACTTGTAGTTTTATGGGGTTTTTTTATAATGACCATTCTAGTAGGTATGAAATGATATCTCATTCTGGTTTGGATTTGCATTTCCCTAATAACTAGTGATGTTGAGTATCTTATCATGTGCTTTTTAGATATTTGTACTTCCTCTTCAGAAAAATGTCTTTTCAATTCTTTTGCCCATTTTTGTTTGTCTTTTTTTTTTTAACATGGGCAGACTCCAGGAAATGAACCCAGGTTTCCAGCATTGCAGGTGAGAATTCTGCCACTGGGCCACCATCACACTGCCCCCTTGTGCCCATTTTTAATTAGGCTGTTTGTCTCTTTATTCATAAGTTGTAAGATATCTTTGCATATTCTGGATATTGAGCTCTTATCAGACATAGGGTGTTCAAATATTTTCTCTCCTTAAGTAAGTTGCCTTTTCCCTTTCTAGACAATGTCCTTCCAAGCAAAAAAAGTATTTAATTTTGAAGTGATCCCATTTATCTATTTTTTTTTCTTTCATTGCTTGTACTTTGGAAGAAATCTATGAAATGCTGCCTATCACAAGAACTTGAAAATGATGGTCCTTGCTTTTATATTTAGGTCTTTGACGCATGTTCAGTAAATTTTTGTATAAAGTATGAGATATGGGTCCTATTTCATTTTTTTGCATATGGATTTTTAGTTCTCCTAGCTCCACTTGCTGAAGAAACTGTTCTGTACCATTGGAGAGGACACGGCAGCCTTGTCAAAAAACCAACCGACCATAGATATGAGGGTCTATTTCTGAACTCTCAATTCAATTCCATTAATAAATGTATCTGTCTTTAGCCAGGACCATGCTATTTTGATCACTGTAGCTTTGTAATATGCTTTGAAGTCAGCACTGTGACTCCCCCAATTTCATTCTTCTTTCTCAAAATGTTTTTGGCTGTTGACAGCCCTCTACCCTTCGAAATAAATGTTTTTTCTAATTCTGCAAAGTAAGCTGTTGGAATATGATTGGGATTGCATTGAATTTGTAAATCAATTTGGGTAGAATTGGCATGTTAATGATACTTAGTCTTCCAACCCATGAACTCAAAATGTCCTTCCATTTATCAGGTCTTCTGATTGCTTTTAGCAATATTTTGTAGTTTTCTGTGTACAAGTCCTTTACATCCTTGATTAAATTTATTTCTAGATGTTTTATTCTTTCAGCTGCTATTGTAAATAAATTTTTTCCTTGATTTCCTCCTCAGGTTGCTCATTACTAGTGTACAGAAACAATACTGAGTTTTTGCATGTCAATCCTGTATCCCGCTGCTTTGCTGAATACATTTCTTGCTTCTAGTAGCTTTGTTGCAGATATTTCAGAACTTTCTACATAGGATCGTGTCAACTGTTAATAGTGAAAGTTTTACTTCTTCCTTTCTGATTTATGTACCATTTGTTTCTTGTTCTCACCTAATTGCTCTAGCCAAAATTTGTAGCACAATGTTGAATAACAATGGTGATGTGGGCATCCTTGTCTTGTTCTAGGTCTTAGACGGAAAGATTTCTGTCTTTCACCATTGAGTACGATGCTAGCTGTGGGTTTCTATTGTTGTTGTTTTTTTTTTATTTTTTATATATGGGCAGGCACCGGGAATCAAACCCAGGTCCTCTGGCATGGCAGGCAAGCGTTCTTGCCTGCTGAGCCACCGTGGCCCTAGCTGTGGGTTTTTGATATATGCCCTTTATCATGTTGAGAAAGTTTCCTTCTCTTCCTATCCTTTGAAGTATTTTTATCACAAAAAGATGCTGTGTTTTGTTAAATGCCTTTTCTCCATAAATGGAGATGATCTTGTGGTTTTTTCCCCTTTGATTTGTTAATGTGTTGTATTACAATAATTGATTTCCTTGTGTTGACACTCCCCTGCATACTTGGGATAAGATTCACTTGATCATGATGTTTAATTCTTTGAATGTGCTGCTGGATTCAGTTTGCTAAAATTTTGATGGGGTGTTTTACATCTGTATTTGAGAGATTGGTTGGTAATTTTCTTTTCTTATAGTATCTTCATTTGTCTTTGGTAGTAGGGTGTTGTTGACTTCATAAAATGAATTAGTGTTTTTTTTCAATTTTCAATTTTTTTCCTCATTTTCAATTCTTTGGAAGAGTTTGAGCAGGATTGGAATTCATTTTCATAATGATTCGTAAAATTCACCTGTGAAGCCAGTCTTGTCTGGGGCTTTTCTTTGTTTGGATGTATTTTATGATGGTTTAAGCCTCTTAGTTAATTAAGGCCTTCTATTTTTTCTAGAGTCAGTGTAGGTTTGTTAGTGTGTTTGTTAGTGTGTTAGTGTGAAATAGAACAACCTGTCTATTTCATCTAAGTTGTTTAATTTGGGAGCATACAGTTTTTAATAGTACCCTCTTATAGTCTTGTCTTTTTTCCTGTAAGGTGAAAATAATTTCTACCCTCTCATTTCTGATTTTAATCTCTTTTTTTTTGCATCTTTTTTCTTTTTATTTGTCTGTCTAGCTAAAGGACTATCAATTTTGTTGATTTTCTCAAAGAACCAAATTTTGGTTTTGTTGATTCTATTTTTTTAATTCATGATTTCATTCATTTCTGCTCTAATCTTATTTTTTTTCTTTTGCCTGCTTTGGGACTCATTTGCTGTTTTGTCTTTGTTTTGTTGTGTTTTTTTATTTCTTTCAGGTGTACATTTAGGTTTTTTTTATTTTAGCTCTTCCTTATTTTTTTAATGTAGGCATTTAAGGAAATATAAATTTCCCTCTCAGCACTGCTGTCATTGTGTCACAGTTTTCATATGTTTTTTTTCTTGTGTTCATTCATCTCAAGATATTTACTAATTTCTCTTGCAATTTCTCCTTTGACACACTGATTGTTTAAAAATATCTTATTTAATCCCCATATCTTTGGAATTTTCCGGTAGTCTGACTGTTATTGATTTCCAGCTTCATTTCATTATGATCAGAGAAAGCGCTTTGTATCATTTTAATCTTTTTTAATTTGTTTGAGACCTGTTTGTGATCCGACATGTGGTCTAGCCTAGAGAATGACCCATAAGCACCTGAGACCATTGTTTTTAGTATGACTTCTGAATGCTCACATTCTTGTTTTTTAGAAATTTATCTGTGTTAATTTTGGATTCTTTTTATAAGTTGCATTCCTCCAGAGAGAATTTGAATATACTTCTAATATGTAACATAATTTTTTATCAAAGTATAACTTATAGGCAATAAAACATAGAAACCTTTAGTATCCAGATCAGCAAAATTTTATTATTCCTATTTCCATGTAGAACATTTCCAGTACCACAGAAGGCCCCATCTTTTCTCTAACAGTTAGTACCCCACTCTTAAAGATACATACTATTTGACTTTTATAACCATGGATTAGTTTTGTCTGTTCTTTACTTTTATATTAATAAAATTATGCAGAATACATAATGGCATCTCTTGTTTAACATAATGCCTCTGAAATTTATTCATATTTTTGCATGTAGCAGCAATTTAGTTAATTTCTTTGCTCTGTAATATACCATTATTTGATACCACATTTTATTTATTCCTTCTAATAATAATGAATATTTGCATTATATCTAGCTTTTGGGTATTTGCATTTTCTTTTGCCAGTCCTTTACGGATGCTGTTCATCTCAGAATACTTTAAATTTTTTGCTTAAAGTTTTTAAGATCAAATAGGTAATGTAAGTTTCCCTCCACCAAATGACAAGGTTGAGTCAGATAACATTTCTTGTTAAGTCCTTCACAGAATGTCTCTGTGTTGCTTGCGCTTACACTCAGTGTGTAGTCTTTTGAAATCCTTGCTTTATAGGGAATCTCCTTTTAAATTCCCAATTTGGGGAAGTCCTAGATTTTATCTACTATTCCCTACTCTCTGCATGGCCAACCAAATGAAAGTTCAAGATCTCAAGTTCTGCAGATATTCTCAGGAGGACACTGACTTCAGTGTTGTTTACCCCCCAGAATTTCTACCTTCACTTTTTTTAACTTCTGGGGATTGACTTTTTCATACCCGATCAAGTCTATTTCAAAATATAATTCAAAATATTTCATTAAGCATCTTTTCTTGTTTTGTAGAAGGGTCATTTCCTGGGTGGCTCATACTTATTAATTCTAAAATTAAAACTTTATTAGTATATTTAATTATCTTATTTATATTAGTTTTGTTAATTCACTACCATTTTATGTTAAAAAAAATCATATCATCTGTGAATAATGAAAATTTTCTCTCCTTCCTTCCAAAATTTCACTCTAATTTCCTTTTATTGTCTTATTGTATTATTCAAGGATTCTAGGGCTATGTTGAATAGTTGCAATAAGAGCAATTACATTCTTCCCAACCTTAAGGAGACTCATTTAAAAATAAATAATTTTATTAAGTTTAAAAATTACCTCTACTAATTTTAATGGCATCTCTTCATACATATGTAACTTTATTAAATCCTTTCCTGCATCAATTGAGAGAATTATGTAATTTTTTTCTTTCAGTCAATTAACGTAGTGAGAATTTCATTAATGTATTTATAGCAGTCAATTATCCTTGCATTCCTGAACTAAACAATTCTTGATCATAATGCATCTTTAAAATACACTCCTGCATGTGATAAAATGGCACAGAACTATACAGATGCATTGTACCAATGTCTTATTATAGTTTTTATCTCGCACTATAATTATGTAATATGTAACCATCGCGGGAAACTGAATAAAAGTACACAAGACCACTCTGTACTCTCTTTGCAACTTTTTGTGATTTTATAATTATTGCAAAATAAAAAGTTAAAAACATCCAAGCTTAAATTTAATTCTTTACTTCTCAAGAGTGTTATACCTAGTATCCAGAACTGTGAAGAGTTAGCCTGCCAAAGAGATTCCCGGGTCAGAGAATTTACTCACAGCACAACCTCATGTTCAGGTTGATTCTCCTTCCATCCCCCAAGTCCTGCACACCAATTGTGGAATGTTCCAGATGAATGCCACACACGTAGAACATTTGCATTATTTAAGCCTAGGAAATCCCAACTTTTCCTCAAGGAAAACATTATTTTTATTATACTGACAAAAAGACACCTCCTCTCTGCTCAAGAAGGAGGCACTATCTCTATCTTTCAAGGTTGTTGAATAATCAGACATCCTTGAAAAGATACTCCTCTTAAGATTGTTAGTGCCTCTGCAAGAATTTTCATTATTCACAGATGATATGATTCTTTGCATAAAATGATAGTGAATTAACAAAAGATGTACAGAAATCTCAGATGCACATGGAGAATTTTCTCCCGAATGCCTAGCAGCCTGATAAGGAATACCAATTACAACATCACTTACTTTGCTCAATGTGGGATGAATGAATTAATGCTTCTCATCAGAGATAAATGCATAGTAAATGAGGGCAATGTTCTACACAATGCAATTAATAACCCCCCTCCCAAATACTGTTAAATTAACTTATTTTTTTTATTACATGAGAGTTTTGTATCTATGCCCATAAATGAAATTATATTGTCCAGTCAAGTGTCAAGATCACATGGCTTTATTAAATTAATTGGTTATTTTTCTTTTTTTCTAAAAATTTGAGAGATAGGGTTTTTTAGTTCTTGATTATTTTAAAAAATTCTTCTGTAAAACTGTCCTTGGTATTTGGTGGTGAGGTAGGGATTGAAGCACCTAATTGCTATCTCTCACTTTTCTTTTGTTCCTTACGACCTTCCCTCTCTCTTTTTCCCCTTTATCCTCATTTTACAGTCCCGTTTCTCTTTCCCTTTTTAGGAAACCATCTTATCAGGCTTAATGCCTATCTTTCTTAACATATCCTTATAAAATAAGTATTGTTGTTTTATGAGCATGTATTTTTTATTTTAAAAAGTAATATTTTGCCCTGGATTTCATTCTTTCTTAACTTCTTTACACTAAATGCTATGTTTTTATATCTGTCCATAATGACACACACAATCGAGGCCATTACTTCTAAATGTTGCACAGTACAACATCGTTTGTATCCAGAATAGTTTACTTAGCTACCCCCCAGAGATGAATTCCCAAGAAAATTTCATTCCATGCCACTAAAAACAATATTGCAGTTAACATCTATCTTTGGAATATACACTCAGAAGTGGAATGCTGAGTCATAAGGTGTACTTACAACTAGCTGCTTCCCAGAATGACTGCCCCAACCTATTTTCTAAAGAGTAATGTGCAAGTGTCCATTTGTCCCCACATCCCTTACAACACTTAGCTTACTCAAATTCATCATTTTTTCCAGTCTAATGGATATATTGTGGCATTTTAATTTTTTTCACACTCAAATACCCTTTATTGGTTGCAACAGGAAATGCAAGACAGGAGGGTCAACGACAAGTGCCCCTCCCGCGTTGCAGTCGCGAGACCTGAAATCAAAAAAGAAGCCATCAGCACAGTGAGAAGGAGCCCACTGGACCCTCGTGTCCGCCCTGCTCTCTGCTATTTGGAGCCGCGTCCCAGCTGTGGAGGATAGAACCCAACCGGAAGCCGCCGGCACCGAAGACATGACGCCAAGGAGGCAGGAGCCCTTTCCCTTTGCCTCGGTACATAAAGGGGAACGGGACTGCACGCCCGATCCCTGCCAAGAAAAGGAAGGTGGTGTTTTAATCTTTAGTTCTCTGAGTTAATTCCCTGATTATATAGAGTTTGCGCATTTCCTTATATACATGTTAGTATTTTTGTTTTAGTCTTCTGTATTTTATCCGTTTAAAGCTATTTTTAACTTTTCTACTGAGATTCCAGCATTTTCATGGCAATTTATGGGTACATGAGTGTGGTGGGTAGAAGCTATTATATATCCCAGAAAAGGCCATCCTTTTTTAATCCATTCCTGTGGGTGTAAACTTTTTGTTATATTATTTCGATTGAGATGTGGCCCACCCCATTTATTAGGTGGGTCTTAATCCCTTTACTGGAATTCTTTTTGAGTGGGTAAAAGACAGAGAAAAGCCCAGACAGCTTAGAAGAAAACCCCTGAGAAGCTAAGAGAGGACCCACAGAAGCTCAGAGGAAGCTACTAGAACCAGAAGCTGAAAGCAACAACACCTGGGAGAGAAGGACCAACAGGCACTGGCCATGAGTTCCATGTGACAGAGAAGCAGGTAAAGGGACTGCAGAGAAGGTACTGTTGATGCTTTAATTTTGACATTTTCATAGCTTTAGAACTGTAAATTTGTAAGCTAATAAGTCCACATCGTAAAAGCCCAACCCATTTCTAGTATATTGCATTATGGCAGCTTTAATAAACTGAAACAATGAGAATTCTGTATTTCTTTTGCATTCTACTCACCATTTTTAGAAATTGAAAATGTCTTCTCCCATTTTTCAACCATGTACAAACTTTCATCCATATTTTTCTCTGTTAGTATGAAATCTTACTTTTGATCAATCACATTCATCTTTGCATTGTGCTTTGTTTATTTTGATGTTTGTTTAAGGAGTTCCATACTCCTATGTGTAAAAAATATTCTCTTGCATTTATTTACTATCAACTTTGAAGACTCTTTGCATATGGTATTGGAAGAGCTATCATATTGCGTATCTCCAGAGTTCATCACAGAAGCTACTGTGCTCTAAAGAGTGTCATTTAGATAGAATGCAGTGTGAACAGTGCCACTTAGAGTTGTTCATTGCCAATTCTTGGTGTCAAGTAGGGGTCCATTTTAACTTTCCCCTATGTAATGAGCTAGTTTTCCCAATGCCATCTACTAAACAATCCAACCTTTCTCTATTGAGTTGTGAGGCCAACTTGACAAAGTTCTCGTATATAAATTCCATATCTAAAGATGTTTATCCTAAGCTCTCTATTTTCTTCTGTTGCTCATTTATATGTTCTTGAACCAATATCATTCTATTTTATTATGGAGTGGTAGTAAGGGAAATTCCCCCTCATGCTCTCCTTCATCAAAGTTGACTTTACTTGTACATTCTTAGTCTCAATGTAAATTTGGATAAGTAATGGCTTACTAAAAAATCCTGCTGACAACTTTATTGGAATTGCTGTAAATTTTTAAATTGGTTGGGGCTAGTTGGCCTCCCTATAATATTAATTTCCTCCAACCAAGAGACTGGAATGTCAATTCAAATAAACTAATATGAACTTTATTAGAGTTTAAAATTTCACCATAAAGTTCCTATATCATCTTTTTTATGTTGATTCTTGGATACTTACTATTAATATTTTTGTTGTTATTATAAATTAAAACTTTTTAAAAATATATTTATAGTTGGTTATTTCTAGTGTAGAGAAATACTATGCATAAATTAATCTTGAAAAGCTGCTAATATCTCTTGTTCATTTAAATTGTTTGTTGATTCTGTCATTTGTAAATGATCATTGCAAGTAATGATAGTTTTATCTCTTCATTTTGAGCCTTTTTCATTCCTCATGGCAATAGCCAAAACTTGCAACTCTCTATCAAATTTTGATGAAAACCAATTTATCAATTTGTTCTTTTGTGAGTCATGCTTTTGCTCTAAATTTTAAAAATATTGGCCTAAGCCAAGGTCACAAAGTGTGACCTTTAAAATCTTTAGGTCTACAAGTCATTCTTAGTTAATAGTTATATGATGTGAGGTATGATTTGAGGTTGTTTTAGAAACATTTAAAAATATTTCTTACAGAGATTATAGGTTTACAGGTCAATTGTATTAGTCAGGGTTCTCTAGAGAAACAGAACCAACAGGAGAGATCTGTAAATATCAGAAGTATAAGAAGTGTCTCATACAACCATGGAAATGGAAGAGTTACAAATCTATAGGACAAGCAGTGAGGCTCTCAACTCTGATGAAGTGTCTCGGCAAACTCCCCAGGACAGGCTCACTGGCTAAAGAAGCAGTGAAAATTCTCTCACTCCCTTGAAAGTCTTCAACTGACTGGATCAAATCCAACTGATTGGATTATCACATTTGCCATAGATGGGCCTTTAGTTGATCATAGATGTAATCAGCCACAGTTGCAATCATCTGATGGATGATATAATAAACCAACCTTCTGGTCTATCAAACAGCCATGAAATATCTGTTCTGTAATGGTTAGGCTGGTGCTTTTTTGGTCAGACACCTGGATACCATCACTTGGCCAACTTGACAGAAGAACCTAACCATCACAGCCCAACCATTGTCAACTGTCAGCTAAATACACATCATCTTGAAACATGCTTGCTTTCTAGACAGAACACGATAGCAGACATATGTTTTATCTAGCAGTACTCAACTGTCCTGTGTACAACTCGAAATGCACTAAAAATCTCCAGAATATGGTATAAGCCCTTAGATAATATCCATTCTTAAGGTTGACATCCTATAATTTAAATGCTATAACAGAAACAATAAATCTTATGTCATATGATAAGGAGAAAAGATATTTTCTTTATATACAAATACAAACATAGCAAAACAAGGAGGAAAATTCATACCATCCCAGTCCTTATTCCTGTCACTGTTCACATGTCCATAGATCATATTTATCACTACCTGCTTCCAATACCAATTCCATGTTCCCTTTACCCTTAGCAAGCACTTCAGCTCGCTGTGGTTCTTGCCTGGTGCTGTGAACCAAAACTTCATTCCTGAAGCTTTGGGACCATTGGGAGTCCTGCCTGGACTGGTTTTGTTGCAGTTTTCCTTTGCACTTAATCACAGGGCATGGTAGTACTAAAAGACACCCTCAAGGATCTTCTGTATTCCAGGAAAATGCTTCTTTACCTCCATTATGTAGTTGCAGTCCTATTTCCCCTTGATGGTCAGGATCAAACACCCAGCAATACAAGGATCCCCTTCCTTGCCTGTTGATTCAGAGGCATGGTAAGTACAAAGTGCCAGATGGCTGTCTTAACTTCCAGTTCAATGGAATCATCATTGTGTCTCCTGGTAAGGGTAGTCCTCCTTTTGGAGTAAGACCCATAGACCAGCAGAGCTTAAGGTTTCAGGGACAGGAGGCAAAACTTTTCCTGATGGATCACTAGGAGTAATACTGAATGGTGCCATTCCCATTTTCACCCATTGACTCCAGGACCTGTGAGTACTGGCTATGGGAGAAACAACAACATAGACTGGACACTGATTCAGAGCATACACAGCCACCTAGAGAAATTGCTTGCCCTTCAAGATATTGCCACCTAGTTGGCACCATAATTGGCTCTTCGAAATGTCATTCCACCATCCTATAAACCCAGCTGCCTCTGGACAATGGGGAACATGGCAAGACCAGAGAATTCCTTGAACATGTGCTCATTCCCACACTTCATTTCCTGTGAAATGGGCTCCTTGATCAGATGCAATTCTGCATGGAATATCATGGTGAATAAGGCAGAGCTTCAAGTAGTGCACCTGGTTATTCATTTTGCTTGGTAAGAGAAGGAGCCAGAGGTGCGTAAATTCATGTATGATAGTTTTCACAGAAGCATTCCATACGGGGAATGCAAACCCTTATCCAGAGTATGTGTCTATTCCACTTAGAACAAATTGTTGCCTTTTCCATGATAGAAATGGTCCAATGTAATCAACCTACCACCGGGTAGCAGACTGATCACCTTGGGGAATGGTGCCATATCAGGGACTGAGTGTGGGTCTCTGCTGGTGGCAGATTGGGCACTCAGCAGTGACCATAGTCAGGTTGGCCTTGGTGAGTTGAAGTCCATGTTCCTGAGCCAATACATAACCTCCATCCCTACCACCATGCCCACTTTGTTCATGAGCCCATTGGGCAAAGGCAGGAGTGGTTGGGGAAAGAGAATGGCTTGTATCCACAACATGAGACATCTTATCTGTGTGATTATTAAAACCTTCTCTGCTGAAGTCACCTTCTGATGAGCATTCAATTGGATACAAATATCTTCATGTTCTTTGCCACTGAAGAAGGCCTATCCACATACCTCTTCCCCAGACCTCTTCATCAATAATATTTCAATCATGCCCCTTTCAAGTTCCTGCCCATCCAGCCAAACCAATAGCTACAGCACATGAGTCAGTATACAAATGCACCTCTGGCTACTTCTCCTACCAAGCAAAATGAATAACCAGGTGCACTACTTGAAGCTCTGCCCACTCGGAAGATTTCATCTCACCACTGTCCTTCAAGGACATTGCAGAGGGAGGCTGTGATACTGCAGCTATTCCTTTCCAGGTGATACCTGCATATCATGCAGAACTATCTGTAAACCAGGCCTGAGTTTTCTCTTCTTCAGTTAACTGACTGTAAAGAACTCCCCAAGAGGCCATAGATCTGGTCTGGGAAAGAGAAGATAATGTGGCAGGAGTGGAGGCCATGGGTATTTGGGCCACTGTAATATAGTAATATAACTTGTTTGTGCCTTCAGAACTTTCTAAAGTTCTATCTCTTATATTCCATTTCCATTTTATGAGTGCTGCTGTGCACTCCCAACTTTATAGCTTCATCAGTCAGACAACACCCAGCTCATGATAGGCAACTTGGGTCTCATGGTAAATTGGTAGCCCATAGTTAAACATCCAGTTTCTACTATTGTCCCAGTAGTAGACCAAAAGTTGTTTCTCAGAAGGAGAGTAGTTATCTGCAGTGGATGGTAAGGCTTTATCCCAAAATGCTAAGGGTCTGCAAAGTTATTCTCCTGTAGGGACCTGACAAGGTCATCCTTATTTGCCACTGATACTTCCAGCACCATTGGTTCAGCTGGATCATATATGGCCCAAGTGGCAGAGCAGCTTGCACAGCAGCCTGCACTTGTTATGAAACCTCCTATTTAATCTGGTCTACACATAAAGCTAGCAGCCTTTCTGGCCACTCAGTAAGTGGGCCAGAGTAGCACACCCAAAAGAGAAATATGTTGTCTCCAAAATCCAAACAGGCCAACTAGGTGTTTTGTCTCTTTTTTGGTGTTAGGAGAGGTGAGATGTAACAGCTTATCCTTCACCTTAGAGGGGATATCTCAACATGGCCCCATACCACTGGACACCTAGAAATTTCACTGAGGTGAAGGGACTCTGTATTTTTGTTGAATTTATCTCCCATCCCCTAATACACAAATGCCTTACCAAAAAGTCTAGAGTATTTGCTACTTCTTGCTCACTGGGTCCATCAACATGATATCATCAATATAATGAATAAGTGTCATGTTTTGTGGGAGGGAAAACTCTCAAGATTATGTTGCCAGTTTGAAAGTGTTGTGTACCCCAGAAAAGGCATGTCCTTTAAAACTCATCCAATATTGTAGAGTACAAACCCTTCTGATTAAATTATCTCCATTAAGATGTGGTGCACCCAATTGTGACCTTTAGTTAGATTGAGATGAGATGCCATCATTCATGGTGGGTCTTCATTAGATTACTGGAGTCCTAGTTTACTGGAGGAAATATTTTGGAGAAAGCTCAGAGCCAATGCAGATGCCTCTGTCAGAGCTGACAGAGACACGGATGTTTGGAGATGCTTTGGGTGCTGCCTAGACACAGGTGCAGCCCAGCAGAAATCACCATGAGCCTTCCCATGAGATACTAAGCAAGTCAGAACCCAAAGTTGTGTCCTGGAGGGATTAAGCGAAGGCCCACAGAAGCCAAGTGAGGAACTCCCACAGGAAACATAGGCTGAAAGCAACAAATCTCAGGAGCAAGGGACTAGCAGATACCAGTCACCTGCCTTCCCAGCTGACAGAGGTGCTCCATATGGCATCAGCCTTTCTTGAAAGAAGGTAAACTCTTGTTGGTGCCATAATTTAGATATTTTCATGGTCTTAGAACTATAAACTTGTAACCTAATAAATTTCCTTTATAAAAGCCATTCCATTTATGGATATTTCATCCCAGCAGCTTTAGCAAATGAATACATTATGACATAGGGCTGGACAGTTGATGTACCCCTCAGCTAGGACAATGAAAGTATAATGCTGGCCTTGCCAGCTGAGTGCAAACTGTTGCTGGTGGTTGTTAGTGCAGATATTGTGAAAAAAAGTATTTGCTAGATCAGTAGCTGCATACCAGGTACCAGGGGATGTGTTAATTTCTCAAGCAATGATACTACATCTGGAATAGCAGCTTCAATTAGAGTCAACACCTGGCTAAGTTTATGATAATCCAATGTTATCCTCCAAGCCCTGTCTGTTTTCTGCACAGGCCAAATAGGAGAGTGGAATGAGGCTGTGGAGGGAATCACCCTTACATCCTTCAAGTCCTTAAGAGTGGCACTAATCTCCAAAATTTCTCCAGGAGTCTAGTATTGCTTCTGATCTACTATTTTCCTAGGTAGGGGCTATTCTAGTGGCTTCCAATTGGCCTTTCCTACCATAATAGCCCTCATCCCATGAGCCAGGGAACCAATGTGGGGATTCTGCCAGTTGCAGAGTATGTGAATTCCAATTACGCAGTACAGTACTGAGGGTCTGTAATGGGTCCAGAATGGGTCCAGGGACTCACTAGACCCACTGTGACTCAAACTTTTTTAATTTTTGAGCTAAAGCTCCATCAAACACCTGAACAACATAAGCCACCACTCTGACTGCAGGACCAGAGTGGAATTGTGGGCTTTCCAGAATTAGTGTCACTTCTGAGTCAGTATCTAATAATCCCCCAAATTCTGATCATTTCCTTTTCCCCAGTATACAGTCAATCTGGTAAAAGGCTGTAGGTCTTCTTGGGGAAGGCTAACAATATAAATTGTGGGCAGTGTAAAAAGGTCCTTTCACAAGGGTACCCAGTCTCCCCTTCATTCAAAGGGCTCTGTGTTTATCTCTGGTGATTGATTAAGAGGTCGTGACTCTGTTTTTATAATTCAGGTTGAACTTCTGTTCACTTGACCTATAACTCCTCTGCTTATGCAGCTTAAACAAAAATTTAGTAGACTGCCCATTTATTTTACTTATAGGTACTCCATGATCTACTAGCCAAGGCTGTAATTCTCTGCAAGTCAGAGTATTTTGACTGCTGCTTTGAGTCTGCTGGTTATTAAAGTGGCCACCTTGTCTATGGTACTTAAATGTTGCCATGTGGCTTCTACCAACTTGGAATCTGATCATCCCCATTATGTATTAGGATTCCAGCCCAGTAACAACAGTTCCCACAGTAATATCTGACCTACAGAGAAGTGTGACTACAGAGCTCTTCAGAGATGATTGATCTAGTCTCACAAATTTATTCCTCAAATTCTGGTAAAGGGTATATCTTATGGACATTCCTGGAGTGTGTGAACAGGTCTTTAATGATAAATCCACTCTAACATTCCAATATCTCTAAGTTTTTGGATTTGCTCATCTACATTATACCGGGGCAGATTTGGCATTTCAACCTCAGATAATGTTGGCTGCCTTTTGATCCATGTTTCAGCCATCCACCCAAACAAGCTGTTAATGCCCTTTCTAATCCATCAACCTACCGCATTGAATGCAGATTCTTGCTTACTGGGCCTTTATCAATAAATTTAGCTTGATGCAACTTTATATTCCTTCCACCATTATTCCGCACTCTTAACATCTAGTCCCACACATATTCCCCTGATTTCTGTCTATATAAATTGGAAAACTCATGCAGTTCTTTTGGAGTTTAGCATACCTCCTCATGGTCATACTTTATATCTCACCTTTAGGAACCTGTTCGGACTTTAGTCTAGTTATATGCCAATGCCTTAAGGTAATTTTTAAAAAAATTTTTAAAGGGAGTTGTTGTGGTAGGTCTTGAAAAAATTAGAAGTATCTTTCAAGCCAATTACCTTAGGGCATTCCATTTCATCTGGTAAAATAGAATTAATCACTCCGGACAAAGAAGTGCAGACTGTTTCCCTAGGGGAATTGGTTACAGGGTTAGCAGGCACTGAAGTGTTAATCTCTTTAGGTGAAGGTTGGATGGCTGACTCCTCAGGGAGGACTGGAGACTCAGAACTTCTTTCCTCAGGGCAGGCTAGAGGTAGGGTAGCTGTTTTCTCATGACAAACCATTACAAGTCTATCTAGCAATGACACACAGAATCCACAGTGTCCATGTCCCCACCACCATTATTATCAACCCAAGTGTGCCCATCCCAAGTTTCAGGATCCCATTCTTTTCCAATCAAAGCCCTTACTTTAAAATCAGACCCTCTGCAAGGTTGAGAATTTAGTTTATGATGTAAATCTGTTACTTGCACAATAAGTGAGGTTTTCAGAGATCTCAGGTCTGTGACCACAGGAAGTAAAATTTTCTTTCAGGACACACATAGAAACTTTTACATCTTTCATATAGTGTTTAAGTTGCAAATTTGAGGCCTTCAGCTTATCTCTTTCTCTTGTCACTATCCAGCATACCTGAGAACAACCAACCAATATCATTATACCTCTTAACTCCACATACTCTGTTAAAGGATCAAAAACACCCTCGCCAGATACTTATCTCATTTATGTGTACAATTAGTAGAACCAAATGGTGATTATTTTACATGCCTCTATTGCCAACTCATGCCGTGGACTGTCAGCGTCATCTTGTTATTGAAAATAGAGTCATTAGTGCTTTTGAGTCTAGTCAAGAGTAGAAAACCAATTGTAAGAGCCCATTTTTAAGATTCTCTTTCTCAAGAACCACTCCCAGTACCAAGCTATATTAGTGTTCTCTAGAGAAACAACCAATAGGAGATATCTGTAAATATAAGATTTATAAAAGTGTCTCACCCAAACATGGAAATGGCCAAATCTGTAGGGCAGGCCACAAGGCTGGGAACTCTGATGAAGGGTCTAGATGAACTCCACAGAACAGGCTTATAGGCTGAAGAAGCAGTGAAGATTCTTTCTTCTCCCTTAAAAGTATTCAGCTAATCTTGTTTGTGGGAGATTTGGCATTAGTTGATCATGGATGTGATCATTCACGGTTTCAATCAATTGATTGCTGATTTAGTAAAACAGCTTTCCAGTTTATCAATCAGCAATGAAATATCTTTGCAGTAATGGTTAGGCCAGTGCTTGCCTGACCAGACAACTGGGCACCATCACCTGGCCAAGTTGACACCAGAAGCTAACCATCACAACAATCACGAAGAAAATACAGAATTCCCATATACCCCTCCCACACATACACATACACAGTTTTCCCATATTAACAGTTTGCATTATGTGAAACTTTTGTAACAATTGATGAAGCAATATAATTGTTATTGTACTATTAATTATAGGCCATAGATTATGTTAGGATTCACTATTTTTGTTGAACAGTCCTATGTACAGTCATATGTATTTTTTACATTTTTATTCTAGTAACATATATATAAAACCTAAAATTCCTCTTTTTAACCACATTCAAATATAAAATTCAGCACTGTTAATGACATTCACAATGCTGTGCTAACATGACCACTATCCATCACCCAAGTTTTCCATCACCCCATGAAAAATTCTGCACCAATTAAGCATTAAGTACCAATCCCCTACCTCCACCCTACATTTTGGCCTCTGTCCCCATGAATTGGCTCATTCTAACTCTTTCATATCAGTGAGATCATGCAATGTTCATCCTTTTTATTATACAATATTTGACTGATTTCATGCCCATGATGTTTTCAGGGTTCATCTGTGTTGTCACATGTATCAGAACCGCATTCCTTTTTATGGCCTAATATCATTCAATTGTATGTGTATATCACATTTTGTTTATCCACTCATCTGGTGGAGGATACTTGGGTTGCTTCCATCTTTCAGCAATTGTGAATAATACCACTATGAACATCAGTGTGAAAATATCTGAGTCTGTGCATTCAAATCTTTTGGTTACCTATCTAGAAGTTAGATTCCCAGGACGTCTAAAAATTCTACACTTAACTTTCTGAGAGATCACCAACTATTTTCTGCAATGTCTGTACCATTTTACATTCCCACCAACAATTAATGAGTGCTCTTATTTCTCCACATCCTCTCCAACACTTGTAATTTTCCATTTTTTAATAGGACCCATTCTAGTGGGTGTGAAATGGTATCTCATTATGGTTTTGATTTGCTTTTCCCTAATGCCTAATAATATTGAGCATCTTTTCCCGTGCTTTCTCACCATTTGCCTATCTTCTGTGGAGAAATATCTATTTGAGTTTTTGCCCGTTTTTTACTTAGGTTATTTATCTTTTTTGTTGTTGAATTGCAGGATTTCTTAATATATTTTGGATATTAATCTATTATCAGATATGTGGTTTACAAATATTTTCTCTCCTTCTGAAGGAGTAATTTTACTTTCATTATAAAGTCCTTTTGACACACTACTTTTTAAATTTGGTAAAGTCCTATTTATCTATTATTTTTTATTGCTTGTGCTCTGGGTATAAAGTATAAGAAACTATTGCCTAATACTAAGTCCCAAAAATGCTTCCCTATGTTTCCTCCTAGGAAATAATAGTTTCAGTTTGAACACTTATGTCTTTGATCCATTTTGAATTAAGTTTTGCAAACAGTGTGAGATAGGGGTATACTTTCATTTAATGCACAAGGGTATCCAATTTTCTCAGCATCATTTGTTGGAGAGACTATTCTTTCCCAATTGTGTGAACTTGGCACCCTAGTCTAAAATCAATTGGCCATACATGTGAAGGTTTATTTCTAAACTCTTAATTTGATTCAATTGTTCTACATGCCCATCATTGTGCCAGAATCTTGCTGTTTTTATTATTGTGGCTTTGTAATAAGTATTAAGATAGGAGTTGAGAGTCCTCCAAATTTGCTCTTTTTCAATATGATGTTGATTATTTGGGGCCCTAGCCCTTCCAAATAAATGTGGTGATTGACTTTAATACGTCTACAAAGAAGCGTGCTAGAATTTTCGTTGTGAAACAATGAATCTGTAAAATATTTGCAATAGAATTGAATATTTAGTCTTCCAATCCATGGACACGGATGGTCCTTACATTTATTTAAGTCTCCTATGATTTCTTTTCACAATATTTTATAGCTTATGGTATATAAGCCCTTTATGTCTATGCATAAATTTGCTCATAGATATTCAGTTCTTAATACACTTCCATAGACATAGCTTACAACATTCCCACAAGGAACTTGTCCAGTTACAAGAGTCCCACACTAAGGAAATCCCAAAGTTATGGCTTCTTTTGAGGTATTTAAAGCTCTCGAAGTCCAGTTGCAACTTGCCAAGGTTTGTTTTAACCATAGCAATGTTGCTTGCTAATATAGTTGACACATATCTTCATTTCCAGAGGTGTGAAGTTAACTGAAGTAAATTCTCATGCAGAAAGAGAAAGAGTTTTTTAACCCTTTAATCCACAATTCATATACCATGACCTTTGATTAACACCTTTAATATAGCAAAAGACAAATTAATACATTTGATAATAAATTGCCAGGGATTTTATTATTCAATGGAATTTCTTATTCAATATTTCTCCTATTCCTTAACAAATTGGACTTCTCTGTAGCCAATTTAGCGTGCCTACAGATTTTTTTTTAATCTCAGAGATCCAACATATGTTTTACAGTACATCAGAACATTTAATAAATCAAACATAGTAACTCCTTTAGCAAAGCTACTTTTTTTTCATATATCACTAGTAAATTAGGGGTTTTATCCCTGTTAAAATCATGGTCTTATCAGAGTCACACATAAACAAGGCTTTGCCCATAACTCTTGGCTTAAGTGTTTTAAAAACTCAGCCACTTTAAGAAATTTTTGTATTCCTGTCACTTGTCACTAGATGACAGTAGAGGACTTTTGTAAAGTATCATTCTATACAAACATGAATAGGCTGATGTTGTTGGAATGTTGTTTCACCTTGGCTGTGGTTATCCACTTCCACACATCTTGAATATTTTTGCAAAACTTTTTTCCTGTGATTTTTGGTCTTAGTAAGTTGTTATCATGCCTCTGCCAGGTGCATAATACCCATGCCAGGGTTCTATTCAGAAGTATATAACAGGAACCATAGCTGCCAGCAGAACAGTTGCCAGGCATACCTGTTCTGCTGGAGTAGTTCATGCAGTCATCCACACAGCCAGTTAGGAGCTATCTTCTCTGGTTCCTCTGCTAACAGCTCAGGTGTAAGGAAACAAGTCTCACATTAGGCAGGTCTGGGAACCATCCTGGCTTAAAAAGCGCACATTCCTTGTCTTGGTTTGCTAAAGCTGCTGGAATACAATATACAAGAAATGGGTTGGCTTTTTCAATGGGGTTTTATTAGGTTACAAATTCAGTTCTAAGGCCATGAAAATGTCTAAATTAAAGCATCAAGAGGAAGGTACTTTCTCTGAGGGAAGGCTGCTGCTGGCATCTAAGGTTTCTCTTTTATGGGAAGGCACATGGCAATACTTGCTGGTCTTTCTCTCCTGGTTCTGGTTTCAATGGCTGTCTCCAAATATCTCTGGGCATTTCTCTTAGCCTCTCTGAGTTCTCTTAGTTTCATCTGTCTTTTATCCTCTCATAGAGGACTCCATCAAGGGGATTAAGACCCACTTTGAATGCACTAGGCCACATCTCCATGGAAACATCCCAATCAAAAGATCCCCCCACAGTAGGTCTACACCCACAAGAACAGATTGAAAGAACATGGCTTTTCTAGGGTATATACAGCTCCAAACCAAAACAATCCACTTTTTGGACCCCAAAAAAGATATTCTTTCCATATGCAAGATGCATTCATTCATCACTGTTTTAGTTTGCTAGCTGCCAGAATGCAATATACAAGAAATGGAATGGCTTTTAAAGAGGGAAATTTAATAAATTACTAGTTTACAGTACTACGGCCAAGAAAATGTCCCAATTAGAACAAGTCAATAGAAATGTCCAATCAAAAGGATCCAGGGAAAGATACCTTGGTTCAAAAAGGCTGTTGAAGTTCAGGGTTTCTCTCTCAATGAGAAGGCACATAGTGAACACAGTCACAGTTTCTCTCTCGGCTGGAAGGACACATGGCAAGCATGGCATCATCTGCTAGCTTCTTCTCCTGGCTTCCTGTTTCATGAAGCTCCCCGGGAGGCATTTTCTTTCTTCATCTCCAAAAGTCACTGGCTGTGGACTCTCTGCTTCATGGTACTGCAGCATTCTCTGCTCTCTCTGAATCTCCATTCTCCAAAATGTTTCCTCTTTTATAGGACTCCAGAAACTTATCAAGACCCACCCAAATGGGTGGAGACATGTCATCACCTAATCCAGCTTAACAACCACTCGATTAAATCACATCTCCAGGGAGATGATTTGATTACAGTTTCAAACATACAATATTGAATAGGGATTATTGTACCTTTATAAAATGGGATTTTGATTAAAGCATGGCTTTTCTAGGGGACATACATCCTTTCAATACAGCACAATTACAATATCACAAAAGCCTTATATCATTTTAGTAACAATATTAAGTACAAACTCTTATCAAAATCAGTTACAGGTATGGTTTTTCCTCAGGCAAAATTCTCCTCTTGCTGTGAACCTGTAAAACCTAGAACAGCTTATTTGCTTCCAGTATACAAGGGAAGGATAGTCATAGTATAAGCATTCCAATTTTCATAGGGAGAAATTATAAGGAAACAGGAGTCAAGTGTCCCAAACAGTTCCAAAAACCTTCAGGGCAAACTCCATTAGATTTCAAAGTCTGAGTGTCATCTATAGAGTGATGTTTTAACCTCAGGGATTGAGAGAGCTGCAGTATCCCCCTCTACAAGGGCTTCTGCAGGGATACTGCTCTCTCCAAACACTGGGTGAGTGTTCCAACATCTCCAAACATTGGGAAGGCCACCTTTCTGTGGGCCCACCTTCCTCAAGCTGGACTCCCTGCCATCTTCAGGGCACACTACAACCCCCTTAGAACAGTGAAGTGGTGATCAGGCTCTCTTCAATCCCCAGGGAATTTGCTCTACCCTCTTTGAAGCCTGGGGCAGTAACATTTTTCCCAAACAAGTGAGCAGCCAAACTCCCCCTCAATTCCCAGGCATCTGAGAGCCCTGAGGCAGAACTCTTCCTGAGCAATAGGGAGGAAGGGCCACCCTCTGCAAACTCCAGGGAAAATTCACCATTTCCATTTGGATGGGTGGGTCTTCTCTTCTGGCCTGAGGTTTTTTGCTCCAGACCTCAGTTCCATGCTTCTGCTTGGAAGTAAATTTTCCTTCAATCTGTCCCTTTTAGTCCAGACCGGCAGTGATTGCATATAGATCAGTCTAACAAAGTGCAGCTTACAGAGGTCCTAATTGTTAAAAAATAGGACTTAATGCAAATTCTTTCTGGATAACTGCATCATTAAGCCTGACTCATCCTGATATGGCTGACTGGTTCCAGGTTTGGTTAAATTCTCACATGGGGCACTATTCTTTGGCGACTTATTTCCAAAAACAAAAGAATTGTCCAACCACTAATTTCTAATTCCTTTGTACCCAAGAGTTCGGTTCTCAGCTTATTGCTTTCCTCTCACATTTTACTGTAAGCTGCAAAAAGAAACCAGGCTGCATTTTCAACATTTAGCTTGGAAATTTCTCAGCTAGATATCCCAGCTTATTGATTTCAAATTCTCCTATCCAACACTAGTACTCAATTTTACCAAATTCTCTGCCACTTTAAAACAAAGATCACCTCCCTTCCAGTTTGCAATAACACTTTCATTATTTCTGTCTAAGACCTCACAGGAAATATCTCTAGAGTCCATATTTCTATGAACAATCTATTCAAGGTAATCTAGACCTTTCCTAACAAGCATCCCACAATTATTCCAGAATCTTCCCCTTACCCATTTATAAAACAGTTTCAACATTTTTGGTATTTGCAAATTGCAACACCCCCTTACTGGTACCAAAATCTGTTTTGGTTTGCTAAAGCTGCTGGAATGCAATATACCAGAAATGGATTGGCTTTTTCAGTGGGCTCTATTAAGCTACAAATTTTGTTCTCAAGCCATGAAAATATCCAAACTTAGGCATCAAGAGGAAGATACTGTATTGGTTAGGTTCTGGTGTCAACTTGTCTGAGTGATGATGCCCAGTTACACAATTAGGCAATCACTGGCCTGATTATTGCTGCAAGGATATTTTGTTGTTGGTTGATAAACCAGAAGGCTGGTGAATTAAATCATCAGCCAGTTGACTGCATCTGTGGCTGATTACATCTGTGAGCAACTGTACTGGTTTGAAAAGATTATGTTCTTAGAAAAGCCGTGTTTTAATCCTGATTCATCTTGTGGAAGCAGCCTTTTCTTTTAATCACTATTCAGCACTGTAGGTTGGATACCTGATTATATTTTCTTCATGGAAATGTAACTCACCCAATTGTGGGTATTAACCTTTGATTAGAGGGAGATAATCTAGACCCTAGGTGGGTCTTGATTACTTTACTTAGTTTGCAGAAATTTTAATTTTTAATCTTACTTCCAATTTTAATTTTACTTCCATGAACATGATGTATTCTACCATGAACATGATGTATTCTACTATTTATTTACGTCTTCTTTAATTTCTCTCAATGGTGCTTCCTAGCTGTATTTTAGAGTCTTACAGATTTTTCATTACATTTGTTCCTTTGAACATGGTATCATTTGATGCTTCTGTTTTGAATTTGTAATTTTATCTCATTTTCTATTTGTTTTTGTTAGTAAAAAGAACAGTTGATTTTTTTATGGTAACCTTATATCCAACAGTCCTGCTAAACTCACTTATTTATTCTACCATATACATAAGTCTTTTAACCCAAGGTGAATACCTTATCTCTTCCTTTCCAAACCTTACACTTTGTATTTATCTTTCTTTGTCTTTTTGCATTTGCTAGGAAGTTGCATGACAATGCTGACAATAAATAGTTTTAATAGGAATAATTACTTTCTTACGGCTCTTGGGGTGAAAGTGGAATTTCAATATTTTAACACTAAGTATGATGCTTTCCTTCCAATTGAAGAGGTTATGTACACATGGTGTTACTCCTTACTTGTTTGAAAGAAGGCATAGGTAAAGTCATATAAGCTTGAATATTTCTTTGAGAATGGTTTTTAATAAAGGACATAGCACTATCAGATTTCATATTTTTCTTTTAATATTAGAAACTCATGACTTCCTAGAAATTTGTCCTTTACATCCATTTTAAAATTTAGTGGCATAAAGATGTTAATTTTTAAACAAATACAAATATGCATTTTGTATGCATGCAAATATGCACAAATCATGAGTATTCACATCAGTGAAGTTTAACAAAATGCACTCACGTATACAACCCCTTATTTAAAACAGGATATTAGAAGCATCCCAGAAACACATCTCCCACTTTCTTTTAATCACTAAACTCCCCAAAATGTAACCACAATTGCTTTGTGTAAGATTGACATTTTAATGATATTTAGTTTTCAAATCCATGAATATGGACTGTCCTTCCATTTATTTAGGCCTTCCCTGATTTCTTTTAGCAATGTTTTGTAGTATTCTGTGTGCAAGTCCTTTACATCCTTGGTTAAACTTACTCTTAGATATTTGATTCATTTAGTAGCTATTGTGAATGGAATTTTTTCTTGATTTCTTCTTCCAATTGTTCATTGCTTGTTTATATAAACCCTACTGATTTTTTGGTGTTGTTCTTGAACCTAAATGCTTTGCCAAATTCAGATTTAGCACTAGGGGCTTTGTTTTGGATTTTTCAGGATTTTCTGTATACAGGATCATATCAATCATAAGTAGGGAAAATTTTACTTCTTCCTTTCCAACGTGGATGTCTTTTATTTCTTTTTCTTGCCCAATTCCTCTGGAAATAACATCCAGTGTAATGTTGAATAACAGTGGTGACAGTAGTCATCCTTGTCTTGTTCTTGATCTTACAGGGTAAGATTTCAGTCTTCTGCCATTACGTAGGATGTTATTTGGGCTTTTCATATATGCCCTTTGTATGATTGAGGCAGTTTCCTTCTATTGCTAATATTCTCAGTGTTTTTATCAAAAGCTATATTTTGTCAAATGCCTTTACTGCAACAATTAAGATGATTATGTGCTATCTAACTCAAACTACCTGTATGGCTCATTTGAGCAATTGAAACACAGGAAGTTCAGAATAAGAAAAAAAGTCCTTTGATCCTGTATAGCTTAATGTAATGCCTGGATATATCCTAGAGTATATTAAGCAGATAATCAAAAAGTATTGGCAATGTCTCTTGAAGGATGGGAGAAAAAATATGGAACTATTAAACTTTACCATCAGGAGATCCCCTGATACTGTGTCAAATGATAGGGACACCCAAATCAGTAGGTCATGCCCTCGATCTTGAGGCTTACTCTTGTGAAGCTTATGTAGGTAGGGAAGAAGTTTAGCCTACCTATAGTTACGTCTGAGAGTTTCTTCTGGAGGACCTCTTTTGTTGCTCAGATATGGCCTCAGTCTCTCTAAGCCCAAGTCTGCAAGTGAAATATTTGCCCTCCCCCCTTCATGGGACATGACATCCAGGGGTGAAAATCTCTCTGGCAATGTGGGAGATGACTCCCAGGGATGAGTCTGGCCCTGGCACCATGGGATCAATTCCATCCTGACCAAAAGGGGAAAAGGAAGTGTAACTAATAAAGTATCAGTGGCAGAGAGAATACAAATAAGGTCGAGAGGTTACTCTGGAGGATGCCCTTATGCAGGCTTCAGTTAGACATTGCTACCTATCATAACCTCCACTATCAGGACCATTCTGCACAATCCTAAAGAACACCTAGGCCAATATATAAGATTCCACAAGGGTTCCATGCACTAGAGCAACTTCTCAGAAACCTATAACCTCCACTGGGTCCCTGGACCAGATAGGTCCTGAAACTTAGAGGGCCCAGCCTCTCTGAACATCAGATAGTTCCATCTTCCTACCCCATATTAGCGACAGACTCTTCCAACATGAAGATGTTAGAATGGCCATAGTACAAACACCCTTAAAGAGAGGGATAGAAAGATCAAAGGTTATGGTGGAGTTATACTGGAAAGATAGGATTTAATAAATGAATATGATTGCTGAATCATTAAATTGATAACTCTTTTAGTCTCCAGTATCTTAAAGTAGCTAGAAGTAAAAACCTAAAATTGTGGAATCATAACTTTTGTCAATCTCTGAAGTATGTTCTATGACTAATTATGGTGCTGTGCTTTGAAATTTATTACTTTTTTGTATATGTGTTATTTTTCACAAAAAGAAAGAAAAAAGTCGATTGTGGTGATAAAAAAAAATGTTTAAGCCTTCTATCCACCTAAATTCTGGAACAGCTAGAAGAAAAAATCTTAGAGGATCTTATGGTAGCCCATGACAAACTCTGGGATCTGTCCTGTAACTTATTGTTGAAGAGTGCTTTGAAAACTATTGCTTTTTTATTTCTTTGCTGTGTTTATATGTTCTACTATACAATTAAAAAGGTTTTTTTATAGATGATTTTGTGTTTTATTCCCTTCATTCTGTTAATATAGTATGCTGGTTTGAAAGTATTATGTACCCCAGAGAAGCCATATTTTAATTCTGATTCAATCCTGTGGGGGTGTGGGGGGCAGCCTTTTCTTTTAATCCTTATTCAATATTGTAGGTGGAAACTTTTGATTAGATTATCTCAATGGAGATGTGGCATGCCTAATTGAAGGTGTGACCTTTTTATAACTTTGTGTGTGTGTGTGAAATACAGCATCTACACAAAAAAGTAGTAAATTTCCAGGTGTAATCAACAAGTAGCCATAGAACAGATCTCAAAGACTGGCATGGGTTACAGCACTGCAATTCCTGTCCTCTCCTCCAGCTGCTCCAAGACACCAGAGATCAAAGGAAACATCAATACAATGACTCAGCATTGATTAGATGAAGATGTGACTCCACCCATTCCAAGTGGGTCTTGATTCATTTACTGGAGTCCTTTAAAAGAGGAAACATTCTAGAGAGAGCTCAGGGCTGACAGAGAGAACAGAGACATGGAGATTTGGAGATGCTTGGAGCCCGGCAGATATCACCATGAGATGTTAAGCAAGCCAGAACGTGGAAAGAGTTAAGGGAAGCCAAAAGATGAAAGGCAGCCCCAGAGAAGCAAAGTGGGGAACCATCACAGGAACAGAAGCTGAAAACAATGAAGCCCAGGAGCAAGGAACCAGCAGATGCCAGCCATCTGACTTCCCAGCTGACAGAAGTGTTCCAGGCCCATCAGCCTTTCTTGAGTGAAGGTAACCTTTTCTTGGTGCCTTAATTTGGACACTTTCACTTCCTTAGATCTATAAACTTGCAGCTTATTAAATTCTTTTTCTGGTATATTGCATTCTGGCAGCCTACAAACTAACACATGTGGTGTATTACATTAATTGGTTTTCTTGTATTGAACCAACCTTATTTATGAGGGATACATCCCACTTGGTTGTGGTGTATAATTCTTTTAACATGCTGTTGGATTCAGTTTGCTAATATTTTGTTGAGGATTTTTGCATCTATTTTCATTAGAGGGATTGATCTGAAGTTTTATTTTCTTATGGTATCTTTGTCTCGCTTTAGTATGAGGGTGATGTTGGCCTTTAGAATGAGTTAGGTAATGTTCCCTGCTCTACAATTTTTGAAGGAGTTTGGGCAGAATGGCAATTGTCTTCTTGGAATGCTTGATAGAATTTCCCTGTGAAGCCATCTGGTCCCAGGCTTCTCTCTGTTGGGAAGTTTTCGATTACTGACTCAGTCTCTTTACTAGTGATTGGTTTGTTGAAAGCTTTTATTTCTCCTTTAGTCAATGTAGGTAGTTTGTGTGTTTGAATGAATTTTTCCATTTCATCTAGATGATCTAATTTATTGGCATAGTGTTGTTCATAGTATCTTATACTCCTTTTTATTTCACTGAAGTCAGTAAGAATGTCCCCCTTTTCAATTATGATTTTCATTATTTGTGCCATCTCTCTTTTTTTTATTTGTCAATCTAGTTAAAGATTTGTTGATTTAGTGGGTATTAGTGGTATCGCATTTTAATTTCTATTCAATGATAACTAATGGTATTGAACATTTTTTCTTATGTCTTCAGGGTATACCATATGTTCCTTTGTGAAATAACTAATCAAGTTTTGCTAAAATTTGAGTTTCAGCCTTTGTATTTTTTTTTTTTAGCTCAGATGCAGCTTCATTCAGTGTTTTAACATGATTACTTTACAATTAGGTATTATTGTACTGTCCATTTTTGAGTTTTTGTATCTAGTCCTGTTGCACAGTCTGTATCCCTTCCGCTCCAATTACCAATTATCTTACCCTGTTTCTAACTCCTGCTGGACTCTGTTACCAATGACATATTTCAAGTTTATTCTCAAATGTCCGCTCACATCAGTGGGACCATACAGTATTTGTCCTTTAGTTTTTGGCTGGACTCACTCAGCATAATATTCTCTAGGTCCATCCATGTTATTACATGCTTCATAAGTTTATCTTGTCTTAAAGCTGCATAATATTCCATCGTACGTATATACCACAGTTCATTTAGCCATTCTTCTGTTGATGGACATTTTGGCTGTTTCCATCTCTTTGCAATTGTAAATAACACTGCTATAAACATTGGTGTGCAAATGTCCGTTTGTGTCTTTGCCCTTAAGTCCTTTGAGTAGATACCCAGCAATGGTATTGCTGGGTCGTATGGCAATTCTATATTCAGCTTTTTGAGGAACCGCCAAACTGCCTTCCACAGTGGTTGCACCATTTGACATTCCCACCAACAGTGGATAAGTGTGCCTCTTTCACTGCATCCTCTCCAGCACTTGTCATTTTCTGTTTTGTTGATAATGGCCATTCTGGTGGGTGTGAGATGATATCTCATTGTGGTTTTGATTTGCATTTCTCTAATGGCCAGGGACATTGAGCATCTCTTCATGTGCCTCTTGGCTATCCGTATTTCCTCTTCTGGTAGGTGTCTGTTCAAGTCTTTTTCCCATTTTGTAATTGGGTTGGCTGTCTTTTCATTGTTGAGTTGAACAATCTCTTTATATATTCGGGATACTAGACCTTTATCTGATATGTCATTTCCAAATATTATCTCCCATTGTGTAGGCTGTCTTTCTACTTTCTTGATGAAGTTCTTTGATGCACAAAAGTGTTTAATTTTGAGGAGCTCCCATTTATTTATTTCTTTCTTCAGTGCTCTTGCTTTAAGTTTAAGGTCCATAAAACCACCTCCAGTTGTAAGATTCATAAGATATCTCCCTACATTTTCCTCCAACTGTTTTATGGTCTTAGACCTAATGTTTAGATATTTGATCCATTTTGAGTTAACTTTTGTATAAGGTGTGAGATGTGGGTATTCTTTCATTCTTTTACATATGGATATCCAGTTCTCTAGGCACCATTTATTGAAGAGACTGTTCTGTCTCAGGTGAGTTGGCTTGACTGCCTTATCAAAGATCAAATGTCCATAGATGAGAGGGTCTATATCTGAGCACTCTATTAGATTCCATTGGTCAATATATCTATCTTTATGCCAATACCATGCTGTTTTGACCACTGTGGCTTCATAATATGCCTTAAAGTCCGGCATCGCGAGACCTCCAGCTTCGTTTTTTTTCCTCAAGATGTTTTTAGCAATTCGGGGCACCCTGCCCTTCCAGATAAATTTGCTTATTGGTTTTTCTAATTCTGAAAAATAAGCTGTTGGGATTTTGATTGGTATTGCATTGAATCTGTAGATCAGTTTAGGTAGGATTGACATCTTAATTATATTTAGTCTTCCAATCCATGAACACAGTATGCCCTTCCATCTATTTAGGTCTTCTGTGATTTCTTTTAGCAGTTTTTTGTAGTTTTCTTTATATAGGTTTTTTGTCTCTTTGGTTAAATTTATTCCTAGGTATTTTATTCTTTTAGTTGCGATTGTAAATGGGATTTGTTTCTTGATTTCCCCCTTAGCTTGTTCATTACTACTGTATAGAAAAGCTACAGATTTTTGAATGTTGATCTTGTAGCCTGCTACTTTGCTGTACTCATTTATTAGCTCTATAGTTTTGTTGTGGATTTTTCCGGGTTTTCAACGTATAGTATCATATCATCTGCAAACAGTGATAGTTTTACTTCTTCCTTTCCAATTTTGATGCCTTGTATTTCTTTTTCTTGTCTAATTGCTTTGGCTAGAACTTCCAACACAATGTTGAATAATAGTGGTGATAGTGGACATCCTTGTCTTGTTCCTGATCTTAGGGGGAAAGTTTTCAATTTTTCCCCATTGAGAATGATATTAGCTGTGGGTTTTCATATATTCCCTCTATCATTTTAAGGAAGTTCCCTTGTATTCCTATCTTTTGAAGTGTTTTCAACAGGAAAGGATGTTGAATCTTGTCAAATGCCTTCTCTGCATCAATTGAGATGATCATGTGATTTTTCTGCTTTGATTTGTTGATGTGGTGTATTACATTAATTGATTTTCTTATGTTGAACCATCCTTGCATACCTGGGATGAATCCTACTTGGTCATGATGTATAATTCTTTTAATGTGTTGTTGGATACGATTTGCTAGAATTTTATTGAGGATTTTTGCATCTATATTCATTAGAGAGATTGGTCTGTAGTTTTCTTTTTTTGTAATATCTTTGCCTGGTTTTGGTATGAGGGTGATGTTGGCTTCATAGAATGAATTAGGTAGTTTTCTCTCCACTTCGATTATTTTGAAGAGTTTGAGGAGAGTTGGTACTAATTCTTTCTGGAATGTTTGATAGAATTCAGATGTGAAGCCATCTGATCCTGGACTTTTCTTTTTAGGGAGCTTTTGAATGACTGATTCAATCTCTTTACTTGTGATTGGTTTGTTGAGGTCATCTATTTCTTCATGAGTCAAAGTTGGTTGTTCATGTCTTTCCAGGAACCCGTCCATTTCATCTAAATTGTTGTATTTATTAGCGTAAAGTTGTTCATAGTATCCTGTTATTACCTCCTTTATTTCTGTGAGGTCAGTAGTTATGTCTCCTCTTCCATTTCTGATCTTATTTATTTGCATCCTCTCTCTTCTTCTTTTTGTCAATCTTGCTAAGGGCCCATCAATCTTATTGATTTTCTCAATAAGATTGAGAAAATCAATAACCAACTTCTGGTCTTATTGATTTTCTCTATTGTTTTCATGTTTTCAATTTCATTTATTTCTGCTCTAATCTTTGTTATTTCTTTCCTTTTGCTTGCTTTTGGATTAGTTTGCTGTTCTTTCTCCAGTTCTTCCAAGTGGACAGTTAATTCCTGCATTTTTGCCTTTTCTTCTTTTCTGATAAAGGCATTTAGGGCAATAAATTTCCCTCTTACCACTGCCTTTGCTGCATCCCATAAGTTTTGATATGTTATGTTTTCATTTTCAGTCGCCTCTAGGTATTTACTAATTTCTCTTGCAATTTCTTCTTTGACCCACTTGTTGTTTAAGAGTGTGTTGTTGAGCCTCCATGTATTTGTGAATTTTTTGGCACTCCGCCTATTATTGATTTCCAACGTCATTCCTTTATGATCCGAGAAAGTGTTGTGTATGATTTCAATCTTTTTAAATTTGTTAAGACTTGCTTTGTGACCCAGCATATGGTCTATCTTTGAGAATGATCCATGAGCACTTGAAAAAAAGGTGTATCCTGCTATTGTGGGATGTAATGTCCTATAAATGTCTGTTAAGTCTAGCTCATTTATAGTAATATTCAGATTCTCTATTTCTTTATTGATCCTCTGTCTAGATGTTCTGTCCATTGATGAGAGTGGTGAATTGAAGTCTCCAACTGTTATGTTATATGTGTCTATTTCCCTCTTCAGTGTTTGCAGTGTATTCCTCACGTATTTTGGGGCATTCTGGTTCGGTGCATAAATATTTATGATTGTTATGTCTTCTTGTTTAATTGTTCCTTTTATTAGTATATAGTGTCCTTCTTTGTCTCTTTTAACTGTTTTACATTTAAAGTCTAATTTCTTGGATATTAGTATAGCCACTCCTGCTCTTTTCTGGTTGTTATTTGCATGAAATATCTTTTCCCAACCTCTCACTTTCAACCTATATTTATCTTTGGGTCTAAGATGTGTTTCCTGTAGACAGCATATAGAAGGATCCTGTTTTTTAATCCATTCTGCCAGTCTATGTCTTTTGATTGGGGAATTCAGTCCATTAACATTTAGAGTTACTACTGTTTGGATAATATTTTCCTCTACCATTTTTCCTTTTGTATTATATATATCATATCTGACTTTCCTTCTTTCTACACTGTTCTCCATATCTCTCTCTTCTGTCTTTTTGTATCTGACTCTAGTGCTCCCTTTAGCATTTCTTGCAGAGCTGGTCTCTTGGTCACAAATTCTCTCAGTGACTTTTTGTCTGAGAATGTTTTAATTTCTCCCTCATTTTTGAAGGACAATTTTGCTGGATATAGGAGTCTTGGTTGGCAGTTTTTCTCTTTTAGTAATTTAAATATATCATCCCACTGTCTTCTAGCTTCCATGGTTTCTGCTGAGAAATCTACACATAGTCTTATTGGGTTTCCCTTGTATGTGATGGATTGCTTCTCTCTCGCTGCTTTCAAGATCCTCTCTTTCTCTTTGACCTCTGACATTCTAACTAATAAGTGTCAAAATAGGGGAACGCCTATTTCGGTCTAATCTCTTTGGGGTGTGCTGCACTTCTTGGATCTGTAATTTTAGGTCTTTCATAAGAGTTGAGAAATTTTCAGTGATAATTTCTTCCATTAGTTTTTCTCCTCCTTTTCCCTTCTCTTCTCCTTCTGGGACACCCACAACATGTATATTTCTGCGGTTCATATTGTCCTTGAGTTCTCTGATACCCTGTTCGAATTTTTCCATTCTTTTCCAGATAGTTTCTGTTTCTTTTTGGAATTCAGATGTTCCATCCTCCAAATCACTAATTCTATCTTCTGTCTCTTTGAATCTATCATTGTAGGTATCCATTGTTTTTTCCATCTTTTCTACTTTATCCTTCACTTCCATAAGCTCTGTGATTTGTTTTTTCAGTTTTTCTATTTCTTCTTTTTGATCAGCCCATGTCTTCTTCATGTCCTCCCTCAATTTATCAATTTCGTTTTTGAAGAGGTTTTCCATTTCTGTTCATATATTCAGCATTAGTTGTTTCAGCTCCTGTATCTCATTTGAACTATTGGTTTGTTCCTTTGACTGGGCCATATTTTCAATTTTCTGAGCGTGATCCGTTATCTTCTGCTGGCGTCTGGGCATTTAGTCAGATTTCCCTGAGTGTTGGACCCCACAGGTTAAAAGATTTTTCTGTGAAATCTCTGGGTTCTGTTTTTCTTATCCTGCCCAGTAGGTGGCACTCATGGCACACGTTGGTCTACGGGATCCACCAGTAAAAGTTGCTGTGGGTCCTTTAACTCTGGAAAACTCTCGCCATAGGGGAGGTTCGGCAGCCGAAGCATCTTGGAAGAGTGCCAGCCAGCCAGGGGGTCCGAACGCGGGGAGGGTCGCTGGCCACCGCAGCACGTGAGAGTGCCCTACTGAATTTCCTAGTTGGCCTGGGGCGCCAAGCATGGCGGAAGGGTGCCAGCTGTCGCAGCCCGGGAGAGTGCACTGTTCCCAGCCAGACCAGGGAGTCACGTGTTTGGAAGGGACCCCCTGGTCACCGTTCTCCGCAGTCTGGGGATTTCCGACCCAACTCTCTCAGTTGGTCTGGGGGGCCTCGTATGGTGGGGAAGCCAGCCGCCGTGGCCCAAGGGGACCGCCTGCCCAATTCTGCCAGCTGGCCTGGGAAGGAGGAAGGGAGGGACTCCGGCCACTTGCCGTCCCGCCCAGGAAAGCTTGCGTCCCTTGGTGATCTCACCGAAGCTGGTTCTCCCAGACAGTCAGCCATTCCAGGATGGGGTACGCTGTCCCTTTGATCTCTGTCATGGCTCCGGGAGCTGCTCTGTATTGTCTCCATTCCCCCAGTAGCTGTTCTGGAGGAGGAAAGGTGAGGGTGGCAAGGCTGTCGAGGCTGGTGGCGGAGGAGCCAGTGAAGGCGGAAGAGGGCACCGTGGTGGTTGGAGAGCCGCCGGAGCAGGAGGGGGAAGAGGGGAGAGGAGGGCGCGCGGTCGGCTGCTGTGGGGCGTGGGCGCCGCGCGGCAGGCCGGTGGACAAAGAGGGGAGAGGAGGGCGGGTGGGTCGGCTGCTGTGGGGCGTGGGCGGACAAAGAGGGGAGAGGAGGGCCTCAGCCTTTGTATTTTAACTAAAGAATTTATTGTTCCATTTTTCTATTTATTAGATTTTATTTATACACTTTTACTAACATATAATATCCATCTTTTTGTCTCTCTGTGACTTCTCCTGAATATTTTCTTTTGACCAATTCTTCCCATTTACTCTTTTCCTCTATGTCATGTTTTGTTAAATAGATACAGTCATTTTAATTTCTTTTTCATTTTTCAGTTATAGAATTTCCATTTTATTCTTTTGTATGTATGCTGGTTTGAAAGGATTGTATGTCCCCTAGAAAAGTTATGTTTTAATCAAAATCCCATTTTGTAATGGCAGAATTATCCCTATTCAATACTGTATGTTTGAATCTATAATTGGATCATCTCCCTGGAGATGGGATTTTATCAAGAGTGATTGTTAAGCTGGATTAGGTGATGACATGTCTCCACCCATTTGAGTGGGTCTCAATAAGTTTCTGGAGTCCTATAAAAGAGGAAACATTTTGGAGAATGAAGGAGATTCAGAGAGAGCAGAGGAGAACGACATAGCCATGAGAAGCAGAGTCCACCAGCCAGTGACCTTTGGAGATGAAGAAGGAACATGCCTCCCTGGGAGCTTCATGAAACAGGAAGCCAGGAGAAGAAGCTAGCAGATGATGCTGTGTTTGCCATGTGCCCTTCCAGCCGGGAGAGAAACTGTGACTGTGTTCACCATGTGCTTTCTCACTAGAGAGAAACCCTGAACTTCATCGAGCCCAAAGACACCTTCTTGAACCAAGGTATATTTTCCTGGATGCCTTTGATTGGACATTTCTATAGACTTGTTGTAATTGGGACATTTTCTTGGCCTTAGAACTGTAAACTAGCAACTTATTAAATTCCCTTTTTTAAAAGTCATTCCGTTTCTGGTATATTGCATTCCAGCAGCTAGCAAACTAGAACAGTACAGTTTCCATTTCTCTGAAAAATGCCTCCATTTGCATTTAATGTTACTCAAAGTCTATGTCTATTAATTCCATTTGGCTTTCCTGTTGGTCTGGTATGTTTTCTTTGTTTCTAGTCATTTTTTGGGTTCCTGTATACACATCTGATTGATTGTCAGATATTTTTATGTAAGATTTAACATGAAAAAGAGTAAATACATTTGATACTTTACATCTTCTTACTCTACAGAGGATTTTCTTTGCTTCTGTTAGGCATAAAGGCTAGGGGAGGAGAAGCAACAACTTACATTGAACCACTCAGTGATTAAAATAATTTGATGCTGGGCTTCAGACTTTATGAGGGAAAGTCTATATTCACTTCTGTCTTAATCCTTTCATAGTCCACAGTGAATGTTGGGCTTGTTTGCTAGGATTTCCCCCTATTATTAGACCCAGTTACTCCAATATTTGTCATTGTAACACCATGAGTCTATTGAACATGATCTTTGGTTCATGGCTGAATGGCTTCTAGCAGATCTTTCCTCCTTAAACCTATATATATATTCATATATAACAAATGCATCCATCATAAGCATGGAGTTTTATGACTTTTTGACAAAGATATGGAGTAATGTAAGCACCATTAGAATCAAGAAGTAAAAATATTCCATTTCCCTCTAAAATTCCCTTGTGTTTTTGCAGTCAATCCTTCCATTCCAAGACCCCAGATAAAAGCACTGAGTTGCTTTCTATCATTATAGACTTTTGCCTGTTCTAAAATTTAATGTAAGTGGAATCATATTACATATATTCTTTTGTGTCCAATCCATTCATTAAGTGGGTGTTCTGGGTTGCAAAGCTGCCAGAATGAAATGTACCAGAAATGGGTTGGCTTTTAACAATGGGGATATATTAACTTATAATTTACAGTTCTTAGGCCATGAAAAGGTTCAACTGAAGACATCAACCGGATGATACCTTGACTCTGAAAACAAGCTTTTGGCATCTGGAACATGGAAGGCACATGGCCAGCCTCTGCTGGTCCTTTACTCCTGGGTTTCATTGCTTTTAGCTTCTGGCTTTAAGTGGCTTCCTCTCTGAGCTTCTGTGGGTGTCTTTGTGTTTCAGATTCTCAGAGGCTTTTTCCATGAGATTCTTTGGGTTTTCTGTGTCCTTTGTCCTCTTATAAAAGACTCCAGTAAAAGAATTAAGATATAGCTAGAATGATCAAATCTCATTTGAAATAACCTAATCAAAAGGTCACACCTGCAATAAGTTTGCACCCACAGGAATGGATTAAAAGAAGAACATTACTTTTTCTGGGGTGCATACAACTTCCAAACTACCATAGCAGGGTTTCAAGTTTCATCCATGTTTTTGCATAGAGCATAATTTATTCTCTTTTATTGATTAACATTCTATTCATATAGCATAATGTGTTTACTGATTCACTGCTTGATGAATATTTGAATTATTTTCAGTTTTGAGTTATTGTGAGTAAAGCTGCTGTGATACTTCAAGTACAAGTCTTTGTGGGAGCATGTGTTTTCATATGCCAGTTCTTGTGGTACTTGTAAGTGTATGCAAAACAATGACCCAAAATAGTTGTGTCATTTTACAGTAGCCAGAAATGTGTGACAATTTCTATTTTTCTACATGATGCCTACATTTAGGACGTCAGCTTTATTAATTTTAGCAATTCTATCAGTGGGTGAGTAGTGTAATCATATTGTCATTTTAATTTGCATTTTCCTAAAAACAAATAATGTTGAGATTTATTTGATGTGGTCATTATCAATTTGTTTGCCATATTTTGTGAAATTAAAAAAAGTTTCACCCTTCTTTAAAGATCATTTTACTGTTGGATTGTAAGGGTTCATTATATATTTTGGAACAAAATCTTTTCCAAATATATTCTTTTAAAATGTTTGTCCCAGTCCATAGTTTTCCTTCTCCTTTTCTCAAGGGTGTCTTTCAAAATTCAGGAAGTTTTCACTTTGATAAACCCAATTCATAATTTTTAATGGCTCATACCTTTTATGTTCTTTTAAAAGTTTTTGCCTATCCCAAGGCTCCTAAGGTTATGTATCTATATCTTTTTAGAAATTTCATAGTTTTAACTTTCATGTATTGGTATACAATCCATTTTAAATGAATTCTGTGCATAGTGTTAGGTAAGGGTTAAAGTTAGTTTTGGTTTTCCTATTTAGGTATTCAATTAACTTTTTGAAAGGACTGTGATTTTCCTGTTTTATTACCTTGGTAGCTTTGTTGAAAATAAATTGACCAGATTTATATGATGTGTATTATTTGTATAAATATTTGTAAAGGAAGACTTATTTCCCCATCTCCTACCCCCCAAAGTGAGTTTATCTTGATACAGTGTTTTCTCCCCAGTTTTTCCAACTCTAAACATGATGTACTTAAGAAATGCCTTGGAAAACACTCCCGCAATGTTAGAGTTAGGAATCCTGACACTCCACTCTTTCATAAAAGGAAAGAAAATGCTGGAAAAAATAATTAAAATCATTATTGTCAGAGCTCTGAAAATTATCCAAAGGCTTGCAACATATGAGAAGCATTTATTCAAGTAAACCAGCAGGATCTCAGTAAGAACAGTGAGGTTTTTTTGTATTTTAACTTCTCTTAGTCTCATCACTCTCTGCAGATCTATGCTAATTTTGAAGACCAATGGCCTCAAACCATAATAGTTATGAAAAACAGTAGCCCAGCTGCCACTGGAGGGGGAAGAATGGATTTAGAAGTCACAAAAAATCCCCAATCACATGCTGGCATAAAGATAGATATACTGACCAATGAAATAAAATACAGTGTTCAGAAATAGACTCTCTCATCTATGGACAAGCGATCTTTGATAAGATGGTCAAACCTACCTACCTAGCACAGAGAAGCCTCTTCAATAAATAATGCTTGAAGAACTGGATATCCATATGCCAAAGAATGAAAGAGGATCCATATCTCACACCCCATCCAAAAATTAACCCAAAATGGATCAAAGACCTAAACATTAGAGCTAAGGCACTAAAACTTTTTGAAGAAAGTTAGGTAAATATCTTATAAATCTTGTAATAGGAGATGGTTTTCTAAACCTTACACACAAAGCACAAGCACTGAAAAAGAAATAGATAAATGGGAACTCCTCAAAATTAAACACTTTTGGGGATCAAATAACTTTGTCAAGAAATTAAAAAGGCAACCTATGCAATAAGAGACAATATTTGGAAACTCCATATCAGATAAGGTTTTAGTATCCAGAATGCATAGAGATTTTTCAACTCAATAACAAAAAGACAAACAACTCAATTAAAAATGGGCAGAAAACATGAACAGACACTTCTCAGAAGAGGAAATACAAATGGCTAAAAGGTACATGAAAAAATCCTCAATTTCACTGTCTATTAGGGAAATGCAAATCAAAACCACAGTGATGTATCATGTGACACCCACTAGAATGGCCATTATAAAAAAACGAAAAATGACAAATGCTTGAGAGGATGTGGAGAAAAAGGTGCACTTACTGCCTGTTGATGAAAATGTAAAATGGTACAGATACTCTGGAAGGCAGTTTGCCATTTCCTCAGAAAGCTAGTATAGAATTGCCATATGATTCAGCACTCCCATTACTAGGTATGTATTCACAGGACATGAGGGCAAGGACACAAGTGGACATTTACACCCCAATGTTTATAGCAGCATTATTTACGATTGCCAAGAGATGGAAACAGCTCAAATGTCCATCAACAGACAAGTAGCCAAACAAGCTGTGGTCTACACATACGATGGAATAGTATGCAGTTGTAAGACAGAATAAAGTCATGAAGCATGTAACAACATGGACGAACCTTGTGGACATTGTGCTGAATGAAATTAGCCAGTAACTAAAGGGCAAATACTGCATGGTCTCACTAATATGAGCTAACATTAATGCGTGAACTTTGATAATTGAAGTTAAGAACACATGTTATAAGGATAGGTCAAACCTACTTAAAATTAGGGCTAAGAGTCACCTCCAAGAGAACCTCTTTTGTTGATCAGATGTGGCCTCTCTCTCCAGCCAACACAAGAAGCAAACTCACCACCCTCCCCCTGTCTACGTGGGACATAACTCCCAGGGGTGTGGACCTTCCTGGCAACATGGGACAGAAATCCTGGAATGAGCTGAGACTCAGCATCAAGGGATTGAGAAAAATTCTAGAATGAGCTGAGACCCAGCATCAAGGGATTGAGAAAGCATTCTTGACCAAAAGGGGAAAGAGTGAAATGAGACAAAGTGTCAATGGCTGAGAGATTCCAAACAGAGTCAAGAGGTTATCCTCAGGTTATTCTTACACATTAAATAGATATCACCTTGTTATCCAAGATGTGATGGATAGGCTGGAGGGAACTGCCTGAAAATGTAGAGCTGTGTTCCAGTAGCCATGTTTCTTGATGGTGATTGTAAAATCACATAGCTTTCACAATGTGATTGTGTGATTGTGAAAACCTTGTGTCTGATACTCCTTTTGTCTACCTTGTCAACAGACAAGTAGAACGTATGGAATAAAAATAAATAATAAGGGGAACAAATGTTAAAATAAATTTAGTTTGAAATGCTAGTGATCAATGAAAGGGAGGGGTAAGGGGTATGGTATGTATAATTTTTTTTCTGTTTTTGTTTTATTTTTCTGTTGTCTTTTTATTTCTTTTTCTGAATTGATGCAAATGTTCTAAGAAATGATCATGATGATGAATATGCAACTATGTGATGATATTGTGAATTACTGATTATATATGTAGAATGGAATAAGCATATGTTAAGAATGTTTGTGTTTCTTTCTTGTAATTTTTTTAATTTAAAAATTAATAAAAAAAGAATTTAATAAAAAAAGTAAAAAAAAAAAAAGAACACATGTTATCAGGAGATAGAAACAAGGTAGAAATTGGGCAATTGGTACTGAAGGAATACAGATTGTGCAACAGGACTGATAGTAAAAATTTAGAAATGGCTACAATACTACCTGATTGTAACACAGTAAGGTGTGCTTCCTTATTTACTGAATGAAGCTGAATGTGAGTATGATTGAGGGATAAGGTCTGGGGGCACATATGAAACCAAAAGAAAATATAGAGGATAAAGACTGAGATGGTATAATTTGGGAAAGCTCAGAGTGAACAATAATGGTGATTAAATGTACTAATTTTTTTAAAAGTCCCAATCATAAAGAATTGTCACCATATTACCCCATGGCAACCCCTTAGAAAAACCCCATTCACAAGGCTTGTCTTTATTTGAATGACTCAGAACTCACTCAATAAGGAAATCCCTATCCCCAGGGTATTAATAAAAAATAATCACAATTGTTTAACATCAACTGCCTATAGCAGAGTAACCAGTAGGGGATAAAAAAGCTGGTCAAAAAAAAAAAGACATAAAAGGCATCTCTGAAGAATTAAATATGTATATGGGGCTTTGAAATACTTTAATACTAGAAAGTGGTGTTCATGATCAGACCCATTTCCATGTCTGGGAAGGTCTTTCACCTCAAGACGATTCTAAGGTTTTGTCTCAGCAGGAAGTGAAAGCTAAGGCAGAGTTGTAAAAAAACAGAGCATTGAAGGCATGTCTCAACACATACACAGATCCTCTCAACACACACTCAACCCCTTCAGAAAAATGGGGTGGCAGCAAGGCCTGGGTTTATGTGTTCCACCTTCTCCAAGGCCTAAGGTGGCACATCTCTTCCTAAGCAATGAAGTGAAAGGCCTGCCCTCTGCTTCCAGGGCAAACTCACCCTCTCCACATATATGGTTGAGTCCACTCTCCTGGCCAGAGATTTCCTGGCTCCAGATCTTAGCATCCATGGTTCTGCTTCTGAAACTATTTTTCCTACAATTCATTCCTTTTCTGTCCTTTTTAGTCCAGAATTGCAGCAGGTCCATTTATATAGATTTTGAAAATAAAAATTTGTTGATTTTCCATGTAGTACACATGGATCAAAGCTATCAGACTATCAAAGCTATCAAATCCTTTCTGGATAACTCGATTTCCAATCCTAGCTTGTCTTGTAATGGCTGACTGATTCCATGTTTGGATAAATCCACATATGGGGCCTTATTCACTGGGGTCTCACTTTCTGGAAGCCCAGAATTTTTCAGACCATCAATTTCTGTTTTCTTTGTACCCAAGAGTTCAGTTTTCAACTTATCTTGTTCTTCTCACATTTTACTATAAGCTTCAAGGAGCAGCCAGATTGCATTTTCCACATTTAGTTTGGAAATTTCTTCCTCTAAATATCCAAGTTCATCACTCTCAAATTTTGCCTTCGATACACAAAGAATGCCTTCCGTGTTAGTTTGAAATCTGCCAGAATGTGATATATCAGGAGTGGAATGGCTTATTCACTCAAGAAAGGCCGATTGGTCTGGAACACCTCTGTCAACTGGAAAGTCATGTGGCTGGCATTTACTGGTGGCTTGCTCCTGGGTTCCATTGCTTTCAGTCTCTGCCAATGTGGAGATTCCTCACTTTGCTTCTCTGGGGCTGGATTTCATCTCTTGGCTTCCCTTGGCTCTCTCCAGGTTCTGGCTTGCTTAACATCTCATGGCAATATCTGCTGGGCTCCAAGCATCCCCAAACATCCATATCTCTGTTCTCCATATGTCTACATCTGGGCTAGCTCTGCTGTGAAGATTCTGTCACCTCTGAGGCTTCTCTCATTTCTCTAGGCTCTGTAGTTTTTTAGGCTCTGTCATTTCTCTCATTTATGACTCTTTCTAAAATGTTTCCAATTTTAAAGGATTCCAGTAATCAAGACCCACCCGGAAATGGTGGAGTCACTTCTCCATGGAGATCATCTAATCAAGGTTGCATTTGTTCCAGGCATTACAATATACGCTCTTACATTTCCATAGTGAATTTCTACTTAATATATTCCTACTTCATATAAAAGTATAAAAGGGTGGTGCTACGGTGGCTCAGCAAGAAGAATTCTCACCTGCTATGCCAGAGACCCAGGTTCAATTCCTGATGCCTGCCCATGCCAAAAAAAATGTATGTATATATGTTTTTATTTATATATATATATAAATCTTACAAGTGTAGGACCTTCCCTTTTCCCTCACATGGCCCATCTATTTCCCCTACATCATTATAAGACCACAACATTTTTAATCCATACTTTAAACATTCATTTATATATTTTAAAGAAATTGAGATTAAATTAGTATTTTATATTTGCCCAGATATTTAGCATTTAAAATTTTATTCATTCATTTCTGAAGATTCCAGTATCTTTTCTTTTGGGCTGAATAGCTTTGTTTAATATTACTTACAGTGAAGGCCTGGCAGTGATGAATTCTGGGTTGACAATTTTTTTTTAATAATTTGAAGATGTTGTAGCACTATCTTCTGGCCTCTATAATTTCTGATCAGAAGTCCACAGTCATTCGAAGTGTTATTCTCATGATGTAATGTATCATTTTCTAATGGTTGCTCTCAAGATTATTATCTTTACTCTGCAGAAGGTTTGCTGAAATATGCCTAGCAAGGTTTTCCTCTCATTTAACATTTGATATTCAAAGAGCTCCTTGAACTCTTAAATTTATGGTTTTCACAAAATTTGTATTATTTCTTCAATTTCTTTTCTACTCCTTTGACCTCTTTTCTTTCTGGGACTTCAATTTCCCTCATATTAGACCTCTTGAAATTGCCTCACAGTTTCCCAAGACTGCCCTACTTCCCATGCCAATTTTTTTCTCTTTTTCAAACTGAATGATTGCTACTGTTTTATCTTCAAATATACTGACATTTTTAGAATTTTTAATTGATATATATTATATATTTGCATACCATGTAATAACCCAAATATAATCAATGGTTCACAATATGATCTTATACCTGTGCATTTATTATCTCTGTCAACTTTGTGTGTGTGTGTGTGTGTGAAAAATAACATTGTCATGGTCAGGTTCATGTGTCAACTTGGCCAGGTATTGGTGCCCATTTATCTGGTTGGGCAAGTACTGGTCTGTCTGTTGCTATGAGGACATTTCATAGAATTAAATCACGATCACCTCAGCTGCACCCACAGCTGACTGCACTTGCAATCAGCCAAGGGGAGTGTCTTCTGCAATGAGTGATGCTTAATCTAATCATTGGAAGGCTTTTAAGGAGTATTCAGAAGAGACAGTCTCTCTTCCTGCTTTGGCCAGCAAGTTTGTCCTATGGAGTTTGCCCAGACCCTTTGTCAGCTTCACAGCTGGCCCTATGAATTTTGGACCCTATGTTCCCACAGTTATGTGAGATGCTTTTATTAAATTCATATCCACAGATATTTCCTGCTTATTCTGTTTCTCTAGAGAACCCTAGCTAATACACCTTAGTACTGAGAGTGGGTTGGTTCTTAAGAAACAGAATCTTGAAAATGCATTTTTATGATTAGTTTTCTTCTCTAACTGGACTCAAAGGCACTAAAGACTCCGATTCCCACATTCAGAATGATACCGCCAATCCATGGGGTGAGTCGACAAAAGAGATAGTCAAAAAATCACCATTGGATTCTTCTAGGGCTTCACTTGTCTGAAACCAAGCTCTGGGGGATGATGTTTTTGACAACTTTATGGAGTTTTGTGGAAGTAGGAGGTATGGAGATTTTGGCTGGTTGTTGTTAGATAAATTGTATGCATTAATGAGTGAAAGGAATGGGCTTAAATTCAAATGAGAAGCTTACGCACCATCTGAAAGATGTAAACATTTCTTTGAATGTCCTAAAATAAAATCTTATTTCCTGTAGTTGTAGACTTGATAACTCTAAAAATCAGATTCAGGATCTTATTATTAACGTAGCAACTTTACAACATAAACAAATCTCAATCTTGCATGGTGTCTGCCATTAAAGTAAAGGCATTGATTGTAAAGGAGTGGGATCCTGAAAAATGGGATGGGGACATATGGATCAATAATGATGTTGGTGGAGATGTTGAAACCCTAGGTCGTGCTGAGTCTTCTCTAGATAAACCTGTAATAGTCTGCCCTGAGGACATAGCTGCCCCACCTCCAGTCTGCCCTGAGGAGTTGGCCACCCAACCTCCACCTGAAGGGATTAGCCCTAGAGTGATTAATCATGTTTCACCAGAAGAAACTTCAAATGAATGCCCTGAAGCAAATGGCTTGGAAGATACTTCTAATTCTTTTCATGACCCACTCCCACCACCCCTCACTTCTCCCAGACCTATAACTAGACTAAATTCCCAACAGGCCCCAAAAGGTAAAGTACAAAGTATCACCCATGATACATGTTGTATAACATACCATGAGGAGACACGTTATACTCCAAAAGAACTGTGTGAGTTTTCCAATTTATATAGACAGAAGTCAGAGGAATGTGTGTGGCAATGGATTTTAAGGATGTGGGATAATGGTGGGAGGAATATAAAGCTGGATATAGCTGAATATATTGATATGGGCCCATTAAACTGAGATTCTGCATTCAATTCAACGTAGCTCAAGGGTTCAGAAAAGGCACTAACTCCTGTATGGTTGATTGAAACATGGATCAAAAGGTGACTGACATTACCTGAGGCTGAAATACCAGAATTGCCATGGTATAATGTAAATGAGTGGATCCAGAGGCTTAGAGAGATTGGAATGTTAGATTGGATTTATCATGGAAAGTCTGCTCTTACACCCCAGGAATGTCCGGAAGTTGCATCTTTTACCAGAACTGGGAGAAATAAATTTATGAGACTAGTGCCATCATACCTGGAGAGCTCTGTAATTGCACTTCTTCGTAGGTCAGATATTACTGTGGGAACTGCTGTCACTGAGCTGGAATCTTTAAACACAGTGGGCATGACTAGATCCCAAGTTGGCAGAATCCAGGTGGTATCATTTAATTGCCAAGCACAAGGTGGACGTGGCTATCATAATAGACAGCAGAAGCAAAGCAGGAGCAAAAATAATCTGACTCACAGACACTTGTGGTGTTGGCTAGTAGATCATGGGGTACCTAGAAGTACAATTGATGGGCAGTCTACTAAATTCTTTTTTTGAGCTGTATAAGCAAAAGTGTTCTAGGTCAAGTGAACAGAAGTCTAACTTGAATTACGAAAACACAGAGTCATGGCCCCTTAATCAATTTCCAGACTTCAGTTTACAGACCCAGAGCTCCTTGAATGAGGGGGAGGCCAAGTCCTTTTGAGGGAAGACCCTGTTACACTGCCACAAATTTATACTTTAATCTTTTTCCAAGCATTTTCCAAGAAACTGATGGCCTTTTACCAGGGTAACTATGCATTGGGGAAAAGGAAATAATCAGATATTTCAGGGATTATTAGACACTGGTTAAGAAGTAACATTAATTCCAGGAGGCCAAAAATGTCACTCTTGTCCACCAGTCAAAGTGGGGACTTATGGAGGTAAGGTGATTGATGGAGTTTTAGCTCAGGCCCATCTCACAGTGGGTCCAGTGGGCCCCCGGACCCATCCTTTAGTTATTCTCCAGTTCCAGAATGCATAATTGGAACAAACATACCCAGCATTTGGCAGAATCCCCACATTGGTGCTCCAAATTATGGAGTGAAGGCTATTATGGTGGGAAATGGCAAGTGGAAGCCATTAGAACTGCCCTTAACTAGCAAAATGGTAAATCAGAAGCAATACCGGATTCCTAGAGGGATTGCAGAGATTATGGCCACTCTTAAGGACTTGAAGGATGCAATAGTGGTGATTCCCACCACATCCATATACAACCCTACTGCTTGGCCTATGCAGAAAACAGATGGGTTTTGGAGGGTAAGAGTGGATTATTGTAAGCTCAACTAGGTGGTAACTCTAATTGCAACTGCTGTTCAGGATGTGGTATGATTTCTTGAGCAAATCAATGCATCCCCTGGTACCTGGTATACAGCTATTGATCTGGCAAGCGTTTTTTCCTCCATAGCTGTTAGTAAGGACCACCAGAAACGGTTTTCTTTCAGCTGGCAAGGTCAGCAATATATTTTCACTGTCCTACCTCAGGGGTATATCAACTCTCCAGTCCTATGTCATTTTCTTGTCCACAAGGAAGTTGATTGTTTCTCCTTCCTACAAGACATCACACTGGTCCATTATATTGATGATGTCATATATCACAAAATGGAAATGGCATATTTGAGATAGGGTCAGAGCAGGTTCTGAAGGCACAAGTAAGTTACATGAGGAAGTGGCCCAAATATCCATGGTCTGCATGCCTGCCACTTTACCTTCTCTTTCCCAGACCAGGGCTATGGCTTCTTGGGGAGTTCCTTACAGTGAATTGACTGAGGAAGAGACAACTCAGTCCTGGTTTACAGATGGTTTTGCATTATTTGCAGGTACCACCCAAAAGTGGACAGCTGTAGGACTACAACCCCTTTCTGGGATGTCCCTGAAGGACAGTGTAAGGGGAAATCCACTTTGAGCAGTGGACTTAGTTGCTAATTTTGCTTGTAAGGAAAACTATCCAGAGGTGCATTTGTATATTTACCCATGGGCTGTTACTAATGGTTCGATTGGATGGTCAGGGACTTGGAAAGAGAATGATCAGAAGATTGGTGACAAAGAGGTCTGGGGAAGAGGTATATGGATAGACATTTTTGAGTGGGCTAAATACATAAAGATATTTGCCTCCCATGTGAATTCACATCAGAGGGTGAGTTCAACAGGGGAAGGTTTTAATAATCAAGTGGATAAGATGACCTGTTCTGTGGATACCAGTCAGCCTCTTTCCCCAGCAACTCCTGTCATTACCCAATAGACTCATGAGCAAAGTGGTCATGGTGGTAGAGATAGAGGTTATGCATGAGACCAGCAACATGGAGTTCCACTCATCAAGGTTGATCTGGCTACAGCCATTACTGAGTGCCAAATCTGCCAGTAGCAGAGACTCACACTCAGCTGCCAAAAAGGCACCATTGCCTGAGGTGACGAGCCAGCTACATGGTGGCAGGTTGATTACATTGGACCATTCCTTTCATGGAAGGGGCAGTGAGTTGTTCAAACTGGAATAAGCACATACTCTAGATATGGGTTTGCTTTCCCTGCACACAATGCTTCTGCCAAAACTACCATCCATGGGCTTACAGAATGCCTTATCCATAATCATGGTATTCCACACAGCATTGCTTCTGATCAAAGAACACACTTCACAGCAAATGAAGTGTGGGTATGGGCACACACTCATGGAATTCTCTGTCTTACCATGTTCCCCATCATCCAGAAGCAGTCAGGCTGATATAACTTTGAAATGGCCTTTTGAAAACTCAATTATAGTGCCAACTAGGTGGCAATACTTTGCAGGGATGGGGTAATGTTCTCCAAGAATCTGTGTATGCTCTGAATCAGTGTCCACTGTATGGTGTTGTTTCTACCATAGCCAGGATCCATGGTACAGTAACCAAGGGGTAGAAATGGGAGTGGCACCACTCACTATTACACCTAACAATCCACTAGGAAAAGTTTTTCTTCCTGTCCCTATGACCTTGAACTCTTTTGGTCTACAGGTTTTAGTTCCAGAAGGGGGAATGCTTCCACCAGGAGAAACAACAATAATTCCATTGAACTGGAATCTAAGACTGCTGCTTGATCACTTTGGACTACTCATGCCCCTGGATCAACAAGCTGAGAAGGGGATTCCTTCACAGGCTGGAATGATTGACCCTGACTATCAGGGGGAACTAGGACTGCAACTACACAATGGAGGTAAATAAGAGTTTTCTTGGAATATAGGCGATCCCCTAGGAAGTCTTTTAGTATCACCATACCCTGTGATTAAAATCAATGGAAAACTGCAATGATTCAATCCAGGAAGGACAATCAATGGCTCTGAAACTTCAGGAAAGGTTTGGGTCACCCCACCAGGCAAAGAATCATGGCCAACTGATGCTTGCTGAAGGTAAAAAGACATGGAATGGGTAGTAGAACAAGACAATGATAAATATGAACTACAACCACGTGATCAGTTACAGAAACGAGGAATGTAATGCTCTTTGTTCATGTTGTAGTTTTTAAGTTGTAAGATATCAAATTTAAGAATGAATACTACCCAAGGACTTGCACCCTATTCTGGGGAGATTTAATGCATTTCTGGTTGTACATGGGAGAGTTGAGTATTTTTAGGTGAAGAAACAATGTGTCTTTTACTGTTTTCTATTTAGAGATTAAGTATGGTTAAAGTGATGCATATAGCTGCCAAGTTGACAAGGTCATGGTCATGTTCATTTATCAACTTGGCCAGGTGGTGATGCCCATTTGTCTGGTTGGGCAATGCTGGCCTGTCTATTGCTTTGAGTACATTTCACAGTATTAAATCATGATCACATCAACTGCATCCACAGCTGATTCCATTTGTAATCAGCCAAGAGGAGTGTCTTCTGTGAATAGATGCTTAATCTAATCACTGGGAGGCTTTTAAGTAGGATTCAGAAGAGATAGTCTCATCTTATTGCTTCAGCCAGTGAGCCCCACCTGTAGAGTTCACCCAAACCCATTGTCATGGTCAGGTTCATTTGCCAACTTGGCCAAGTGGTGGTACCTGTTTGTCTGGTTAGGCAAGTGCTGACCTGTCTGTTGGGATGAGGACATTTCATAGAATTAAATCATGATCACGTCACCTGCATCCACAGCTGATTCCATTTGTAATCAGCCAAGGGGAGTGTCTTCTGCAATGAGTGATGCTTAATCCAATCACTGGAAGCTTTTTAAGGAGGATTCAGAAGAGACAGGCTCTCTTCCTGCTTCAGCTGACAAGCCTCTCCTGTGGAGTTCATCCAGACCCTCCATCAGAATCATTGGCTTCACAGCCTGCCCTGTGGATTTTGGACTCTGCAGTCCCACAGTTACATGAGACACTTTTATAAATTTTATATTTGCTAGTGTTTCCTGTAAATTCTGTTTCTCTAGAGAACCCTAATACAACTTGGTACCAGGAGTGGGGATCTTAAAAAACAGAATCTTAAAAATGGGTCTTTATGAATGGTTTTCTACTCTGACTGGACTCCAAGACACTAAGGACTCTGACTCCCATAATCAAGATGACATTCCCAATCCGTGGAGTGAGTTGGCAAGAGATAGTCAAGATATCACCATTCGATTCTCCCAATGCTTTGTTTGTATGAAGCCAGGCTCTGGGGGATAATGTTTTTGACACATTTATGGGGTTTTGTGGAAATAAGAGGTACAGAGATGTTGGGTGGTTGTTGTTAGATACACTGGATACATTAAGGAGCGAAAGGGATGAGGTTAAGGCTTCAAACAAGAAACTTAAGTGCCATCTGACAGATGTAGAAGTTTCTATGAGTATCCTGAAGGAAAATCTTATTTCCTGTAACTATAGACTTCAGATCTCTGAAAATCAGACTCAGAATCTTATTGTTAGTGTAGCAACTTTACAACATAAACTGAAATCTCAGTCTTGCATGGTGTCTGCCATTAAAGTAAGGGCATTGATTGGAAAGGAGAGGGACCCTGAAAAATGGGATGGTGACATGGATTGATAATGATGTCGGGGGTGAGGTTGAAATCCTAGGTCATGCTGAGTCTTCTCTAGATAACCCTGTAATAGTCTGTCCTGAGGACATAACCACCCCACCTCCAGTCTGCCCTGAGGAGTTGGCCAGCCAACCTCCACCTGAAGGGATAGCCCTAGAGTGACTAATCCTGTTTCAGCAGATGAAACTGCAAATGAATGCCCTGAAGCAAATGGCTTGGAAGATATTTCTAATTCTTTTCTTGATCCACCCCCACCATCACTCATTTCTTCCAGACCTAAAACTAGACTAAATTCCCAACAGGCCCCTAAAGATGAGATACAAAGTATCACACATGAGGAGGTACATTATACTCCAAAAAAACTGAGTGAGTTTTCCAATTTATATGGACAGAAATCAGGAGAATATGTGTGGCAATACTTTGAAGGGTTGGGATAATGTTCTCCAGGAAGCTGTGTATGCTCTGAATCAGCATCCACTGTATGGTGCTGTTTCTCCCATAGCCAGGATTCATGGATCCAGGAACCAAGGGGTGGAAATGAGAGTGGCACCACTCACTATTACCCCTAGTGATCCACTAGGAAAATTTTTCCTTCCTGTACCTGTGACCCTGAGCTCTGCTGGTCTACAGGTTTTAGTTCCAAAAGGGGGACTGCTTCCACCAGAAGAAACAACAATGATTCCATTGAACTGGAATCTAAGACTGCCACCTGGTCACTTTGGGCTACTCATGCCCCTGGATCAAAAGTCAACAAGGGGATTACATTATTGGCTTGGGTGATTGACCCCAACTATCAGGGGGAAATAGGAGGTAAAGAAGAGTTTTCTTGGACTATAGCAGATCCCCTAGGGCATCTTTTAGTACTACCATGACCTGTGATTAAAATCAATGGAAAACTGCAATAATCCAATCCAGGCAGGACTACCGATGGCTCTCTGAAACTTCAGGAATTAAGTTTTGGTTCACCCCACGAGGCAAAGAACCATGGCCATCTGATGCTTCCTGAGAGTAAAGGGAACATGGAATGGGTAGTGGGAAAATGTAGTGATAAATATGAACTACGACCACATGATCAGTTACAGAAACGAGGACTGTAATGCTGTTTTGTTCATGTTATACTATTTAAGTTGTAAGATATCAAGTTTAAGAATGAATACTACCCAAGGACTTGCACCCTATTCTGGACAGATTTAATGTGTTTCCAGTTATATGCAGGACAGTTGAATATTGTTAGGTGAAAGAAAAAATGTGTGTTTTATTGTTTTTTATTTAGAAATTAGGTGTGGTTTAAGGTGATATGTATAGCTGCCTAGTTGACAAGGGGTGGACTGTCATGGTCAGGTTCATGTGTCAACTTGGCTAAGTGGTGGTATCTGTTTGTCTGGTTGGGCAAGTGCTGGCCTGTCTGTTGCAATGAGGACATTTCATAGAATTAAATCATTCTCACGTCAGCTGCATCCACAGCTGATTACATTTGTGATCAGCTAAGGGAGTGTCTTCTGCAATGGGTGGTGCTTAATCTAATCACTGGAAACCTTTTAAGGAGGATTCAGAAGAGACAAGCTCTTTTCCTACTTCAGCCGGTGAACCTCTCTTGTGGAGTTCACCCTGACCCCCTATCAGAATCGTCAGCTTCACAGCCTGCCCTGTGGATTTTGGACTCTGTGTTCCCACGGTTACCTGAGACACTTTTATAAAATTTATATTTGAAAGTGTTTCCTGTATATTCTGTTTCTCTAGAGAACCCTAACAAATACACCCTTCATTGGAGTCGTCAGCTTCACAGCCTGTCCTATGGCTTTTATACTCTATATTCCCATGGTTATGTGAGGCACTTTTATTAATTTCATATTTACAGATATTTCCTGCTGATTCTGTTTCTATAGAGAGCCCTAGCTAATACAAACATATATACAAAAAAAAGCTTAAATTTCAAAGCACACTGCAACAATTAGCTGTAGAACAGATTTCAGAGTTTGATATGGATTACAATTTCACAATTTTTAGTTTTTACTACTAGCTGCTCCAAGAAACTGGGGACTAAAAGAAACATAAATGTAATAATTCAGCAGTCACACTCATTTGTTAAACCTTACCTTCTCTGTGTAATTTCACCATAATTTTTTAAATCTTTCTTGGCCTTTTTAGGCATATTTGGGCTATGCCCTTTCCAACGTTTTCATTTTGGAAGGGGTTATCAATAATATGGCATTGAACTAGTTGATGCTCTGGAGATGCTATCCCCTTTGCATTTCAGAATTTTTCTGGTCAGGGACCCATCTGGAGGTTGTAGGTTTCTGGAAAGTAACCCTAGTGCATGGAACTTTGTAAAATCTCATATACCATTCTAGGTATTCTTTAGGATGGTAAGGTTGTTTTTGGTTGGTGTTTGGCAAACTATGATAGGTAGCAATGTCTAACTGAAGGTTGTGTAAGAGTGACCTACAGAGTAGCCTTTCTACTCTATTTGAACTCTCTCAGCCACTGCTAACTTATTTGTTTTTTTTAAAATATTTTTATTGTAAAGACTTAACATTCAAATATGTTCTTGACATAAAAACATTCCATACATGGTATACAATTAGTGACTCACAATACCATCACATAGCTGTATATTCATCACCATAATCATTTTTTGAACATTTGGCATCACTCCAGCAAAAGGAATAAAAAGAAAAAGAAAAAACTCATACATACCATACACCCCACCCCCCCATTGACCATTAGTGTTTCATCCTACCCAATTTATTTTACCCCTTGTCCCCCCATTACTTATTTATTTCTTTGTTTTTATCCATGTTTTTTACTCATATGTCCACACCCTGGATATGAGGAGCATCAGACACAAGGTTTTCACCATCTCACAGTCATATTGTAAATGTTATATGTTTATACAATTGTCTTCAAGAATCTAGGCTAGTGGAACACAACTCAATAATTTCAGGTACTCCCCTCTAGTCACTCCAAATACACCATAAACTAAAAAGGAATATCTATATAGTGCATAAGAATAACCTCCAGAATAACCTCTTGACTGAAATCTCTCAGCCACTGAAATTTTATTTTGTCTCATTTCTCTCTTCCCCCTTTTGTTCAAGAAGGCTTTCTTAATCTCTTGATGCCAGGTCCTGGCTTATCCCAGGTTTTCTGTCTCATAATGCCAGGGAGATTTACACCCCTGAGAGTCATGTCCCACATAGGGGGGAAGGCAGTGAGTTCACATGCTGAGTTGGCTTAGAGAGAGAAGCCACATCTGGGCAATGAAAGAGGTTATCTGGGGGTGACTCTTAGGCCTATGTTTTAGTAGGCTTATCATGTTCTTTGTAGGAATAAGTTCCATAGGGGCAAACCTCAAGATTGGGGACTTGGCCTATGATTTGGTTGTCCCCACTGCTTACAAGAATATCAGGAATTCTCCAAGTGGGGAAGTTGAATTTTACCCCTTTCTCCCCATTCCCACAAGGGGACTTTGCAGGAACTTCTTTATTCACTGTTCAGATCACTTTGGAATTTATCAGGGCATCACACTAACCTGAGTAAACTGACAAAATCTCATGCCCTATTGAAAGTTCCATGTACATATGTACATAATGTATATGGATTGTTCAAATAAACAATCCATATACATTAAATTAGGAAATGCACTAGTCAAAATATAAATTTTGTGCCAAATAAAATTTTCTTGCTTTGTCTCAAATAGAAGTTGAAGCTTTAAAATATAAATGACCATCTATTTTCAGCACCTTGCAATATTGACATTCCTTTGTTCTTCCTCAAGCAAAAACATTTTTTAATTTATACATTTAGTCACTATCATTTTACACTCTAGGCATTCCTAGATCATACTATCTCAGTATTTATCATCTACCTTTCCTTCTGGTTTCATATGTGCCCCCAACTCCCCTCCCTCTATCATTCTCACATTCAGCTTCATTCAGTATACTTACATTATTATGCTACAATCAGGTAGCATTGTGGTATCCATTTCTGAATTTTTACAATCAGTTCTGAATCACAATCTGTAAGGCCTTATTTGTTACACTTCTTTTCCCCCTTTTGGTCATGATGGCATTGTTGATCCCACAATGCCAGGACCAGTCTCATCTCTGGGAGTCATCTCCCACACCATCAGGAAGACTTTCACCCTTGGATGTCATGTCCTTCATAGTGGGGAGGGCAATGATTTCATTACAGAGTAGGGCTTGGAGAGGGGCTACATCTGAACAACAAAAGAGGTGTTCCAGAAGTAACTCTTAAACATACCTATAGGTAGGCTAAGCTTCTCTGCTACGTAAATAACCTGCACATGAGTACACCTCAAGATCAGGGGTTTGGCATTTTGCTTGGGACTCTCTAATTTTTGACAAAGTGTAAGGGGTTTCCCCAATTGTAGAGTTTAATAGTTCCATATTTTTTCTCCCATCCCTCAAGGGACTTTGCCAATACTGTTTCATTATCTGCTTAATATACTCTGGGGTGTATCCAGACATTACATTAAGCTATACAGGATTGAAGGTTCTCATTATTCTGGGCTCTCTGTGTTTGGATTGTTTAAATGATCTACCCAGACAGGTTGAATTAGATTATGGGCTACAGAAAATTTAGTTTGTGGGCAAAATAAACCTTTCCTCCTTTGGTCTCATACAATAGGTAAAGTTCTAAAATAAAAACAATGTCTTCTTTAACCCTCTATCCTGAATTACCTTTATCCTGACCCAATCGGCTTCATACCTATCTCTAAATACCAGGTATGCCTATATAAAACAACCTCTCAAAGTCCAGAAACAGTATTTACCACTCCAGACTAAATATGACTGCTATAAAAGCTTACAGTCTAGGCCCAAATTTTCTTATAAGTGTTTTCTAAATGAGATCATACAATATTTTCTCCTTTCTTTCTGGCTTATTTTGCCTCACCAAATGTCCCACAGCTCATTAATAATGTTGCAGACCTCACAACTTCGTTCTTTTTTTTTAGCAATACAATATTCAATCATATGTATATGCCACCATTCACTGACCTACTTCTCAGTCAATGCATCCTTCAGCCACCTCCATCCATTGGTCATCATGTATAATGTGCAAAGTCAACAGTCCATCAACACTCCCAATTTTAAATAATTTCATTGTTCTCAAGATAAAAATAACCAATAAACGCACTTTCACCAAATAGACAATCCAAACCTCCCCTTAAATCTTGTCCCACCCCCCTTATTTACTGCTGGTATTACTGTGGTACTGTTAATGGTTTCCTGTCAAACATAGCCTATAGCATGCAATATCAGTTTTATCCCTATGCCCCAAAGTGATACACTCTTTGTACATGATTCATAGCTTTGAAGTAGTTCGTGCAAAAGCTTATGTATATTTGTAGTGTTAGTCAGTTGGACACATGGGTTTATACAACCCTATTCATTCATGTTCACCTTCAGTATAGTAATATTACTTATAGACCCACTAGTGAACTGCCTTCACTTCTGTCTATTCCTTTACATTTAAGTTCAATCACATTAGCTAACTGTTCACCTATCTCTGGCTTCCATACATCTGTAGGTTCCCTGTACTCTGTATTATAATCTTCTGGCTGTATCTTTACCATAGTCACAAAAGTGGAATCATATAGCATCTATCATTTTGTGTCTGGCTTATTTCACTCAGCATTATGTCCTCAAGGCTCATCCATCTTGCCATGTGCTTCAGGAGGTCATTTCATCTTACTGCTGCATAATATTCCATTTATGTATATTCCACATTTTGTTAATCCATTCATCTGTTGATGCACACTTGGATTGTTTCTATCTTTTGGTGATTGTGAATAATGACATTATGAATATTGGTATGCAAATGTCTGTTTGTGTCACTGCTTTCAGCTTGTCTGGTCATATACCACGTAGTCGTATTGGCAGGCCTTAGGGTAACTCAATATTTAGTTTTCTGAGGAACCACCAGAATATCTTCCATAGTGGTTGTACTGTTATACACTCTCACCAACAATGCATAAATGTCACAATTTTTCCACATCCTCTCCAACACTCGTAGGTTCTTGCTTGTTTAATAGCAACCATTCTTATAGGTATGAGGTGGTATCTCATTGTAGTCTTGATCTGTATTTCCCTTCTAGCCAATGAGAATGAGTATCTCTCCATGTACTTTTTAGCCATCTATATTTGTTCTTCAAAAAATGTCTATTCATACCTTTCATGCATTTTATAATTGGGTTATTTGTTCTTTTGTTGCTAAGTTGTATGATTTCTTTATTGTACACAGAATATAAAACCTTTATCTGATGAGAGATTTCCAAATATTTTCTCCCATTGAGTTGGCTGCCTCTTTACCTTTTTGACAGAGTCTTTGGGGACATAAAAGCATTTGATTTTGAGGAGTTCCCATTTATCTATTTTTTCTTTTGTTGTTTATGCTTTGAGTGTAAAGTTTAGGAAGCTAACTCTTATTTCTAGGTCTTGAAGATGTTTCCCTACATTTTCTTCTAGGAGCTTTATGGTGCTTGTATTTAAGTGTCTGATCCAATTTGAGTTAATTTTTGTATAGGGTGTAAGGTAAGGGTCCTCTTTTATTCTTTTGGCCATTGATACCTAGTTCTCTCATGCCCATTTATTGAAAATGCTATTTTGTCCCAGTTCAGTGGATTTGGGGACTTTGTCAAAGATCAGTTGACCATAGATTTGGTGATCTATTTCTGTGCTTTCAATTTTATTCCATTGGTCAATACTTTAATTTTTGTGCCAGTACCATGCAGTTTTGAGCACTGTGGCTTTATAATTAGTTTTAAAATCAGAAGGTGTTAATTCTCCCTTCATTCTTCTTTATTAGGATGCTTTCAGCTACTTAGGGTCTCTTTCACTTCCGGATGAATGTGGTAACTGGCTTTTCCTAATCTTCAAGATAGGTTGTGGGAATTTTGATTGGTATCCTGTTAAATCTGTAGACCAGTTTGGGTAGAGTTGACATCTTAACTACAGTTAACCTTCCTATCCATGAGCAGGAAATGTCTTTCCACCTATTTAGATCTTTGATTTCTTTTAGCAATGTTATGTAGTTTTCTGTGTACAGGTCCTTTACATCCCTAGTTAAGTTCATTCCTAGATACTTGATTCTTTTACTTGTGATTTTGAAAGGATTTTTTTTCTTAATTGACTCCTCAGTTAGACCATTTCTTGCATATAGAAATATTACTGATTTTTGCACATTAATTTCATATCATGCCACTTTTCTGAAATTGTTTCTTAGATCAAATAACTTTGTTGTAGATTGCTTAGGATTTTCCAAGTATGGTATTGTTTTAGTTTGCTAGTTGCCAGAATGCAATATACCAGAAATAGAATGGTTTTAAAAAGGGGAATTTAATAAGTTACTTGTTTACAGTTACAGTACAAGGCCAAGAAAATGTCCCAATTACAACAAGTCTATAGAAATGTCCAATCAAAGGCATCCAGAGAAAGATACCTTGGTTCAAGAAGGCCAGTGAAGTTCAGGGTTTCTCTCTCAAGTAAGAAGGCACATGGTGAACACAGTTACAGTTTCTCTCTCAGCTGAAAAGGCACATGGTGAGCAATGGTGAGCACATCTGCCAGCTTTCCCTCCTGGCTTCCTGTTTCATGAAGCTCCCCAGGAGGTATTTTCTTTCTTCATCTCCAAAATCACTGGCTGGTGGACTCTGTTTCATGGTGCTACAGTATTCTCTGCTCTCTTCGAATATCTTTTTCTCCAAAATGTTTCCTCTTTTATAGGACTGCAGAAACTAATCAAGACCCACCCAAATGGGTGGAAACACAGCCTCCAGCTAATACAGTTTAACATCCACTCTTGATTAAATCACATCTCTTGTAATAATCTAATTACAGTTTCAAACATACAATACTGAAAATGGATTAGAAGAAACACTGCCTTTACAAAATGGGGTCAGGATTAAAACATGGCTTTTTTAGGGTACATACATCATTTCAAACCAGCACAGTTATCATGTCATCTGCAAATAATGAAAGTATTACTTCTTCCTTTCCAATTTGGATGCCTTTTATTTATTTTTCCTGCCTGCTTGCTCTAGCTAGAACTTCTAGTACAATGTTGAATAATAGTGGTGAATAACAGAGGGCATACTTGTCTCATTCCCAATCTGAGGGGAAGAGCTTTCAGTCACCTACCATTATACAATGCTGGCTATGAGTTTTTCTTATATACCCATTATCATATTGAGGAAGTTACCTTTGATTCCTACCTTTTGATGTGTTTTTATCAAAAAAAGGATGTTGAATTTTTGTTAAGTACTTTGTCAGCATCAATCAAGATGATTATGTGATTTTTCCCTTTCCATATGTTGATGTTCTGTATTAAAATAATTGATTTTCTTATGTTGAAGCTGAAGAAGCTTGGAAAGAAAGGCACACCACTATGTGCTTTTCCAGCTGAGAAAGAAACCCCAAACATCACTGACCTTCTTGAACCAAGATATCTGTCTCTGGATGCCTTAATTTGGACATTTTTATAGGCTTGCCTTAATTTGGACTTATTTATGGCCTTATAACTGTAAACTTGCAATTTAATAAATTCCCCTTCTGTAAAAGGTGTTTCAGTTCTGGCATATCACATTCTGGCAGTTTACAAACTAGAATACATTTTGATACCAGAAAAGTGGGGTGCTGTGGTTTGCAAATACCAAACATGTTGGAATTGCTTTTTAAATGGACAAGGGAAGATTCTGGAAGAATTGTGAGGAGCTTAATAGAGAAGGCCTAGAGGACTTTGAAGAGATTGTTGGTGGAACTGAGGACTCTAAAGATACCTCTAAGGCCTTAGGCAGAAATTATGCATGTTTATTGCAAACTGGAAGGAAGGTAAATTTTGTTTTGAAGTGACAAAGAATCAGGCAAAATTGACTGACTTTGGATTAAAAGCAGATTTTAAAAGCCATGAACTTTGATATTTAGCAGAAGAGATTTCCAAATTAAATGTGGAAAGTGCAGCCTGGCTTTTCCTTGCAGCTTAAAGCAAAATGCGGCAGGAAAGAGATAAGCTGAGAACTAAACTCCTGGGTATAAAGAAACCAGAAATGGATAGCCTGAAAAAGTCTAGGCTTCCAGAAAGGGAGATCCAAGAGAATGGTGTCCCATGTGAGGATTTAACCAAACATGGAAGCAGTCAGCCATTACAGAAAAAGCCAAAATTGGAGACGAAGTTATCCAAGAAGGATAGGTATAAAGTCTTATTATCTGATAGTTATGATCCCAGCCTATTTCATAGGATACTAACAGGAGTGTTGTGGGATCTGTATAAATGGATTGACTGCCAGTCTGGACAGAAAGGGGCAGTGTGTTAGCTTGTTAGCTGCCAGAATACAATATACAAGAACTGGAATGGCCTTTAAAAAGGGGAATTTAAGAAGTTACAAGTTTACGGTTCTAAGGAAGTGAAAGTGTTCAAATCAAGGCCCCAAGAAGAGGTTGCCTTCACTTAAGAAAGGCCAATGGGTCTGAAACACCTCTATTAGCTGGAAAGTCACATGGCTGGCATTTGTTGGTCCCTAGTTACTGGGCTCAGTACTTTCAGCCTCTGTCCACATGGGATTCCTCACTTTGTTTCTCTGGGACTGGCTTTTATATCTTGGCTTTCCTTGACTCTCCTCAGGTTTTAGCTTGCTTAACATCTCATGGTAACATCTGCTGGGTTTTAAGCATCTCCAAACATCTGTGTCTCTGTTGTCCATAGATGCCAAGTCAACTCTACTTTGAAGTTTCTATCAGCTCTTTCTTTCTGAAGGCTCTGAGGCTTTGTCATTTCTGGCATTTCTGCCTGCTCTGCTCTGAAGTTTCTGCTGGCTTTGTTGTTTCTGCTACTTCTGACTCTCTCCAAAATCTTTCCTCTTATAAAGAATTCTCATAAACTAATCAAGACCTGCTTGGACTGGGTGGAGTAAAACCTCCATGTAATAAAAAGTTCACACCCACAACTGGGCATATCTGTGATATAACTAATTAGAAGTTTCTACATAGAATATTAATCAGGATTAAAAGAAGTGACTGCTCCCATAGATAGGATCAAAATTAAAACATAGCTTTTCTATGGTACATAATATTTTCAAATAGGCACATTCCACACTCTGGACCCCCAAAAGACATGTTTTTTTCCATATAAAAACACATTCACTCCATTGCAATATCACAAAAGCCTCAAACTATTTCAGTAACAATGCAACTACAATACCAAGTTAAGCCCAATACAAAATCTTATCAAAGTCTGTTACAGGCATGGTCTTTTCTGAGACAGAAAAGTTTCTTCTTGCTCATGGACCTGTAAAATTCAGAAAAAGTTATTGGCTGCCAATATACAAAGGAGGGATATTCATAAGATATATATTCCCTTTGCCATAGGGAGAAATTAAAGGGAACACAGGGGCCACTGGACCCAAGCAGTTTTGGAAACCTAAAGGGCAAATGCCATTAGATTTCAAAGTCTTGGAGTCATTTATCCTTGGGGCTTTAGAAGGCAGCAGTCCTACCTTTTCCAAGGACCTATGCAGCAGCCTTTTTCACTCCAAACATTGGCATGGAGTTGCAACCTTGTGCTAGATTGAGGGATCATTTTTTTCTCAGCTCCACTCTCTGCAAGCATTAAGGCTATGCATGGGCTCTCTGCCAACTCCAAGGCACACTCTCAACCCCTCCAGAACAATGGAGTGGCCACCAGACTCCCCCATTCCCTGGTCTATATGACCATCCTCTCTGAGGCCTGAGGTGGCACAAGTCTCCCTGAACAACAAAGCAGAAGGCCCACCCTCCGCTTCTGGGTCAAATTCACTCTCTCTTAGCCTAAGTTTTCCTGGCTCCAGACATTAAATCCTTACTATGTAACTCAACCTCCAATCTGGCTTTTTATGAGATGACTGGTTTGCTTATACCCTCAGGTGGGGGCCTATTCATTGGGGTCTCACTTTCTGGAAGCCCAGAATTTTCCTGACCATCAGTTTCTGTTGTCTTTGCACCCAAGAGTTCAAACTTTCCTCTCTCATTTCACTATATGCTTCATGGAGCAGTCAGATTGCATTTTCCACATTTAGTGTGGAAATTTCCTCTGTAAAATATCCAAGTTCATCACTCCAAATTCTACCTCCCATCTAAAAGGAATGCTTTCCCTCCAGTTCTCAATGATGTGTTCATCATTTCTTTCCAAAGTCTCATCAGAAGCATGCTTAGAGTCCACATTTCTACCAACCATTTCTTTAAAGTATTCTAGGCCTTCTCTATCAAGCTTCTCACAATGCCACCAGGATCTTCCCCTCAGAAATGAGGAATGTCTCAATGAAGGCTGGAATGAAGGTGAACCTTGTTTTGAAATGGCAGATAATTTGATCAAATTGAGTAATGCTGTTGGAAGGAAGTTAGAATTTAAAGGCAATGACCCAGGGTTCTTAGCTGAGGAAATTTCCAAACCAGGTGTGGAAAAGGCAGCCTGGCTTCTTCTTGCAGCTTATGGTAAAATGCAACAGGAAAGAGATAAGCTGAGGACTAAACTTGTTTACAAAGAAAACATAAATTGATGGTCAGGAAAATTCTGGGCTTCCAGAAAGTGAGACCCCAGATTATAGTGCCTCATATGAGGATTTAGTATAATGTGGAACCAGTCAGCCATTTTAGAAAAAGCCAGGATTGCTGATGGAGTTATTCAGGAAATATTTGTGGAAAGTTCTATTATCTGATGGTTATGATCCCTGCCTATTACATAAAAAACCAACAAGAGTGTTGTGGGATCTATATAAATGGAATCACTGCCAGTCTGATCTAAAGAGGCAGAAAAGGGACACATTAGAGGAAAAATAACTTCAAAGGCAGAACCTTGGAATCTAAGGACTGAAGTCAAGGAACCTCAGGCCAGGAGAGAAGACCCACCCAAGTAGTTGGAAGGGGCAAGTTTGCCCCAAAGGCAAAGGGTGGGCCTTCCACCCCACTGTTTGGGAAGAGTTGTGCACCAGGCCTTGGAGAGGGTGTGGAGCACGTTCATTTGGGGTTGGGGAGAGTCTGGCAGCCACCCCATTGTTCTGGCATGGTTTAGAGAGTACCCTGGAGTTGATAGAGAGCCCGGGTGCAGCCTCAATTCTTGAGAGAGTGGAGTCGAGAAAAAGTTGGTCTCCTCAATGTCTCCCAAAGTTGCAAACGCCATGCCAACATTTGTAGACAGCATGGCCACCGCAGAGAGCCAAGGGAGGCCAAGAGCTGAAAGCCAGCCCTGGAGAAGCAAATTGAGGCATTCCCATAGGAACAGAGCCTGAAAACATGGAATCCAGGAGCAAGGGACCTGTGTGCCTTCCAGCTGACAGAGGTGTTCCAGATGCATCAGACTTTCTTGAATTAAGGTATCTTTCCCTGAATGGCTTAGTTTGGGCATTTTGTAGTGTTAAAACTGTAAATGTTTTTTAACATTAAATTCTCCATTTTAAAAGCCACTCCACTTCTGGTATATCACATTCCAACAGCTTGCAAACTAACACATTATCTTTCCCTGGAAGCCTCAATTTGGACATTTTTATAATCTTGCCTTAATTTGGACATTTTCATAGACTTAGAAATGTAAACTGGCAACTTAGTAAATTATCCTTTTGTAAAAAGCCATTGCAGTTCTTGTATATCACATTCTGGCAGCTTACAAACTAGAACAATATTCATTAGACAGATTGGTCTGTGGTCCTCCTTTCCTACAGCATCTTTACCCAGTTTTGGTATTAAATTGGTGTAAGCCTCATAAAATGAGTTAGGTAATGTTCCCTTTTTCCTTAAATTTTTGGAAAAGTTTGAGCAAGGTTGGTGTTATTCTTTTTGGAATGTTTGATAAAATTCCCTATGAAGCCTTCTGGTCCTGGGCTTTTCTTTGTAGGAAGATTTTTGATGATGGATTAAATCTCTTTATTTGTGATTGGTTTATTGAAAACTTCTATTTCTTCTTAAATCAGTGTAACTTGTTCATGCGTTTCTAGGAAATTCTTCATTTCATCTAAGTTGTCTAGATTGTTGGAGTATAGTTGTTCGTAGAATCCTCTTTTGATTTATTTTATTTCTTCAAGGTCTGTGGTAATGACCCCGCTCTAATTTCTGATTTTGTTTATTTGCATCCTCTCTCTCTCCCTCTCTCTCTCTCTCTTTTTTTTTTGTTAGCCTTGCAAGTGGTCCATTGATTTTATTGATTTTCTCAAAGAACCAACTTTTGGTTTTATTTATTCTTTCTATTGTTCTTTTTTCAATTCATTTTATTTGCTTTAATCTTTATTATTTCTCTTCTTCTATTTGTTTTGGGGTTAGTTTGCTGTTCTTTCTCTAGTTCCTCCAGGTGAGCAGTTAAGTCCTTGATTTTTGCTCTTTCTTGTTTTTCAATATAGGCATTTAAGGCACTAAATTTCCCTTCAGCACTGCCTTTGCCACTACTGTAAGTTCTGATATGTTGTATACTCATTTTTGCTCATCTCCAGATAGCTGCCAATTTCTCTAGCAATTTCTTCTTTGACTCACTGGTTGTTTAAGAGTGTGTTATTTAATCTCCAAATGTTTGTTTAAGTTCTCATTCTTTGGGTGGTTATTGATTTCCAGCATCATTCCATTATGATCAGAGAAAGTGCTTTTTATAATTTCCATGTTTTTAATTTACAAAGAGCTATTTTGTGCCCCAGCATATGATCTATCCTGGAGAATGTTCCATGAGCACTAGAGAAGAATGTATATCCTGGTGTTTTGGGGTGTAATGACCTATATAGTCTGGTCATTACACCCCAAATGTAATGGGTTAGGTGTTGGGGCAGGGGTGTTTGGAGCCTGGTGGGGGGTTGGGAGGGTCAGGTGCATGGGGTGGGGTGGTTCATGGGACAGGGGTGGCACATGTGGGTGTAGCACATTCAGGGAACATAGCTTGGCTTAATTCTGAGTCCTGGTCTCTCTGTCTGTGCACTCCTGAGGACTTTGAGCCTCCATTTGTACTGGGGGTGCATTAGGCTGTTTGCACCAGCAGGATGGTCTCCAGTTCTCTGTGTCTTGATTCTTCAGCTTTTGCAAGCAGGACCTCCCTATGTGGTGTAGAAGACCTTCTCAGGTCACTTACACCCTGGAATTGCTGTTTGTATCATTTTCCTGTCACTTCTCCAGCTGTTCCTTGGAGCAGGGGTGAACTTGACCTATCTTATTCTGTCACCTTTCCCAAACTCAAGTATACAGCGTTTTGTTTTGTTTTGTTTTTTTGTCAGTGCAGCATTCAACATACCACTTTTAATTATATTAACTTCTGTATCTAGACAATAATAACATGATGTTTCTATTCCAGATAAAATGCATCTGTCCAGATAAAATCAAAGATATAGTAACCCTCTCCCCAAGAGAGAATGGGCTATAATCCCACAGATATTTCTGAGCTGAAGGTAGGTAGGAGTTCAAGCAGGACAAGTAAAAGCAACATGCAACTTTCCAACCATTTTTAAGTGGCCAATTTTTTGATTCAGGATTTCACTAGTTGCTGTTTACCTTGACTATTTTCCAAAGTTCTGAGAAAGAGCATTTTGGCTGTTTCTGCTTGCTTCCCATTGTTTCTGTCTCCATGCATTTGGAGATTCTTACTCTGCCAGCTTTGGCAGTTTTCTATAATGAGACTACCCAAGGTATTTACAGTAGAAATAAAAAAACACGCACAAAAATTCTCATACTTTATGTAATTCAGAGAAATGCATCCAACATACCCTATCCCCACAGTTCCTTGATACTTTCAAGTTTGTATTTTTCAAGCCTTTGACTTCCAGCCAAACCATTGTGAGTCAATAATAAAACTGTGAGTCAATTTGGATTGGTATCGCTGGCCATCTCCTTTTCCAGGAAAACTTTTATCTGTGTGGTTCAAGTTTTGCCCACCTGGAGGTGTTGCCTTCACTATAGTATTTTAGAACTACCCCCTACTGGGACTCTGGTGCTGCAACCATCTACTTTTTTTTTAAATATTGTAATTTTATTAGGATTACTGACAAAGTTTTTTCACATGGTAAATGTTTTATCTTTATATGATCCTCTTCAATAATCAATAGACCATAATCTAAAAAGGGATATCTATATAATGCATCAGAATAACGTCTAGGATAACCTCTCAACTCTATTGAAATCTCTCAATCACTGAAACTTTATTTTGTCTCATTTCTGTCTTCCTCCTTTTGGTCAAGAAAGATTTCTCAATCCCTTTATGCTGGATGCCAGCTCATCCCTGGTTGCCAGGGAAATATACACCCCTGGGAGTCATGTCCCACATAAGAGGGAGGGCAATGATTTCATCTGCTGAGCTGGCTTAAAGAGGGGCCACATCTGAGCAACAAAAGTGATTCTCTGGAGGTGAATTTTAGGCCTAATTATAAGTAGGCTTAGCCTATTCTTTGTAGGAATAAGTTTCATAGGGGCAAATCCCAACATCGGGGGCTTGGCTTATTGATTTGGTTGTCCCCACTGCTTGCGAGACTATCAGAACTTCTCCAAATGGGAAGATGAATATTTCCTCCTTTCTCTTCATTCCCCCAAAAGGGCTTTGCAAATACTTTATTCACTGCCCAAATTACTCTGGGATTTATTGGATCATCACACTAACCTAGAAAAACCAACAAAATCTCACCCCCACTCAAGATTCCATGTACTTACAATGTTCCAGCTAAACTGACCATACAAATTAAATTGGGAAATGCACTAACTTAAATATAAATTTTGCACCCAAGAAACATCTCTACCTTAGTATGCTGATATTTTAATATTTCATTTCCTCTTTGCTCTATTTTTTAAATTTCCATTTGGTTCTCCTGATATGCTTCTTATTTCTGTTATCTTTAAATTTATAATACTATTTTTTCTTTATGAAATTAAGTATAATTGTAATAGTAAATTTAAAGTTGTTGTCTGATAATTTCATCATCTGAATCATCTCAGGGTTGATATTTGTGGATTATTTTTTACCTTAAAAATGAATCAGAGACTCTGAATTCTATTTTATTCTTCTAAAGATGGTCGATGTTTTTGCTTATCAGCTAACATAGGCTCAAATCGTGGACTTTTTCATAGCTGAGAATGGTGGTATTTCAGCTCTCAGCTCAGGCTGCTTTTGGTCTGCCAAACATTTGTGATTAAGGAGTTTACCATTGTGATTAAGGACTTGGGCTGGATTTGTTTACAAAATTTGGAGTTCCCATTTTGTTTCTTTTTCTTTCTAGGTTTCTCCCATTACTATTTCACAACCACAGTTGCTCCAGATCCTTTCCCTGTTTCTTAAAATCAGAATAACATCAGGTTTTCTATCAGTTTTCACCATCCCATGAGGCTGCCATGTCTATAGCTTCCCTCATGGTAAAGTTGAAAGCATGAAATTCACCTTATCTCCATCATATCTTCCAAATTTCTATTCCTCTACAAAATTTGCCTCTTTTTTTTCAATCTCTAATGACCTGAGGTAATTTTTTATTTTGTTCCAGACATTCTAGTGTTAATAAATTTTTATAATTCAGTGACTGTGTTGAAAGAGATTCCAAATTGCATCTATTCATCCATTTTCTCTTGGTTTTCTGCATTGTTTTGGATTAATTTTTAACATTCCACTTTATCTCTTTGTTAGCAGGTTAACTTTACCACTTTTTTAAAAGGATTTGTTTAGGATTTAAAATGTATATCCTGAACTTAGCAGTCTACCTTCAAATAATATTAGAATACTTGACAAAATTTGTAAGAAATTTAAAACATTAGATTCCTGTTTACCCCATCCTTTGTTCTATTATTATCACACATTGCTTCTACATGTTTAAACTTCACAAAACATCAGAAAAGAGATAAAAATTAAAAAGAAAACCCTAATCTTCCCTTATTACTGACCCATAGTGTTGGTGTGGCACATTTATTACTGTTGATGAAAGAATATTAAAATATTACTTTTAACTATAGTCCATAGTCTACAATAGGTACATTTTTCCCATCTACCCATTGTTAACTCCTTAGAATAGTGTCATACATCAGCTCTAGTTCATGAAATAACTTTATTATTTATGCAATTAATCACAGACATTATCCACTGCAAGAGTCACTGTGTTATAAATTCCCATGTTTTAACCTCCAACTTTCCTTCTGGTGACATACGTGACTCTAAACTTTCCCTTTCTACCACACTCACACACCATTCAGTGCTGTTAATTATTCCCATAATAATGTGCTGCAATCACTTCTGTCCATTTCCAGACATTTAAGTTCACCCTAGTTAAACATTTTGCACGTATTAAGAAACAATTCCCCATTCTTCAGTCTCACCCTATATCCTAGTAACCTATATTCTATATATTTTATTTCTATGAGTTTGCATATTACGATTATATCATGTCAGTGAGATAAAAAAAAATTGTCCTTTTGGTGTCTGACTTATTTCACTTAACATAAAATCCTCTAGCTTCATCCATGTTGTTGCATGGTTCAAGACTTCATTCCTTCTTACTGTTGTACAACAGTCCATCATATGTATAAACAGTATTTTGTTTATACATTCATCTGTTGATGGGCACTTGGATTGTTTCCATCTTTTGGCAAATGTGAATTTGCCACTATTGGTAGCTGTGAATATCAGTGTGCAAATGTCTTGTTGATGTCCCTGCTTTCAGATCTTCTGGGCATATCTTGAGTAGTAAGACTGCTTGTTTGTAAGACAATCCCATATTAGCTTCCTGATGAACCATCAAACCATCCTCCACAGTAGTTGCACCATTTTCATTCCCACCAGCAGTGAAAAAGTGTTCCAATTTTTCCATATAAACTCAAAATTCATAGTTGCCTGTTTATTTAATAGCATCCATTTTAGTAGGTGTGAAATGATATCCCACTGAAGTTTTATTTACATTTCCCTAATAGCTAGTGAAGTTGAGTGTTCTAGTTTGCTAGCTGCTGGAATGCAATATACCAGAAATAGAATGGCTTTTAACAAGGGGATTTAATAAGTTGCTAGTTTACAGTTCTAAGGCCAAGAAAATGTCCCAATTAAAACAAATCTATAGAAATGTCCAATTTAAGGCTTCCAGGGAAAGATACCTTGGTTCAAGAAGGCCAATGATGTTCAACATTTCTCTAGCTGCCCTAGAAGCCTAACTGTGTGTGGAAGGGCACATGGTGAACATGGCAGCATCTGCTGGCTTTCACGTAGCTCTTCCAAAAAAGGACTCTCTCCCAAATGTTTCCTCTTTTAAAGGATTCCAGTAAGCAATTCCACCTTCAGTGGGTGAAGACGGAATTTCATGGAAATCACCTAATCAAAAGTTACCACCCACAATTGGGTGGGTCACATCTTCATGGAAACAATCAAAATACTCCCACCCAGCAATATTGAATGAGGATCAAAGGGCATGGCTTTTCTGGGCCCCACCACAGATTCAGACAGGCACACTGAGCATCTTTTCTTGTGCCTCTTAGTCATCTATATTTCCTCTTTGGAGAAATGTCTATTGATATCTTTTGCTCATTTTTCAGTTGGGCTGTTTGTCTTTTTATTTGAGTTGTAGGATTTCCTTGTATGTACTGGATATCAAACCCTTATTTGATACGTGGTTTCCAAATATTTGCTCCAATTGACTTGGTTGCTTTTTCACTCTTTAGAGAAAGTCCTTTGCAGTACTGAAGTATTTGATTTTGAGGATTTCCAATTTATCTATTTTTTCTTTTGTTGCTTTTGCTTTGAGTGTAAAGTTTGAGAAAGTGCTGCCTATAATAGACATTGAAGATATTTCCTTACATTTTCTTCTAGGAGTTTTATAATACTGGTTCTTATATTTATGTCTGTGATCTATTTTGATTTAATTTTTTAATAGAATAAGAGATAAGGGTCCTCTTTCATTCTTTTGGTTATGGATATTCATTCTCCCAACACCATTTATTGAAAAGACTATTCTGTCCCACTTGAGTGGGCTTGGGAGCCTTATCAAAAATCAATTGACATCCCAGAAAGGTGGTACCATAAGGAAGTGTGGATTCTAGTTGGGCCTCTAGGGCAGCTAGTAAAGAACCAGGAACTATCTGGACCAATTATTTGGGAGACATCCGTGACTGGGCATGTCTCATTGTAAACCAATCTGGAATGATTGTAAGGGCTGAGATTACAGCATAGAACTGTAAGTATGTCTTCTAAACTGTGGAGGCTTGTACCACTTCCCCACTGGCCCAGAAAGTTGTTTTGGAGACACTTCCTCATGGAAAAAAGAAACTGTCTCTACTATAAGTAAAAGAAGGTAGCTCAACCAAGCTCCAATTGCAGATTTAATTAAATTCAGGCTGCTGAATACAAAGCTGTGGCCACAGATAAACCAAGAGAAAACATGAAAGGAATCCTGAGGTGTCTCCCAGTAGAGAGAAGGTGGGGCTGGAAGGATTACACAAAAACAGTAAATCAGAAGATTTTGGAGTCACCTGAACTCAGAATACTGGAAAGGGGATGGGCACAAGAAAAGGGGTACATAGAGCCAGATACCAACTCCAGCTCTTGCTAGGCAAGGCTGGAGGAATGATGACAGACTCTGCAAATGAATTTTTTAAAGTATTTTTAGTAGCCCACTAAAAAAAGCCTCAGACATTTTAATTGTCAGCACTGGCCCAGACAAGGGAATTAATGTATGTCTGAGAGACAAAGTAACTAGTCATGTAAAAGAGATAATTCCTTAAAGTGTCCACCTTTCCAGAGAAAAGGGGGTGGGTGCAGGCAGGGCTCAAAACAAGCGGTGGCTTTCATTCAGAGAATGCATACCCCAGGGGATGGAGAATAGAAAACAGCTTAAGCCCCCACCTCCCCGTTTACTGCAGCCTGTTTCAACCACACACCAGGCAGGGACAGGGTCTGCTGAGAATTAAAGGCATCACACCACTTTACACTAGAGGGAAGCTGCAGGCTGATGAGCACCACATGCTGGGCAGGCTAGGGAAAAGTACAGAGTCAAGAACCTTCACAGGAAAGACTGGCAACCTACTGGGTCTCATTCTTAGGTAAACAATACAGAGTACACCCTCCTCCTGAAGAACTGAGTCCCTCTTGTCTGGGAAAATATGATTGGGGTCAATCATATCTGGGAGACCCTCCTCAATAAAAGGTTCCATGTACATAGGACAAGAACCAGAACAACAAGAGCTGAAAAATTCTTATCAGTTAAACAGAAGCTATAGCAAAGGTGTAGAATAAGTTGACTGAATGTCAAAGAACAGATAGAAAACAAAGCCAACCAACAAGAAAACAATAGGTAAAAGAGTAAACGACCTCCAGGATAAACTAGTCAGGGAAATCAGATGCCTAGACACCAACAAAAAAATCATGAGTCATACCCAGAAGCACAAATATATGGCCCAGTTGAAGGAACGAACACTTCAAATGAGATACAGGACTTGAAACAACTAACGAAAGGTGTTCAAACGAACTTTCTAAATCATATCAGTGAGTTAAGGGAAGGTATACAAACACAATTAAGGATATAAAGAGACATTGGGTGACCATAAAGAAGAACTTGAAAGCTTGAGAACAAAATGACAGAACTTGTGGGGATGAAAGACACAATAGAAGAAATGAAAAACACAATGAGACATACAATAGCAGATTTGAAGAAGCAGAAGAAAGGATTAGTAAACTAGAGGACAAGGCATCTGAAATCCTATATGCATAAAGAACAGATATGGAAAAGAATGGAAAAATATGAGCAGTGTCTTGAGGAATTTAGTGACAACATGAAATGCATGAGTCTTCATGTTATGTATGTCCTAGAAGAAGAAGAGAAGGGAAAATGGGAAGAAAGCGAAATGGAGGAAATAATCACTGAAAATTTCCCAAATTTTATGAAAGACATAACATTACAGATCCAAGAAATGCAGTGCATCTCAAAGAGAATATGTCTGAATAGACCTACTCCAAGACATTTACCAATCTGATTGACAAATGTCAAAAACAAAAAGAGAACTATGAGAGCAGCAAGAGAAAGTGATCCATCACATACAAGGGAAGTTCAATACGACTATGTGTGGATTTCTCAAAAGAAACCATGGGTGTGAGAAGACAGTTGTATGATATATTTAAGATACCGAAAGAGAAAAACTGCCAACCAAGAATTCTATGTCCAGCAAAGCTGTCTGTATTAGTTGGGGTTCTCTAGAGAAACAGAATCAACAGGAAATATCTATGAATACAAAATTTATAAAAGTGTCTCATGTAACCATGGGAACATAGAGTCCAAAATCCATAGGGCAGGCTGTGAAGCTGTTGACTCCAAAGGAGTCAGGATGAACTGCACAGGAGAGGCTCATCAGCCAAAGCAGGAAGGGAAGAGAGCCTGTCTCTTCTGAATACTCCTTAAAAGATTTCCAGTGATTAGATTAAGCATCATTCATTGCAGAAAACACTCCCCTTGGCTGATTACAAATGGAATCAGCTGCAGATGCAGCCAACGAGATCCATGATTTAATTCTATGAAATGTCCTCATAGCAACAGACAGGCCAGTACTTGCTCAACCAGACAAACAAGTACTACAACTTGGCCAAGTTGACACATGAACATGACCATGATACCATCCTTCAAAAAGGAGGGAGATAGGCAAATGGAGAGGTGCAGTCCCTTGGAGGGCAGTGTGGTGGTTCTACAGGAGGCAAGGGATGGGTTTACCATATGTGCTGATTTGAATTTGTGGACCCTAGAAAAGCCATGTTATTTAATCTACATTCAGTATTGCTGGGTGGGAGATTTTTAATTATCCATGGAGATGTGACCCATCCAATTGTGGGTGGTAACTTCTTCTTAGATGATTTCCATGGAAGTGTGTCTCCACCCATTCAAGGTGGGGTTGCTTACTGGAACCCTTTAATAGGAAATCATTTTGAAAAAAGCTACAAGCTCACACAGCCAGAGATCTTTGGATATGAAGGAGGAAATGCCCCCAGGGGAGCTTTATGAAATAAGAAACCTGGAGAGAAAGCTAGCAGATGCCAACATGTTCACCATGTGCCTTTCCAGTTGAAAGAGAAACTCTGAACTTCATTGGCCTCCCTGAACCAGGTATTTTTCCCTGAATGCTTTAGATTAGACATTTCTATAGCTTTGCATTAGTGGGTACACTTTCATGGCCTTAAGAACTGTGGACTTGCAACTTAATAAATTCCCTCTTTAAAAAGCTGTTCTGTTTCTGGTATAATGCATTCCAGCAGCTAGCAAACTAGAACAGATTTTTGTACTGGAGAAGTAGATGATGCTGCAGTTTGTAAATGCCAAACAAAACACCAAAAGTTGGTATGCTTTTTAAATGGATAAGGGGAAGATTCTGGAGGAGTTGTGAGAAGCTTGATATAGAAGGCCTAGAGTGTTTTGAAGAGACTTTTGGAAGAAATGTGGACTCTAAAGATACCTCTGATGAGGCTCCAGACAGAAATGAGAATGTGTTACTGAAAACTGGAAGGAAGGTGCTTCGTGTTTTAAAATGGCAGACAATCTGGCAAAATTGACTAGTGGCTTTGGCTGGAAGGCAGATTTTAAAAGCCATGAACTTGGATATTTAGCACAAGAGATTTCCAAGTTAAATGTGGAAAGTACAACCTATTTACTCCTTGCAGCTTATAGTGAAATGTGACAGGGAAGAGATAAGCTGAGAACTGAACTTTTGGGAACAAAGAAACCAGAAATTGATGTTCTGGGAAATTCTGGGCTTCCAGGAAGGGGGACCCCGGAGAATAGTGCCCTATATGAGTATTTAATCAAATATGGAAACAGTCAGTCATTTCATAGAAAGCCAGGATTGGTGATGTAGTTATCCAGGAAGGATTTGTGCAAACTCCTTCTGTCTGAGGATTATGATCCTTGCTTACTATAGAGGAAGCCAACAAGAGTGCTGTGGGACCTGTACAAATGGAACCACAGCCAATCAGGACTGAGAAGGACAGAGAAGGGACACATTGGAGGAAAAATAATTTATATTTTTGGTAGTGCATTTCCTAATTTAAATAGTATGGCCAGTTTAGTTGAACACCGTAAGTACATGAAATCTTGAATCGGGCATGAGATTTTGTTGCTTTACCCAGGTTAGTGTGATGATCCGATATATCCCAGAGTAATTTGGGCAATGAATAAAGAAGTACTTGCAAAGTCCCCTTGGGGCACTGGTGAGGATGGAGGAAATATTCAACTTACCCATTTGGAGAATTTCTGGGAGTCTCACAAGCAGTAGGAACAACAAATCAATAAGCCAAGCCCTCGATCTTTGTGTTTGCCCCTATGAAACTTATTCCTACAAAGGATGGGCTAAGCCTACTTATAATTATGCCTGAGAGTCACCCCTAAACAACTTTTTTTGTTGCCCAGATGTGGCCCCTCTCTTTTTAAGCCAACTTGGCAAATGAACTCATTGCCTTTCCCCCTAGGTGGAATATAACTCCCAGGGGTGTAAATCTTCCTGGAAATGTGGGACAGAAATTCCAGGATGAGCTGGGACTCAGCATCTTGGCCAAAAGGGGGAAGAGAGAAATGAGACAAAATAAAGTTTCAGTGACTGAGAGATTTCAAACAGTCAAAAGATTATCCTGGAGGTTATTCTTATGATGTATATATATATATATATATTATAAGATATATACATATATCCCTTGTTAGTTTATGGTGTATTGGAGTAGCTAAAGGGAAGTACCTGAAACTGTTGTGCCGTATTCCAGTAGCCCTGATTCTTGAAGACAATTGTATAAAGATATAATTTTTACAATGTGATGTGTGATTGTGAAAACCTTGTGACTTACACTCCTTTTATCCAGGGTATGGACAGATGAGTTAAAAAAATGGATATAAATAAACAAATAATAAGGGAACAAAGGTAGATGGAGAGACTAGTGGTCAATGAGAGGGAGAGGCAAGGTGTATGGTATGGATAAGTTTTTTCTTTTTAGTTCTTTTTCTAGAGTGATCCAAATGTTCAAGAACTGATCATGGTGATGAGTGCACAAGTATGTGGCAATACTGTGAGCCATTGATTGTACACTATGTATGTAATGTATGTGTGTGAAGATTTCTCAATAAAAATATTTTTTTAAAAAATGGGGAAGAGTTTCAAATATTTTCAGACAAACAGACACTGAACAGTTTTTGAACAAGAGACCTGCACTGCAAGAAATACTAAAGGGAGCATGATAGGCAGATAGAAAGTGAAATGATGGCAATTAAATGTACAAATATAAGAAAGCTTTTACATGAGAAAGAACAAATGAATGTCAACATTTCAAGGTGTTGAAAATGGGATGGTATATGGAAAAAATGCAATCAATGCAAACTAGGTCTATAGTTAATAGTAACATTGTAATATGCTTCCATCAATTGTAACAAAGTCAACATACCAAAGCTAAAATGTCAATAACAGGTGGATATAAAGGAGAAGTATGGGATTCTTGGTGTTGTTTTTGCTGTTTCCCTTTTTATTTTTTATTCTCAATTTTTCCCCTCTTCTTTTATTGTAGAAAAATGGAAATATACTTTTGTGGTACTGATCTAGTTTTCTAGCTTCAGGATGCAATATACCAGAATCAGAATGGCTTTTAAATTTAATAAGTTGCAAGTTAACAGCTTATAGGCTGTGGAAATGTCCCAATTAAAGCAAGTCTATAGAAATGTCCAATCTAAGGCATATGGGGAAAGACACTTTGGTTCAAGAAGGCTGATGAAGTCCAGAGTTTCTCTCTCAGGTGGAAAGGCATGATGTCATCTGCTAGCTTTCTCTCCTGGCTTCCTGTTTCATGAAGCTCCCTAGGAGGCATTTTCCCTCTTCATCTCCAAAGGTTGCTGGCTGGTGGACTCTCTGCTTCTCGTATCTATGCCATTCTCTGCTCTCTCAGAATCTCTTATTTTCTCCAAAATTTCCTCTTTTATAGGATTCCAGTAAAATTATCATGACCCACCTAGAATGGGTGGAAACATATCTCCCCCTAATTCTGCTTACCAACCACTCTTGAATGAGTCACATCTCCAGGGAGATAATCTAATTAAAGTTTCAAACAAAAAATGCTGAATAGGGATTAGAAGAAATAGCTGCCTTTACAAAATGGGATCAGGATTAAAACATGGCTTTTCTAGGGTACGTACATCCTTTTAAATTGGCACAGGTAGTGAATGCATAACTCTGTGATTACACCAAGAACCACTGATTGTTTACCGAGGATGGATGGGTATGGTTTGTAAATAACATTGTTTAAAAAATAAACCAAAAATACAATTGCTGAAGAAAATGTGGAAAGAAAGATGTACCTATTCACTGTTGATAAGGAAGTAGAATTGTGCAGCCACTCTGGAGGGCAGTGTAATGGTTCCACAGGAGGCTAAGTGTAGGATTGCCATATGATCCTGCAACCCCATTATCAGGTATGTAATTTCAGTTCTTTTGGAAGAACTGAAAGCAAGGACATAAGAGAACATTTGCACAGTCTTGCTTATGGCGGTAGTATTCATGGCTTGAAATGGATGGAGGTGGCCTAAGGGTACATTAACTGATGGGTGGAATGTTGAACTGTGGTGTATACATACAATGGAATATTGAGCAGTGCAAGAAGGAATGAAGCTATGAGGCATACAACTAGGTGAATGAACATTCGGGACATTACGTTGAGTGAAATAAGGCAAAAACAAAAAGAAAAATCTTGTAAGGTCTCAATAATATGGACTAACTATAGTATGCAAATCTGAAAATTGAATTTGAGAGAATAAGTTATCACAGTATATAACTTGGGCAGAGATTGGGCATTCTATGATTAAGGAGTACAGAATGTTCAACAAGTCTTATTGTAAAGATTCCTAGATTGTAAGCTTATACAGCAGTCACATATATTCCTGAGTTTTTACTGTTATTTCTAAATTCTGAGATGTAGAGTTCTTTGCATATGACCTGGTCATTCCCTGGAACTTTGGGTATCTTTGTGACACACCTGACACTCAGAGTTAGATTTATGCAGCTCTGAAACTCAGTATTACATCATACAGCAACTGTTAAGGAAGCTGAAAAGGAGATAAGACTTCAATTAGAGATATGGATGAAGCTTATCTGGTTAGGACTAAAGTAAAGCAGAATACAGGGTAAACTGTGATATTGACTGTGTTTTGACACTTCAACTTCTTTGTGAGACCAAAGGAGAAGATTTTTTTTTTGGTACAAAATTTGTATTTTCTGAGGCACACTATCTAATTTAACTTGTATATCATTTATTCAAACAAATAATTATATGGAATCTTGACTAGGAAATGAGATCTTGTTATTTTGTACAGATTAATGTAATACCCCAACACATCCAAGAGTAATTTGGGCAGAAAATAAAAAAGCACTTCCAAGGTACCATTGAGGGACTGGGGGGAAATGTGGAAATATTAAACTTCCCCACCTGAAATTCTTACAAGCATTAGAGACTACCAATTTAATAAGACATGCCCTCAATCTTAGGGCTTGCCATAATGAAACTTATTCCTGAAAAGGAAAGACTAAGCCCACTTATAATTATGCCCAAGATTAATCCCCAGTGTTCTAGTTTGTTAGCTGCTGGAATGTGATATACCAGATATTGAATGGCTATTAAAAGGGGGAATTTTAATAAATTGCAAGTTTACAGCTCTGAGGTCATGAAATTGTCCAAAGTAAAGCAAGTATATAGAAATGTCCAAATTAAGGGCAACAACAAGAGATTACCTTCACTCAAGAAAGGCCCATGAAGTTTGGGGTTTCTTACTCAACTGGAAATGCACATGGCAAACACAGCAATGTCTGAGAGCTGTGTCTCCAGACTTCTTGTTTCATGAAGCTCTCCCAGGGATGCTTTCCTTCTTCATTACCAAAGGTCTCTGGCTGCATGGACTCTGTCATGGCTCTAAAAGGGGACTCATTCCAAAATGTTTTCTCTTTTAAAGGATTCCAGTAAACTAATCAAGACCCACCTGGAATGGGTGGAGTCACAACTCCATGGAAGCTGTCTAACCAAAAGTTATCACTCATGATTGAGTGGGTCACATCTCCATGGGAACAATCAAAAATGCTCCCAGCCAGCAATATTGAATGAGGAGTAAAGGACATGGATTTCCTGGGGTCCATCCCAGATTCAAACTTCACACCCAGTGAAGTTTTCTTGCTTAGATGTTGCCTCTTTCTCTTTCTCTCTCTCGCTAAGCCTACTCTGCAAACAAACTCACTACCCTTCCCCCTGAATGGGACATGACACTCAGGATGTAATTAATGTAGAACATGACTCCCAGGAATGAGCCTGGCCCTGGCATCATAGGATTGTGAAAGCATTCTTGACCAAAAGGAGGGCAAGTAATGAAACAAAATAGAGTTTCAGTGGCTAAGAGATTTCAAATGGAGTTGAGAAGTCATTCCAGAGGTTATTTTTATGCTTTCTATAGCTATTCCTTTTATATTTTCTCATATATGAGAATAGCTAGAAGGAAATCCCTGAAATTATTTAGCTATTATCAAGTATCTAGGCTACTTGAAGTTATAGCTATATAACTTTTACAGTGTGACTGTGTGATTGTGAAAGTCTTGTGACTGACACTTCCTTTATGCAGGGTAAGGGCAGATGAGTAAAAAAAATTTTAAATAAAAGAACTAATAGAGGGGATAAGAGGAGTGAGGTGTTTGGGGTGTTTATTTCTATTTATTTATTTTTGTAATAATGAAAACATTCTAAAATTGATTGTGGTGATGAATGCACAACTATATGGTGATACTGTGAACCATTGATTGTATCCTTTGGATGATTATTTGGTATGTGACTATATCTCAATAAAATTGCATTAATAGAAAAAGAGTCATCCAAAAACATGTTACAAAATCAATTGCATGCCAGACACCCAGTCCCTACCTGTTTTAGTTTGCTAGCTGCCAGAATGCAATATACCAGAAACGGAGTGACTTTCAAAAAGGGGAATTTAATAAGTTGGTAGTTTACAGTTCTAAGGCTGAGAAAATGTCACAATTAAAACAAGTCTGTAGAAATGTCCAATCTAAGGCATCCAGGGAAAGATACCTTGGTTCAGGAAGGGTTTCTCTCTCAAGTGAGAAGGTACATGGCAAACACAGTCAGTTTCTCTCTCATCTGGAAAGGCTCATGTCAAGCATAGCATCATCTGCTCTTTCTCTCCTGGCTTCCTGTTTCATGAAGCTCCCCAGGAGGCATTTTCCTTCTTCATCTCCAAAACACTGGCTGATGGACTCTCTGCTTCATGGTGCTGCAGGATTCTCTCTGAATTTTTCTCCAAAATGTTTCCTCTTTTATAGGACTTCAGAAACTAATCAAAATCCACCTGAATGGGTGGAGACATGTCGTCACCTAATCCAGTTTAACAACCACTCTTGATTAAATCACATCTCCAGGGAGATTATCTAATTACAGACTCAAACATACAGAATTAAATAGGGATTTTTTCTGCCATTATGAAATGGGATTATGATTACAACATGGCTTTTCTAAGAGACATACATCCTTTCAAACCAGCACATTCCACCCTCTGGACCCTAAAAAAGATATGTTTTCCCCATATGCAAAATACATTCCTTTCATAACAATATCACAAATCCTTAAACCATTTCAGTAGCAATATACATGAAACACAAAGTTAGAAACGTACAAACTCCTATCAAAGTTAGTTACAGGCATGGTCTGTTCTATGGCAAAATTATCCTCTGGCTTTGGACCTTTGAAAACTCATAACAAGTTATTTGCTGCCAACATACAAAGGAGAAACAGTCATAGGATACATATACACATTTCCATAGGGAGAAAAGAACACAGGGGTCACAGGACATAAGCAATTTAAAAAACATGCAGGGCAAAGTCCATTAGATTTCAAAGTCTGAGAGGCATTCACCTTCAGGGCTTCTGAAAGCAGCAGCCCCACCCTTTCCAAGGGCCTATGCAGAGGCCTGCCTCTCTCCAAATGCAACCTTGGGGGACATTGGGGAGACCACCTTCTTCTCAGCTCCACCCTCTCCAAGTATCGGGGCTGCACCCAGGCTCTCTTCCATCTCCGGGGCACATGCTCAACTCCACCATGTGGTGGCAGCCAGGCTCTCCCCAAACCCCAAGGAATGTGCTTCGCCCTTTCCAAGGCCTGAAGTGGCATGACTCTTTCACTGCAATGAGATGGAAGGCCCATCCTGTGCCTTTGGGGCAAACTCACCCTCTCCATGGGATTGGATGGGTCCGCTCTCCTGGCCCGAGGCTTCCTGATGTCAGACCTCAGCCTCCATGGTTTTTGTCTCTGAAGTTATTTTTCCTCCAATGTGTCCCTTCTCTGTCCCTCTCAGTCTCGACTGACAGTGGTTCTCTTTATACAGGTCCCACAACACTCTCATTGGCTTTCTATGCAGTAGCCCTGGATCATGCCCATCAGACATAAGGAGTTTCCACAAATCCTTCCTGGGTAACTCCATGTCCAATGCTGGTTTTCTCTGAAATGGCTGACTGGTTCCACATTTGGTCAAGTCCTCACGTGGAACACAATTCTCTGGGGTCTCCCTTCCTGGAAGCCCAGAATTTTCCAGAACATAAACTTCTGGTTTCTTTGTACCCAAGAGTTCAGTTCTCAGTTTATCTCTCTCCTGTCACATTTCACTATAAGGTGTGAGGAGAAACCAGGCTGCACTTTCGACATTTAATTTGGCGATCTCTTCTGCTAAATATCCAAGTTCATGGCTTTTAAAATCTGCCTTCCAGCCAAAGCCACTAGCCAATTTTGCCAGATTATCTGCCATTTTAAAACCAGGCACATCTTCCTTCCAGTCTATAATAACACACTCCTCATTTCTGTCTAACGCTTTATCAGAAGTGTCTTTAGAGTCCACATTTCTACCAACAGTCTCTTCAAAGCATTCTAGGCTTTCTCTATCAAGTTTCTCACAACTGATCCAGAATTTTCCCCTTATCCATTAAAAAACCCGTTCCAACATGTTTGGTATTTGCAAACTGCAGCAGCAGCACCCCACTGTTGAGTACCAAAATCTGTTCTAGTTTGCTAGCTGCTGGAATGCAATATACCAGAAATGGAGTGGCTTTCAAAAAGGGGAATTTAATAAGTTGGTAGTTTACAGTTCTAAGGTTGAGAAAATGTCACAATTAAAACAAGTCTATAGAAACTGTCCAATCTAAGGCATCCAGGGAAAGATACCTTGGTTCAAGAAGGGTTTCTCTCTCAAGTGAGAAGGCACATGACAAACACAGTCACAGTGTCTCTCTCATTTGGAAAGGCTCATGATGAGCACAGCATCATCTGCTCTTTCTCTCCTGGCTTCCTGTTTCATGAAGCTCCCCAGGAGGCATTTACCTTCTTCATCTCCAAAGCGCTGGCTGATGGACTCTTTGCTTCATGGTGCTGCAGCATTCTCTGCTGTCTCTGAATCTCCTTTCTCCAAAATGTTTCCTCTTTTATAGGACTTCAGTACATCAGTTTAGGTATAACTGACATCCTTATGACATATACCCTTCCAATCCATGGACATGGAATGCTTTTCCATTTATTCAGGTCTTCTCAAAGAAGAATTCAAAATTCTTTTAGCATTTTTTTTGTAGTTTTCTGTATACAAGTCCTTTGCAAACTTGGGTGGATTTATTCCTAGATATTTTATTCATTTAGTTGTTATTGTAAATGGAAGTTTTTGTTTATTACCTCCTTGGATAGCTCATACTAGTGTATAGAAACACAATCAATTTGGGGGCATTGATCTTGTATCCCATCACTTTGCTGAATTCATTTATTAACTCAAGTAGCTTTGCTGTCATTTTTTCTGGATTCTCTAAATATAGGATCATGTCATCTGCAAATAATGCCAGTTTTACTTCTTTATTTCCAACTGTAATACATTTTATGTCTTCTTCTTACCTAACTGCTCTAGCTGAATAGCAGTGGTGACAGTGAGCATTTTTGTCTTGTTTCCAATATTAGAGCAAAAGCTTTCAGTATCTGGCCACTGAGTATGATGTTAGCTGTGGGTTTTTCTCATTTGCTCTTTATCACATTGAGGAAGTGTTCTTCAATTCCTACCTTTTGAAGTATTTTTATCATGGAAGGATGATGAATTTTGACAAATGCCTTTTCTGAATCAATTCATATGATCATGTGATTTTTCCCTTTAATTTGTCATTGTGGCATCTTACATAAATTGATTTTCTTTCTTTTTTTTTTTTTTTTACTTGGGCAGGCACTGGGAATTGAACCCGGGTCCTTGGGCATGGCAGGCAAGCACTCTTACCTGCTGAGCCACCGTGGCCTACCCAAATTGATTTTCTTTTAACCACTCTCACATAACTGGAATAAAACTCAAATTGGTGTATAATTCTTTTAATGTACTGTTGGACTCAGTGTGCAAATTGTGTTAGTCATGGTTCTCTAGAGAAACCGAATAAACAGGAGATGTGCAAATATGAGATTTGTAAATTTGTCTCATGCAACCACAGGAGAGAGGGAGTCCAAAATCCATAGGATAGGCTGTGGATCTGATGGCTCTGATGAAGGGTCTGGACAAACTTCACAGGAGAGGCTTATTTGCTGAAGAAGCAGTGAAAGAGTCTCTCTTCTTCCTTAAAAGACTTCAACCAATTGGATTATGTCCTTGTGGGAGACATGCCTACTTGATCACAGATGTAATCAGCCACAGATGCAATCAACTGACTGATGATTTACTCAACCAGCCCAAAATATCCTTGCAACAATAGTCAGACCAGTGCTTGCCTGACCAGACAACTGGTCATAATAATTTCCCCAAGCTGACACCATAATCTAACCATCACAGTCCACCCTTTGTCGACTTGTAAACTATACACAGCACCTTGAAACATGCTTACTTTCCAAATGAAACACAATAACAGACATGTTTTGCCTAACAATACTCAACTGTCCTGCATACAACTGGAAATGCACTGTATCTCTCCATATTAGAGTACAAATCCTTAGGGAACATTCACTCTTCAGCTTCATATCCTATTGAATTAAATACTATAGCATGAACAATACAACTTCCATCATATGATGAGAGCAAAACAAGATATTTATTTTTGTACAAATGCAAAAAACTCAAAACAGAGAGGAAATATTCATAAAATCACAGCCTTCATTTCTGTAACTGGTCATGTGGTCATAGTTCATATTTATCACTACCTTCTTCTACTACCCATTCCATGTTCCCTTTACCCTCAGCAAGCACTTCAACTGTTCATGATTCTTTGTCAGGTGGGAAGACCCAGACCTTCTTTCCTGAAGTTTCTGAGGCATTTGGTAGTCCTACATGGATTGGGTTATTGCAGTTTTCTGCCTACTTTAATCATGGGGCATAGTAGTACTAATAGACGCCCTAGGGGACCTTGTGTATTTCAGGAAAATACTTTTTTTTTTTTTTTTTTTACCTCCATTGTGTTATTGTAGTCCTATTTCCCTTGATAGTCAAAGTCAATCACCCCAGACAGGATAGTAATAACCTTCCTTGCCTGTTGATTTGGTGGCATGACAAGCCCAAAGTGGCCAGATGGCAATCTTAATTTCCAGTTCAATGGAATCATTGTTGTGTCTCCTGGTAGGAGTACTCCTCCTTTTGGAACTAAGACCTATAGATCAGAAGAGTTTAAGATTTCAGGGATAGGAAACAAAAGTTTTCCTAGTGGATCACTAGGGTTGATGGTGAGTGGTGCCACTCCCATTTCCTCACCTTGATCCTTGGACCCATGAATACTGGCTATGGGACAAACAGCACCATAGAGTGGATGCTGATTCAGAGCATACTCAGTTTCCTGGAGAACACTGCCCCAGCCCTCCAAGGTATTGTCACCTAGTTGGCACCATAATTGGATCATCAAAAGGCCATTCCACCATTTGATTACTTGATTACCATTTCCACCACTTGATTACTGAATCCATGACTCCTGGCTATGGCAGAAACAACACCATACAGTGGACTATGATTCAGAACATACACAGCCTCCTGGAGAACATTGCCTCGGCCTTGTAAGGTATTGACTCCTAGTTGGCAGCATAATTGAGTCTTCAAAAGCCATTCCACCATTCTACCAACCCAGCTGCCTCTGGATGATACGGAACATGATAAGACCAGAGAATTCCATGAGTATGTGCCCATTCCCACACTTCATTTGTTGTGAAGTGGGTTCCTTGATCAGAAGCAATGTTGTGTGAAATACCATGACAATGCAGGTAAGGCATTCTGTCAGTCCACATATGAGAGTTTTTGTGGAAGCAGTGCATGCAGGAAATGCAAAACCCAAATCTGGAGTATGTGTATATCCAATTAGAACAAATTGCTGCCCTTTCCATGATGGAAATGGTCCACTATAATCAACCTGCCACCAGTTAGCAGGATGATCACAGTGGGGAATTGTGCCATATCAGGGATTAAGTGTGGGTCTTTGCTGCTAGCAGATTAAGCACTCAGCAGTGGCTGTACCCAGGTCGACATTGGTGAGTGGAAGTTCATGTTGCTGAGCCCATGCATAACCTCCATCCCTAACACCATGCCCACTTTGTTCATGAGCCCATTGGCCAATGGCAGGAGTGGCTATGGAACAAACTTCCTCCAGCTTGCCATGAGGAAAAAGCTTCCAGGCCTCCAATCTCCTCAGAGGCCTCTGCCATCCAAACTTCACCTGACAATATTAACCCTTCACTGCCTGCTAACTTGTAACCACCTCCCCTGGGGAAACAGCCCTCACCCCTCTGTCTGGAGTGACTAACTGTTTCACCAAATAAACTGCAATGGAATGCCCTGAGTTAATTGACTTGAAAGACATTTCTATTTCTTTTCACCCCCCACCCCTCTTTTCTTCAAGACCTATAACTAAAGTTACTACAGGTTCTGAAAGGTGAGGTACTAAGTGTGACCCATGAGTGGGTATGCTATACTCCAAAAGAAATGCATGATTTTTCTAATTGATATAGACAGAAATCAGGGGCATATGTATGAAAATGAATATTAATGGTGTGGGATAATGGTGGAAGGAATATAAAATTGGATCAAGCTTTAGTTATTCATGTGGGCTGTTCTAGTCTACCAAAGCTGCCAAAATGCAACACATCAGAGATGGATTGGCTTTCAATAAAAGAGGTTTTATTTAGTTAATGTATAGTTCTTCAGAGGAAAGGCAGCTAACTTTCCACTGAGGTTTTTTCTTTCATGGGAAGGCACAGAGTGATCTCTGCTGGCCTTCTCTCCAGGCCTCTGGGTTCCAACCACTTTCCCTGGGGTGATTTCTTTCTGCATCTCCAGAGGCCTGGGCTGAGCTTTGAGTGCTGAGATGAGGTATGCTGAGCTGCTTGGACTGTACTACATTGAACTCTTTCATTTAAGCATCCAGCCAATTAAATGAAACATCATTCATTGCAGCAGGCATGCCTCCTAGCCAACTGCAGATGTAATCAGTGACAGATGAGCTTCCCATGCCATTGGCTCATGTCCACAGCAGAAGAACTAGGCATCTTCACCTGGCCAAGTTGACACATGAACCTAAATACCACATGGTCCCACTAAGCAGACATTCTGTATTCAGTGTTGTAGGCCAAGGGGTTAGAAAGGGCACTAACAATGTTGTTTGGATGGTTGGCTGAAATATGGACCCAAAAAGTGGCTGACATTACCTGAAGTCAAAATGATAGAACTGCCCTAGTATAATGTAGTTGAGGGGACCCAGAGGCTTAGAGACATGGAATGTTAGAGCAGATTTATCATGAAAGACCTGCTTACACATCCCATGAATGTCTAGAGTACACATCTTTCACCAGAACCTTGAGAAACAAATTCATGAGACTAGTTCTCTCATCCCTGAGGAGCTCTATAGTCACCCTTCTTTGTAGGTCAGATATTAAGGTAGGAAGTGCTGTCACTGAGCTGGAATCCTTAAACACAATGGAGATGATTGGATCCTGAGTTGGCAAAAGCCATGTAGTGACAGGAATCACCATAGACAAAGTGGATATGGCCACCATAATGAACAGCAGACTCAAAGCAGCAGTCAAAATAATCTGACTTGCAGAGATTTGTGGCATTGGCTAATAGATCATGGAATACCTAGAAGCAAAATAGATGGGCAGTTTACTAAATTCTTATTTGAGCTGTATAAGCAGAATTGTAGGTCAAGTGAATGGAAGTCTAACTTGAATTACAAAAACAGAGTCATGGCCCCTTAATCAATTCCCAGACTTGAGACAGTTTACAGAGCCAGTGCCCCTTGAATGAGGGGGCCATGGGGAATTACCCTTTTACACTGTCCACAATTTACGGTTAGTCTTCCTCCCAGCCTTCCCCAAGGAGACATTCAGCCTTTCATCAGGGTGACTGTGCATTGGGGAAAAGGAAATAATCAGATATTTCGATGATTATTAGATACTGGCTCAGAAGTGATACTAATTCCAGGAGACCCAAAACTTCATTCTGGCCTGCCAGTCAGAGTAGGGGCTTATGGAGGTCAGATGATTGACAGAGATTTAGGTCTGGGCCATCTCAAAGTGAGCCCAGTGCATCCCCAAGACCCACTGTGTGGTCATTACCCCAGTTCCACAATGCATAATTGGAATCAACATACTCAGCAACTGGCAGAATCCCCACACTGGTTCTCTGACTCATGGAGTGAGGGTTATTATGGTAGGAAAGGCCAAGCGTAAGCCATTAGAACTGACCCTACCTACCAAAATAGTGAATCAGAAGCAATACTGTATTCCTGGAGGGATTGCAGAGATTAGTGCCACACTTAAGGACTTGAAGGATGCAGGGGTGGTGATTCCCACCACATCCACATTCAACTCTCCTATTTGGCCTGTGCAAAAACAGATGGAATATGGAAAATGAAAGCGGATTATCCTAAACTTGACCAGGAGGTGACTACAATTGCTGCTGCTATTCCAGATGTGGTATTATTGCTTGCAGCTATTAATCTGGCAAATGCTTTTTTCTCAATAGCTGTCAGTAAGGACCACCAGAAGCATTTTGTATTCAGCTGGCAAGTCCAGCAGTATACCTTCACTATCTTGCCTCAGGGGAATATCAACTCTCAAGCTTTCTGTCTTTATCTTGTCCATGAGAAAATAAATTGATCATTTCTCCCTCCCACATGGCATAACACTGATCCATTATATTGATGATGTCATGCTGATTGCACCTAGTAAGCAAAAAGGAGCAACTACTCTAGACTTAACTGGTAAGGCATTTGCATGTCAGGGGGATGGGAGATAAATCCAACAAGAATACAGGGGCCTTCCACCTCAGTAAAATTTCTAGGTATCCAGTGTTGTGGGGCATATCAAGATATCACTTCTAAGGTGAAGGAAAAGCTGTTGCATCTGGCCCCTCCTACAACCAAAAAAAGAGGCATTATGCCTAGTTGGCCTCTTTGGATTTTGGAGACAACACAGTCCTCATTTGAGTGTGCTACTCCAATCCATTTACCGAGTGACCAGAAAAGTTGCTTGTTTTGAGTGTGGACCAAGATAAGAGGAGGCTTTGCAATGGGTCCAGGCTGCTGTACAAAATGCTCTGCCACTTGGGCAGAGCATATGATCCAGCAGATCTAATGGTGCTGGAAATGTCAGTGGCAATTAGGGATGCTGTATGGAGTCTTTGGCAGGCCCCTCTAGAAAAATCACAAGACATTCCCTTAGGATTTGGGAGCAAAGCCTTACATCTGCTGCAGATAACTACTCTCCTTTTTAGAAACAGCTTTTAACCTACTACTGGGCCTTAGTAGAGACTGAATGCATAACTGTGTTAGTTAGATTCTGCTGTCAACTTGGCCAGGTGAGCATACCTAGTTCTGTTGCTGCGGACACAAGCCAATGGTACGTGAACCTCATCTGTTGCTAATTACATCTGCAGTCGGCTAGAAGGCGTGTCTGCTGCAATGAGTGACATTTGACTTAATTGGCTGGTGCTTAAATGAGAGAACACAACGTAGCACAGCCTAGCAGCTTGGCATTCCTCATCTCAGCACTTGCTGCTCAGCCCAGGCCTTTGGAGATGGAGAAAAAAATCACCCCGGGGAAAGTTGTTGGAACCCAAGGGCCTGGAGAGAAGACCAGCAGAGACCATCTTGTGCCTTCCACGTAAGAAAGAACCTCAGTGGAAAGTTAGCTGCCTTTCCTCTGAAGAACCAACAAAATAAATCCCCTTTTATTAAAAGTCAATCTGTCTCTGGTGTGTTGCATTCCGGCAGCTAGCAAACTAGAACAATAACCATGGGTGAGCAAGTTATCACAAGATCTGAGTTACCTATCATGAGCTGGGAATTATCTGACTGATGAAGCATAAAGTTGGGCATGCACAACAGCACTCAATCATAAAATGGAAATGGTATGTTAGAGATAGGGCTCAAGCAAGTCCTGAAGGCACAAGTAAGTTACATGAGAAAGTGGCCCAAATGCCCATGGACCCAATTCCTGCTACATTACCTTTTCTTTCTCAGACCAGAGCAATGGCCTCTTGAGGAGTTCTTTCCAGTCATTTTACTGAGGAAGATAACACTCAGGCCTGGCTTACAAATGGTTCTGCACTATATGCAGGGACAACTGCAAAGTGGACAGCTGCAGCACTACAACTTCATTCTGGGATGTCATTAAAGCACAGTGTTGTGGGTAAATCCTCCCAGTTGACAGAACTTCAAGCAGTGTACCTGGTTGCTCATTTTGCTTGGAAGGAGACTGGTCAGAACGCATTTATATACTGACAAATGGGCTGTTGCTAATGGTTTGGCTGGATGGTCAGGGACCTGGAAGGAGCATGATTGGAAAATTGGTGAGAAAGAGGCCTGGGGAAGAGGAATGGGGATAGACCTTTCTGAGCGGGAAAGAACTTGAAGATATTTGTGTCCCATGTGAATGTTCATTAGAGGATGACTTCAGCAGAGGAAGGTTTTAATAATCAAGTGGATAAGATGACCCATTCTGTGGATACAAGTTATCCACTTTCCTCAGCCACTCCTGCCATTGGCCAATGGGCTCATGAACAAAGTGGGCATGGTGTTAGGGATGGAGGTTATGCGTGGGCTCAGCAACATGGACTTCCACTCACCAAGGTCATCCTGGGTATGGCCACCACAAAGTGCCCAATCTGCTAGCAGCAGAGACCCACACTTAATCCCTGATATGGCACCATTCCCCAATTTAATCAGCCTGCTAACTGGTGGCAGGTTGATTATAGTGGACCACTTCCATCATGGAAAGGGTAGGAATTTGTTCTAACTGGAATAGACACATACTCCAGATATGGGTTTATAGTCCCTGCATGCAATGTTGTCACAAAAACTACCATATGTGGACTTACAGAATGCTTTATCCACATTGTCATGGTATTCCACACAGCATTGCTTCTGATCAAGGAACCCACTTCACAACAAATGAAATGTGGGAATAGGCACACATTCCTGGAATTCTCTGGTCTAAAGTTTAAGAGTGAAGTTTAAGGATTTGTACCTTAATCTGGAGAGATATAGTGCATTTCCAGTTATACACAGGACAGTTGAGTATTGTTAGGCAAAACATGACTGTTACTGTGTTTTACTTAGAAAGTAAGCATGTTTCAAGGTGATGTGTATAGCTTCTAAGTTGACAAGGGGTGGACTGTGATTGTTAGGTTCTAGTGTCTACGTGGCAAAATGATTATACCCAGTTGTCTGGTCAGGCAAGCACTGGCCTGACTGTTGCTGCAAGGATATTTTGTGGTTGGTTGATTAAATCATCAGTCAATTGATTGCATCTGTGGCCGATTACATCTGTGAACATATAAGGGGAAGATAAATTTGTAGAGTCTGTTCTGTTCAACTGATGTTGCCATTACGTGACCTTGGTAAGAAAGAGTTGAAATGTGTACTCTAGCTGGGAAGCTTGGCTATGCTCCTGGAAGGAGGTGTACTTTGATAAAGAGATCTGAGTCCCAGGAAGCTCCTGTCACTCCCCAGCCAGTTCCCAGGGGACCATACCAGGCCCAATCACGAAAGCTAATTGGAACTTGGTCACTATTGTGTAAAAATATCATAAAAACTACATGCAACCAGTTAGAAGGAAAGAAGAGAAACATGAGAAAGAAGAAAGGGCAAGGAGAATCTTATGAAAAAGAGAGAGCATCTCATCAGAATCTTATTGCGGAAGACTATGCCCCGTTGCAGATTTGTACTAAGGAGACTCTGAATGCTGTCTCGAAGATTGCTTCATATTTTTATCTATGAGACTTGGAATGCTGTTTCTGAGACTTCCCAGCACTTCTCTTCAGTGTTGGTGCCATCTTATCTGGTGATATAACTATGCCTTATTTTTAAAAACTCTTTTAATTACTTTTTAAATTACTTTCTTAATAAAATCTGTTTTTATATCATTGAAGTCTGTGTTGTCTGCAAATCCAAACCTATAAATTAAGTGGCCACAAATATGTTGCATTTCGTGTGACAGATCAACTAGGCACATCTCCCACAAGGATGTAATCCAATCAGTTGAAATCTTTTAAAGGAGTAGAGAGACACTTCCACTGTTTTTTAGCCAGCAAGGCTCTCCTGTGAAGTTTGTCCAGACAGACCCTTCATTGCAGCCACCAGCTTCACAGCTGCCCACAGATTTTGGACTCTTCTATTCCAACAGTTGCTTGAGACACCTTTATAAATCTCATATTTAGAGATCTCTATTGTTTGTTCTGTTTCTCTAGCAAACTCTGACACAGTAATGCGTATATCAGAATGATGCCTAATTTTTTTTCTATTGCTGAATTTGTTATTTAGAATTTAGTTTTACAAAGTTCACATCTCCTTAACATTTGCCTGATTAAGTCTAATTTTCCAAAGTAACTGTAATCTGCAGTAAATGAAAGTCTAAGACGCTCTCAACTGTGATTTGGAATGACTTGATTTCAATCATATCTGCTGTTTTTCACAAACTTATCAGCCTTCTAAATGAACACTAACCCTTGTTTTTTTTTTTTTTTTTTTTAAAGGAAAGACAGAGAGAAGGAAGGAAGGATAGAAGGAAGGAAGGAAGGAAGAAAGGGAAACATCTTTAAACATTTTCTTGTTTTATTGTATTTTGTTTTTCCGTTTTTTGTTACATGGGCTGGGGCCGGGAATCGAACCGAGGTCCTCCGGCATAGCAGGCAAGCACTTTGCCCGCTGAGCCACCGCGGCCCGCCCTAACCCTTGTTTTATATAAAGCATGATTGCAGTAAATTTCTTACCTATAGCTACCTCTCTTCTCCATTTGATTAAAATCTCATACCATACATTAAACTTCATGAAACTATTCCAAGCATTTAGCTTAGTATCTGACCTTGCTGCAGAAATTAAATTAGTACTCACAGTATCTCTTCTGCAAAGCTTAAGTAAAACATAGAGCTCTCAAGAATTCAAGTCTGCTTATCTTTGTAGGTGGCTTCTAGAACAAAAATTAAAGACTATAAAACATATCGCTTTTACTTTTAAGGGAATAAAGAACCTGAAAGAATCTTTTTCATTATTTTTATAACTAAAGAAGTTCCTAAATCCAGAGTTTCCAACTTTGCTAATGAAGAGACGTAATTAATAACTATTGCTTCTAAATCCAATTCTAAAGGAATTACCAATACTGATTATTTGGGGTCCTGAAAAATGTCTCTCATTAAAAATGCTCCAAACAAAACATGGGTTTGCAGTGATTTGCAAAAGGTGAAATGCTGGGCCATAGAGACTGTTTTCTCTGCATGTTTCTCTTAAATAAAGGAGAAAAACTACAATGTTGCAGTCCTTTGGTTTTATTTTGTGTGATTAAAAAAGTATAGGTATGTTTACATGGTCCTCTTGATGACATTTTTTAAAATAACTTATCAAATGGTTTATTTCATGTCTCTTGATTATCAGTATTCATCAATGTCATTCTCAGCCTTGATTAATTCATTAAAAATTTCTGATTAGAATAAGTAGATTTGTGAATGTTTCCTCAATCCCTGAGAATCATAATCATCACAGAAATATTTGATCCCTTTATCATAAATCTCTGGAAAGTAGTCGTGTTCGTTCATTGTTAATAGGGCAAGGAGCAGTGTCATAGAGGGTTAATCCTTGTAAATTGGCTTCCACCCGTAAAGATATTTTCTGGAACAGAAAAGAAAATTATTTACATTCTGTAGATTATTATTTGCAACTAGGAATGTAAATCAATTCTAATAGATCACATGAATGACACAGCTGTCATACTAACAAAGGTATCATCTCTACTATCAATTGATCTTGGAACACCATGCTTCTCTGACTCAGAAAGTTCACTTGTTTCTATTAAGATTCAATTTATAAAAAAAAAAGGCTAAAAAGCAAAGAAAAAGAAGTTCAACTTCACTAGGTATTAGGGAAATGAAAATGAAAATCATAATGTGATACCATTTTACCTACTAGAATGGCCATTATCAAAACAAAACAAACCCCCACCCCCACCCAGCAAACAAGAAGTGTTAAGAGTACGTGGAAAAGGGCGAGCCATGGTGGCTCAGCAGGCAAGAATGCTTGCCTGCCATGCCAGAGGACCCGGCTTTGATTCCTGGTGCCTGCCCATGTAAAAAATTAAAAAATAAATTTAAAAAAATTAAAAAAAAAGAGTATGTGGAAAAACTGGTACACTTATTCATTGTTGGTGGGAATGTAGAATGGTACATCCACTCTGGAAGGCAGTTTGTTGGTGGTTCCTCAGGAAGCTAAGTATAGAATTGTCACACAATCTTGCAATCTTGTTACTAGGTATACACTCGGAAGAAGTAAAAGCAGGAATAGGAATAGACATCTGTACACCAATGTCTATAGCAGCATTATTCACAATTTCCAATAAATGGAAGCAGCCCAAATGTCCATCAACTGATGAGTGGATAAATAAAGTGTGGTATATACATATGATGGAATATTATGCAGCTGTAAGAAGGAATGAAGTCATGATGCATACAACCACATAGATGAAACTTGAGGACATTACGTTGACAGAAATAAACCAGCAATAGCGTTATGTTCCCACGACTATGAACTAATCAGAATGAGCAAACCCTGAGAGTTAAATACAGGAGCATAGGTTATCAGGAGATAGAGAGTAAAGATTGGGCAACTGATGCTTAAGGAGCACAGAATGTTTTATAAGGATAATTGTAAGTGTTTGGGAATGGATAGCACAATACTGTGTGATGGCAGCATAATACTGTAAGTATAATTAACAAAGCTGAGTGAGTATGGTCGATAGGGGAAGGCTAGGGTCCTGTATATCACCAGAAAGAAAGCTAGGGGATAAAAACTGGCACTACATAACTTAGTGAAACCTTGAATGGATGATGATGGTGATTAATTGTACAAATATAAGTTCTTACATGAACTAGAACAAACATATGTCACTATTACAAGATATTAATAATAGCGTGGTATATGCAGAAAAATACAATTAATGCATACCAAGTTAATAGTTACTTATAATATTCTTTCAGTAATTGTAACAAAGGCACTATACCAAAGCTAAATGTCAACAATAGGGGAACATAAGCAGTATGGATTTTTTCCTAGAAGAAATGGCTATGTTCCCATATTGATTGTGGTGGTGAATGTATTACTATATATGTAAAAGTCATTGATTCTACATTTAAGGATGAATTGTATGGTGTAAGAAAAAACTATTTAAAAAGAAGAATCAGTAAAAATAATTGTAAAGGATGGCCTGCATAAATGTAAACAGAGTTTATAAAAATTCTGTGAAGGAATTTCTATGAATTTAATTGTTTTAGAACCCGATTTTTAAGGCTGAACCTTGCTAGCAATATACTACTTCTCCAAATGTAGAGATTCACCTGAGAAATTACTCATCTGGCATCACTGCTCAGAGTGCCAAATTTTAAACAAAATTAATTTACAAAGCAGCTGGAAATGTGCTTATGGAAAGTCATTCCACATCAAGGAGGTTTCCCTCTGCATGAATCGAATTCTGTGTTTTCTTACCTGAAAATCACGGATATAAGTTAGGAAAAAACCAAAGAAGGAAAATGACATGGACCATTCAGCTGCAGTAGTGATCATGTGAAGCACATAACCCTTGAGTGAAGTGGAAAAAACAGCTTGGTGAAATTTCATTCAAGTGATCTCTAACTTTTCTCAAATAAAATTTCCAATTGAATAATTGGATAAAATTCCAATTGGATAAAATTTCCAATTGAATAACAAAATTTCTACTCTACACTGAAGGATTTTATTGCCTTTCCCAAAACCATAACATTCATAAAATGCCATTAAAAATAGTTTAAACAATGCTCAAAATAAACTTTACTAAACACTATTTTTAGAATATTAAATAATATATTTATTTATATTTAGAAGAATCTAATATTTATTTTTCATTCACTCATTCTCACAAACATCTCATGAGCTGACTCTTAAAAGATGGTTTAGAATAGGATGGTGCGATGGTGGCTCAGCAGGCAGAATTCTCGCCTGCCATACCGGAGACCGAGGTTCAATTCCTGGTGCCTGCCCATGCATGCATGCATGCATAAATATATATATAAATAAAAAGAGTTTAAACTATAATGCCACTCAAAAGACACGAACAGACACTTCTCAGAAGAGGAAATAAAAATGGCTAAAAGGCACATGAAAAGATGTTCAACTTCCCTGGCTGTTAGGGAAATGCAAATCAAAACCACAACACCCACCAGAATGACCATTATCAATAAAACAGAAGATGACAAGTGCTGGAGAGGATGTGGAGAAAAAGGCACATTTATCCACTGTTGGTGGGAATGTAAAATGGTACAATGACTATGGAAGGAAGTTTGGCTGTTCCTCAGGAAGCTAAGTATAGAATTGCCATATCATCCAGCAATACCATTGCTAGGTATCTATTCAGAGGACATAAGGGCAAGGACACAAATGGACATTGGCACACCAATGTTTATAGCAGCATTATTTACAATTGCCAAGAGATGGAAACAGTCCAAATGTCCATCAACAGATGAGTGGCTAAACAAGTTGTGGTATATACATATGATGAAATAGTATGAGCTATAACACAGAATAAAGTTATGAAACGTAACAATGTGGATAGACCTTGAGGACATTATGCTGAGTGAGATTAGCCAGAAACAAAAGGACAAATACTGTATGGTCTCACTGATATGAACTAACATTAATGAATGAACTTGGAGAATTTCAGTTAAGAACAGAGGTCATCAGGAGATAGAAATAGGGTAGAGACTGAATAATTGGAGCTGAAGGGATATAGATTGTGCAACAGGACTGATCGTAAAAATTCAGAAATAGATAGCACAATACTGCCTGATTGTAGCACAATAATGTAAGTATACTGAATGAAGCTGAATGTGAGAATGATAGAGGGAGGAGGGCTGGGGGCAAATAAGGAAAGATAGACGATAAAGACTGAGATGGTATAATCTAGGAATACCTAGAGTGTACAATGATAGTGACTAAATGTACAAATTAAAAAATGTTTCTGGATGAGGAATAACAAACGAATGTCAATATTGCAGGGTGTTGAAAATAGATGGTCATTCATATTTTAAAACTTCAACTTCTGTGTGAGACTAAAGCAAGAAATGTTTATTTGGTACAAAATTAATATTTTGACTAATGCATTTCCTAATTTAACTTATATGGACAGTTTAATTGAACACCATAAGTACATGGAACCTTGAATAGGGCATGAGATTTTGTAGGTTTGTCCAGGTTAGCATGATACTCTGATAAACTCCAGAACAGTGAATAAAGAAGTATTTGCAAAGTCCCCTTGAGGAAATGGGGAGAAAGGGGGAAAATTCAACTTCCCCATCTGGAGAATTCCTGACATTCTCACAAGCAGGGAGAACAACCAAGTCAATATGCTGAGCCCTCAATCTTGGGGTTTGTTCATATGAAACTTAACCTTGCAAACGATAGGCTATGCCTACTTAAAATTAGGCCTAAGAGTCACCCCCAGAGAACCTCTTTTGCTCAGATGTGGCCTCTCTCTCTCTTTCTCAGCCAACATGGCAAACAAACTCACTGCCCTCCCCCTCTCTACGTGGGACATGACTCCCAGGGGTGTGGACCTTCCTGGCAACGTGGGACAGAAATCCTAGAATGAGCTGGGATTCTGCATCAAGGGATTGAGAAAAACTTCTCAAATGAATGGAGGAAGAGAGAAATGAGACAAATTAAAGTTTCAGTGGCTGAGAGATTTCAGAATCAAGACGTTATCCTGAGGTTATTCCTACACTTTATATAGATATCCCCTTTTTAGTTTACAGTGTATTAGAGTGGCTAGAGGGAAGTGACTGAAACTGTAGAGCTGTGTCCAGCAGCCATGCTTCTTGAAGATGACTGTATAATGATATAGCTTCTGTGATGTGACTACGTGATTGTAAAAACCTGTGTCTCATGCTCCTTTTATCCTTTTAGTATGGACAGATGAGTAAAAAATATGGGTAGAAAAATAAACAAATACTAGGGAGAACAAATGTTAAGATAAATTGAGTAGATTGAAATACTAGTGATCAATGAACAGGAGTGGTTAAGGAGTATAGGAAAAAAATAGGGGGGACAAAAGTTAAAAATATATTGGGTAGATGGAAATACTAGTGGCCAATGAGAGGGAGGGGTAAGGAGTATGGTATGTATAAGTTTTTCTTTTTCCTTTTTTAATTTCTTTTTCTGGGGTGATTCAAATGTTCTAAGAAATGATCATGGTGATGAATATACAATTGTGTGATGATACTGTGAGCCACTGATAGTACCTCAAGTATGGAATGTCCATATGTTAAGAATGTTTGTATGTTGTTTTGTCAATAAAATATTAAATGCCGCTGAGTTGTTTGTGAAAACAAGTGAATTCATTTTATTATCTATTTAGTATATGTCCCTCCTCTTTTATTCTTAGGATCAAAGATGCTGTCTCCATTCATCAACTAAACTGGGATCCAGAGAGTCTTTAGTAATGCATTTCCAGATAACAAAAGGTATAAAAATACATCTTTTCAATGCAGAAAACCAGTATTGTCTTAAAAATGTCCACCAATCACAGGTGACAGAATATGGGTGGTTCTATAAAAACTTTATCATATCCAGAAAATAATCCAAATATATAACTGGTAATCTATTAAAACAAGTTTCAATGTTAAAATTAATGCTTCAAAATTAAAATTAAAGAGAAAAATCAGCCCAAATAGGTATTTTTAATATAAAACCAAGTCTTATAGACTTTTAAGTTCTTACTTTGTCCTCAGGCTTCCAGTGAAGTTTCTGCACTATATCAGTGCCAAAACTGCCATTGTACAAAAGTGATGAGCAAATCAGCACTATAAAGAAATAAGTCAAGGCAGAATCTCAGAGAATATATTCACATTTAAATTATATTCAATCACTTGAAAGAGCAAAAAAGATTACTCAAACATTTGTTGCCAAGGTCCAAACCAATTTTCTTAAAGACTTAATGTTATATGGCAATAGTAAAATTCAAAATGTGTCCATAGGATTATTATAAAATGGTTCTCAGAATCAACCTTTCTTTGCTCAGTAAATCAGAAGCTCTATCATAAGCTTCCGCTGGATAATTGTTCTCAAGTAGGACATTAACTCAACCTTTATTTTTTGAAATGAGTACGATTAGCCTCAATGTTACCTTTGTCCCTGGATCAGTTACTAAGATCCTATGTACAATTTGAATTTCATGTTTCAAATCCCTTAATTTAAGGTTACTAACCCAAGAATCTCTCTGACAAAAAGGCTACTTGCCACGTACCAAGACTATTTCACTTTAATCTTGTCATTCAATTCCGTTCTAAATATAGCCACATTTTACAGTGAAGGATACTGCTAAGTGCACTGACTCCACACCAGATAACCACCAGTAATCTAATCCAGAAGACTTGTTTGCCGTGTATTTTGGGCTGCATTTGGTAGGAAAGGATGGTCTGAACAAACATGTATAATGAGCCCAGCCCAAAGGTGAGTATAGCTCCACTTACATGTGCAGCAAAAAGGGTCGTCTTCTGAGAGGTAGAAAGAAGAAATAAATTAATAAAGGAAACTCAGAACATAGTGGCAAGACAACATTTAAAAGCACAAGCCAGAGATTTCAATAGGGCATTCATTGAACGGGAAAGCTCTGTAGAGTCGACAAACAAATTGATCACTTCCTGAAGTGATTTTCGCTCACGACAGTCAGCATAAACCTAAGGATTATAGAAAAACCAGAGTATTTGATATGCTCTCACTGAAAATATGACAGTACTCATTTGTTTAATAATATATTTATTGACTAGCTATTGTGTGCCAGGCACTGTTCTGAGTCATCAGATATACACAAAACAGAAATACCATTTACATTCTGGCAAAGGAACACAAACAATAAATAATAAACTTTAAAAATAAGTCAATTACATAGTATGTTACAGGGTGATGATACCTTCTTAGATAGAAAAACATTAGCATAATTTATATTTGTTCAGGAGATTAAGATTAGTATTGAAAACATAATTTTCTAATAATGAATGCAATTGTTTTTGAAAAGGCTCAAATAATTTAAAAGCAATGGATTTTATTTGTTAAGGAAAGGAAAAATTAACAGCATGGAACTGAATGTTTCAGATTTCCTTTTTTTAACATGTGCATTTATGTACTTTAGGAAAATACATATGCTAGGCTAAAACACAAACCTGGAAGTTGGCCACAATGGAAAGTCCCAAGCAACTCAGCAATCCAAGCACAAGGCCAGCTTTGTTTAATTTGACGATACGATTTTCTTCAGGATTCAGAGCATGAACTTGCTTATAACGAACATAAATGGTAGCAACGCCTGGGAAGAGATAATCCAAAAAACAACAAAGCAATAAACAACTAAGGAATAAATTTGCCAAGAAAGAGTTCACAAAGGTCACAGCTACCCAGAAACACATATTTTCCTTTTGAAGTTAGTCTCAGAGAAGAAGAAAAATAGTTGTAGATTTTAAAGAACTTTTAAGGTTGCATAATAGACCTACTGATACAACTGTGTGACTGAGCAAGTCATTTGCCTCATTTTTACAAATGTTTAGGACAAAATTTAAGAGATAAGTCTTACATTTTCTAAAAATCTCTAAGGATATGTATTATATATTACACAAAATATTTTATATGATTAGCACTAAAGTAAAAAGTAACTTGTTCTAGAATAAGGATAAAATGGTCATAGGCAAAACAAAACAAAGCAAAACAAACCCGAAGAGTATTTACCGCATTCCCATATCATTCTATTTCAAATTTACTACAACTTGACTCAATCAGATATAATGCTTAATTATACAGGGAAAAAAAAAAACACTTTGCCATTTTTATTAGACAAAAAAGGGCCAAACTGAATCCTTCAATGCAAAAATATTGCCAAAGAACTTAGCAGTATAAGAAAAGCAATCAAGATATGCTTTACCTTAAGTAGAAGACATGCTCATGAAACATTGATACACAAGACAAATTTCTATAAATAGAATCCTTTTCCTGACTTCTACTTTTGACCCAAGCAAGTAATAAACTAATATGGAAGAATGCAAATATTTAGAACAATCACATTTGTTGGAAAAACATTTTAATAAACCATTAATAAAAACTTAGTTCAAAAAACAAATACTAACCAGAAATGGATAATACTAAAGTAAGAATCCCATTCCTTTGAAGCTAGCATCTCACTTCAAAAATCAGAACATGGCTCCATCTCTATTCCCAAACTTCTAAATTGTTTATCAAAAGGAATTTAGTTGGGGTTAGCTGTGGTCAGTTGTTTTTACAGCTATTTGTCACTTAAGGCCTCAAGGAATATTTGGTTATGCTTTACAACTTCTATTTGGATAAGCAGTTGAATAGCCCTACAGATATTTTTTAATGGTTTATGTCCATGATTTTTCATCTCTAGAAATCAGTTTTCATTCAAAAGAACTCATCTGTGATCAATAATTTCATGATAACATTTCCTCAGGCATAACCAGAGAGTAATACAAGTAACCAGTAGTCTTTAAAGAAGACAGCAATTAAGCTACTATTTTTTTATTGTTAAGACCATTCTCAGTACTTACATAAAACTGCGGCGACATTTAACATTGCCCCAAACAAGCATTTTTCTGGAGCTACTGTACCAGTGTCACTGAAAGTAAAAAAGAAAATATGTGGATTTCTCACATGAGATACACATGCACATTTTTTTGAAGGGGTAAGACATAAATGGACTTACTTCAAATCCTTGATTTTTTTATAAGTCCATGAGTTCAACTCTGTTATCATTTTATACAGAGAACATGACAATCTGAACTCACAAATATTTGCCTACTTCACCTTTTCCCCTCAAATCAGTTACAACTATTTCTTTTCTATGTAAGACAAATCAATATAAATTGATAAAACAAAAATGCTATTCTTGGTATATTAAGACAATAGTTATTATCTCACCAGGCAGATGTTTTTACCTGTCTCACCAGAATATTCCCTAAACACTTCAGGTCTTTTCACAATTTAGCCTTTTTGTACATGTAGTTGACTCTGCCTGGAATTCAATGAATGCCCATTCATTTTCTCAACTTAAAAAAAAATCATCTAGCACTTACTACGTGCCAGGCACCATTTTAGGGATAGAAATGTAGTAGTGAGTAAAACAAAGCCCCTGCTTCTCATAGAGCTTACATTCAAGTTTTGAGTGCCCTCCTCTCTACAGCTTCTAGTAACTCCTCTAGCAGATAATTAGTGATCCCCACAGCATTAGACCCATGCTTCTATTAAAACCACTCACCACACTGTACTGCAATGTATCTGTTTACATGCCATCTTTCAGAATAGTGAGTAGTACACAGACCCAGATTAAAAGGGCACCATTTAACTGTGGGACCTTGAGTGCATTCTCTTTTCTCCCTAAGACTGTCCCATCTACTGCTAAATGGAACTCTCCCAGTCTCATGGATCAACATGAGGGTGAAATGAAACCTATAATGTAAGATATCCAGCAGAGCAGCACACACAAGGGAGATACCTTAAATTTTAGTTCCTTTACCTTTTCTCAGATTAAATCTACTAAAAAGATTAAAAAGATAAAGTTTTTAGCCTTGAATTCAAGTAATATAGGAAAGAGACCATATGGATCTCAACTAAGGCAATGAAATGAGAATAAGAATGAAATAAAGAGTCATGTCTGCAAAGAAATCAAAAGAAAAGGAAAGTATCAAAAATGAATTCTAAGGATTACTTCTTCCAGCTCTAAAGTTCCAAGAGTCTTTCTCTTAATAAATACAAATATGCAGTGAAAATGGAAACACAAAAAAATAATTTGTGAATGAATACCAATAAAAGAATAATAAAATGTATCTTCCAGATACAAAAGATTTTGTTACTCTTTATTTTCAGGGAAGGGGGGTTATATTCTTTTCTTTCTGCCTTTCAGACTGTCAACACTGTATTAAAAATCTTATTATTCTTAAAATCAGAAAAATATCCATAATTTTAATAGTTATATTTCAAATGATACTCCTCTTTTGGGTTAAGTAAGCAGAAGCCTGCATTTCAACGATTGCTGGCTACAGGACTCCTTAGCCATGAAACAGAATGACAACCACTGGTTGACAAATGAATACGGCCATGTCCATGACCTCACCAGCACGGTCCTTCAATGCAATGGTCACCAAACTATTTTGATCATAAACCATCAGAAAATAGGTCTGATCATGCACTCTCAAAATACATGTATTGTTAATACTGTTATTCCATGTATATTCAATATTACTAAAGCTTAAGTATTTTTAGATTAAAAATATACATAAAGATTTCAACATTTCTACTCATACCCCACTGGAGTTTCACGCATCCCACTTAGGTATCCATTACATAACCCAACTAAGAGAACATCTGAAGGGCTCTTGCAGTGGAACTGCTTTTGAAGTGAAATCTACCTTTGGTGATATCCTTTGGGGCTGTAACAACTAAACCCTTAGGAAAGGGTCTATGAAGTGAAAAGAGCCTTGGAGATTATTTAGTTACATCATCATTTTGCATTTGAAGGAAATAAGCCTAAGAAAAGTAAAAATAACTGCTATTGGATTTGAACATATTAGAATGTGGGGGAAAGATTCCGGGTAAAACTAAGTTCGTTAACAGAAATATCAAAGGCAGAAGGACACGGCAAAAAAGGAAGTGTGCAGTATGTTCTCTATAAGAAAATCATATGCAGTACCATTGGAGAACTGAAAACTCTTAAAAAGAACTCAATGGCTTCTTAAACAAATTATTAAAAGCTCTTTAAAATGAAAGCAGGTAAGTTCTCAGAAGGAGAAATAACAATACTGAAGGTTTTTCATGAATCCTAAATATGCTATCTCCTTTTGGAATTATTAAAGACTGGACTGGCTTCTTAAATTAAATGTTTCTATAACAGAGTAGTACCCAGTAGTGATTATTTACCAAATTATTCCTGGAATTAGAACATTAAATTCTAAAACATTCTGGGGTTTTGTAAGTCTACTGAAAGTGTACCTAATTTGTTTACATCCTTTGTGCCATACCATACCATTATGGAAACAACAAATGGAAATGGTAATGCCCAGATCTTTTTTCTTTTTTTTTCATAATTTAAGAAGATAAATTTAACCTCTGATTATCATTCTTAAAAGTTTATTATTTTTTGTGTTGTAAAGGTTATTTTTTCAGAAGGTAAATAAATGAATAAATGAAACTATAACAACAACAAATCAAAAAATGTTATTTTAAAATATAGTAATTCATTGTATCGTCCCCATGGAGAAAGGTTGTTTCAAAGACATCATGTAGAAGCTGAACCTTTAAAAAATTTTTTAGACCTACCTATATCCCAAAAGACTAAAACACTGGGATTTGTTTAATCATATTTAACAATGGTATTTTAATACGTACTTTTCTCACCTGCCCTAAGTAATTATTTTAACTTTTATGGAAAAGCTTAAACTTTAGTAACCATAATCATAATTCTCCTGATTTTTTTCACATTCTCTCTGTGAGAGCATAACTGTTACAACATTTAGAAAAATATCTGACAATGTTAAACTAAAAATGCTGATAGCCATTGCCAACAAAGCAATTCCACTTACGGGAATACTAGCCCAAGTGTGTAAATTTATATTTAGTGGGATCTTCATTACAGCACTGTTTTTAACAGAAATAAACAGGAATTTGTATTATCAACATGATATCATTTTTTATAAATGTAACAAAACAAAACCAAAAACTACTGAAGGAGAGAGGGATGGAAGAAGGAACGGGACAGAGAGAAAGTGAAAGAGTTTTGTATAAACACAGATAACAAACTAAACTGAACTCTGGAAGGACTTCTACCAAACCATGAATCACATCAGGGAGGCAAGAAGTGGAGGGAAATGAGAAGGGACTTTCACTTTTTAATTTTATAATAACTCTGGTACCATTTAAAATTTGTTATAATAAGACATATTGTTTCTGTCATTGAAAAAAAAAGGACATAGTATATGCAACTTAATGGCCATACTTAAATCACTAGTTGTTTTGAAATTTCAAAAATATTACTGATAAATTTTGAATACTTGGGTCAGAAAAATCTAGGCAACATATCATAAAGAATAAGAGCACAGTCTCTAGAGTCAAATTCCCCAGATTTGAATCTTGGCCCAAACATTTGGGAGTTGCCACCCTTGAGCAAATAACTTAACCTTCCTAGTCCATATTTTCTTCTCTCTGAAATAAGGGTAACGATTCCTATCTCAAAGAGTTGTTGCAAGGATTCAATTATTTAAGACATGAAAAATGCTTAGAACATTACCTGGCACACAGTAAATAGATCAACAAATGTTAACATTCTCATTACCTTTTAAGATTACTGTTGTTCGCAGTACTTTTTTATTTTAAAGGGAGAATAATTCCAATTCTATTTTTTGGGACAATCTCAAATTGGCACTAGGGTGTCACAATTCACTAACTGAATCTTATTCCTCCGTTTCCACATTTCTCTGTCACACACAGAAAGAGACAAAAGTTCCTTTTTAGATTCCCTTTGTTTTTGTTTTTTTTTTTTTACATGGGCAGGCACCGGGAATCGAACCCGGGTCCTCGGGCATGGCAGGCAAGCACTCTTACCTGCTGAGCCACCATGGCCTGCCCTCCCTTTGTTTTTGTTACACCAATGTAAAATTTGAATTTTAAAATGTTGACATTAAATGTGGACTTCAATGTTAAAATATGAATGAGACATAAATAACAATTCTACCATGAAAATAATAATTTCACTGACCTGATATAAGGCAAAGCTGGGTCAACATGGTGGAGCGATATTGCAGTAATGTATGAAAAGATAAAAGCAGCAGCTGTCCAAATTACAAGGGCTGAAGGGAGGAAACTGAGGCCTTGCTGAAACCACCACATTTCAAATAGATCTTCGAACTAGAAAAATGAATTTGGAAATGATAATTCACAAGGGTTTCCTCTATTCCATGTTAGCCATCCAGCCCTACAATATTGGTACTTAACACCTTCAACTATTTCACTTCTGCATTCAGCCCCCCAACACCTGCTCTCCTGCATTCTCTCAGTAAATGGAACCAGGATTCACCCACTTGCTACAGTCAGAACCTTTCTTAACCTCCCTCATCTTCCCACACATTATCAAGCACCAAAGACTGTTTATTCTACCTCCTAATTCTACCCCATCTCTCCTTCTTCAATGCCACTACCCACATCATCATCTCTTTACTAGATCAGCATAACTTCCAAAATGGCCCTCCTCAAGGCCTGACTACAGCCAATCTACAGTCCAACTCAAAGCCAGAGTGATCCTTCTATAACACCAATTTGAACAACTCACTCTCCTGTGAAAAACCCTTCAGTGGCTCCCCTGTGCCACTGTAGTCCTTTAATATGGTCTGTGAGGCCTGTGAACCATCTGGTTCCTACTGACCTTTCGCTATTCATCTCCAGCCACTCCTTGTCTGCTTCCAGTTTCTTGTTCTGGCTACCCTGACGTTCACCAACATTATAGGGGCAAAGTGTTTCTATGTGTCAGCAATGTTACTAAGAACCTTTTGATCTCATTTACTCCTCTCAATAGAAATACAAAGAGGCTAAAAGAAGTGCCCAAGGTGCCAGGGCCGGAAAGTGGTAGAGACAGGATTCAAACCCAGGTAGTCTGATTCTAATACCAAACCACTACTTAATAGTGCCATACCAAACATATTCTAGGTTTTCAAAGGTGTTCTGCTCTCTGGCACATCTTTAGACCTTCATACACATTGTCTGTCTGAATGACTAGAATGCAATGTTATCACTCTGCCTCCCCAACTAACACCAGTTAACTCACATAGATTTTTCAAGTACCATCCCATAAGGTTCAGCTGAGTGTCCCCAATAGGTTTCCAATAGCTCCCTTTACTTCCCCAACCAGGACACTCATCACACATCACACTTAACCCTTACCTGCTTGTTTGGTTTTATCTTCCTCCCTAAACTTTAAGTTCTGGGAGAGCAGGAACCAACTGCTTTGTTCACCATTACATTTCCAGCTTCCACATAAGGAGAAAAAAAAAAAAAGAGAGAGAGCATAAATATACATATACATAAATATACATATACCATACATCACTTTTTTTTACAGACAGAGGATACTGTTAAATAATGTCAACACTGTGAATTGGAAAACATGGCTCTATCTTTATGCACTTAAGTATTAAAATTTAATTAAAAAATAAATATAGAATATTCACTTTCAAATTATAATTATCCCTTTGTCAGAGATAAAAACTTTCATGGTTGGAGGAGCACCTTCCTCTTCAACCTAAAATTATTTCCAATGAACTTTGTAAAAATACATAGCTCTTATCTCCAAAGTATATTTTTACACTATGCTCACTTCCTCATCACAGAATGACTTTTCAAATAATGAAATCTCAGCCATTTTTGACTCGTACTTGTCATTTACTCTGATCATCTGACTTGTTACGACATACATATGTTTGCATTTTGCTAAGGAAGTTCCATTTCCTTTATCCCTAAAGTCACCAATTTAGACTTAATTTGAGTAATTTTCTGCCTGATGTGGTAATTTCTTCTTTTCTATCTTTTTTTTTCCTTGTCAGTCCTTAACAACCCATAAATTTTTTTTTCTCTTTCAGCTATTTAGTTGATTAAGGAACTGTCATTTCTTGCCAAGATCTTACAGCTTTCCCCAGCATAGTTGTCTGGGACAATAATTCTCAGGTTCGATAACTTTTTACATCACTTCTGAGATCTTTATTTTAATTGTTCACCTTTTATCTTTTTAAACTTTATTTTCATTTCTGTTTCTTTTAATTCCAATCCAAATTTTTTAGAAGTCTAGTTTCACTACTTATCAGTTCTGCTGACCCTTTCAGTTGTGTCTTATGGTTTTTAACTGCAAGCTCACATTTGAATGGTCTTAATCTGGAGGTATTAGAGGCTTATATTAAGATGAGTCGTTCCAGAGAGGGTTTATGTCATTTTTGTCAGGCATCCTGGCACATTATCAACATGAACCAACTTCAAATTAATTTCTTGGTTTCTATTATTTTAGAACATGAAGGTACGTAAATTTGAACCCTGAATCTGAGTGATAGTGACCTTACAGTTTCAAGTTCTCAGGTGGTTTTATTCCCCCACCTAGAGCTGATATAAAAATGAACAAATTTATTTACCATCTCCCAATGCCAGGAGGGACTTATTTTTCTAGCCCACATTTCACTGAGTTTGTAGACTTTTGAAGGCTCTGGCTGAATTTGAGGGTGATGGTTCTCCAAGGCCATGAGTAGTTCAGTTTCAAGTGGAAATATTTACATTTTATGAAAATGTGAGTCCCTCAAACATTGGCACCATTTACACAGACCACCATTGCCTCCTGGAGTTGAGTACCAGGTCTTAGGGGGTCTAAATTCTGCCTGGAGATCTCTCTTTGACTTTTTAGTCCAGGGGATTTCCCTTTTTTCCTACAAGATTGACTATGCATTCAAAAGGCTATTATAATTTACTCAGCATTAAAATGTTCCTACCACATCAACAGAAATACAATCTCTTTCCCTTTTTATTGCTTTTCATGTCCAAATTCTTCTTACTCTTCAAAAACTCAAATGCCACCTTCTGCACACAACTTTCTCTAATAACTTAGCATCTGAAATAATCACCCCTTCCTCTGAGGACACTTGATTTGTACATCTCTTATAGCTCATTTTCTACTGTATAAAAATTTAGAAGGGTGTCTCAAGTGGATAAAATCCATGATAAAGGACTCCATTTTTCCATGTAAGTATTTCAGAGATTTTGCCTACAGTAATGGCTCAATAAATATTTGTGGAATGAAGAGTAAAAACCAAATCCTCTTGATTCCCAAAATAGTTCATTATTTTTCTACTTTAGTAAACAGTATGGCCATTTTTCCCTGGGTTATCCAGATTAAAAAACCTCAGAGTAACCTTATATTCCCTTTTCCAATGCCCTCAGACTGTCACTAAAGCATGGCAATTCTACCTCTGTACGTCATTTGTGACCAGAAACCTTACCTTCCAGGTCTCTAACCATTCAGTGCTCTTGGCCTAACTGCTTTTTACAGTTTCCCAACATCCATTCTACGGAAGGCAATGACAAAATAACATTCCTAAAGCATTCCTTTGCTCAAAAACTGTTTTCATATAGTTAATCTTGAACAAGTTTCATTCTCAAATGAAGGAGTACAATAGAGTAAGCATAAAATAAATGATAGAAGATTTATTGATTTTGTACTACCATAACTAGCCACTGTTATGGGGGTTGACAACATAATTTTTCTATGTATGAATCATCTTGGACTCATATCTCAAAAGGCTTTGAAGGTTCCAGTTGTTTAAACCGACAATTTGGAGGACAAGCAAGGCTTGAAATGGTTTACCAGTTTGCTAATAATAATTGAGAAATTTAAGTTCATGTATTAGGTGAGGAAGACCATTAACTGTCACCTGGGAAAGCTTGGAAGTATGACTGGGTAATTGCTAACTAAACAAGATTAAAATTTTGATGGTTAAAAACTCAAGAAACCTTTCCAAATGCTTGAAAATATGCAGGAATAAGTTTCACATAGCAGCAAGACTGTTAACCCAAACTGTTTCTGTACCTGTCACCTATCTTCTATGTTTTTGAAGTTCCATGAATCAGAACTCCAGTTATAATTTTTAAGTTTCACAAATGTTTAAATGTCACTGATAAAGATGAATTACTTTATGCTGTCTCCTCTTAGTGGTCACTGCTGAGAAATAATAAGAAAGTAGATTCTGGATATTCAAAGCAAACAGAGTTGGAAAACTCTGAGCTTCTTTTAGAGGGGGTTCAGAGAACCCGCAGGCCCAAAGCAATAGTGTAAGAGAAAATGGTGATTTTTCCAAACTCTAATTCGAGCTCTAGACAAATGTGTGGTGTGCTTCCTGCGTTTTTCAAATGTATCCTAGTGTAAAGCACTGTCATGTGGATTAACAGGACTAAGAGACTCACCTTCCCGTACTGGGACCACCCACAGGGACAGAACGGCCCGCAGTAGACAGAGCTGCGTGTAAACACATTGTTACCACACATCTCAATTTCAAAACCCACCCCAGTAAGGAATTGAGTCCAGAGTGACAATAGGAAAGCGCGAATTCAAGAGCAGTTTTTGGGAGACTGGACCGAGGGTTCTCGATCACAGGAAAAAGGGTGGTTGCCACTTAAACAAAAGCAAAGGAGTTATTGAGACCCGTGTCTTTTCCGGAGGCGCAGAGCCGTTGGGCCAAGATCGCGGCTCCGCCTGGGGCTGGGGAAAGAAGCAGGAGGAGCAGCTCCGCCCGACTTGGGATAAGCAGGACGTAGGGGAGCTTGGAGACTTAAGATCAGCCTGCACCTGACCCCTTCCCACGAGCCCCCCGGAGTCCGATCGCGGCTCCGGCCACCTCTCCGGTGCTTGCACAGTGTAGCCCCAGGAGGCAGAGAGACCCAGACAGGGATGGGAAGCGCTGTGTGGCGCGCGCTTTCCTGATACCCCTGCTCCCACCCTCTGACTCACCCCCTGTAAAGCGAGGAGACTCCGGCTCCGGCCGGAGTCGGATCCACAACTCAACGCCCTTTCGACCTACCTTGCCTGGGTGACCCGGCCAGTGGGTGTTGCGGGCTCCGGAGCCTGCCCCGCAGGCTGGAGACGGGGCGGGGACCTGAGGCGCGCTACCGAGCAGTCCGGCCAGCCCCGCGACGCGCGCGCTCACGTCCTGACGAGTGCGCCCGCGCCGCCGCTCCTTCCGACCCAATCTCCCTTTACGGCAACTGCGAAAGTGTCGTGAAAGTGCTGCCGCTGATAGGAGTCACCCAGTCGCTGGAGGCGGAGGTTCTTCCATCTAGGAGTGTGCTTTTGGGCGTCGGGGTAAGGTTGCGGGGTTTGGTCTTCGGGAAAACGGCAAGAATGGGAAAGAGGTGGGGGGGAGCACGAAGAAAGGAGTGGAGAGAGGACTGGGGTGGGCACTGAGATATAGATGTGTTTGTGTTCGCGCGAAGCGAACGCCGTCCTTCTTACTCGCGCGGGGTGGCCTCGCGGCGGGGCTGCGAGCAGGGCGAGGGGCGACTGCCACTCTGGCCCTCTGTGGAGAGATCGAGGTGGCGAACGGCGAGCGCGGGAGCCGGTGGGCTGTTGTGTGGGAACCGGAGGGCGGGGGTGGGGCGAGCCGAGGCGGCCAGAGCCGAGAGGTTCGAGGGCTGGGGGCGCTGCCGCGCGGAACCGACCTTGTCTGTCAGGTACATTCCGGCTGCCAAGTCCACGAACTGCCTGCCGTGCTCTGGTCGCTTTCCCTTCCCAGTACGGTGCTGGTGTTTTGTGGATGGTCCACGCTTCGTGGTCAGCAACTTTTCTAGAAATTTCAGCCTATTTGACAACCCTGCCAGCCAGGGCTTCTTTCCGCAGAATTCTTGGAAGGAGAAAGGACCGGAAACTTGCTCGTGTTTGCCGGTGTTCCCAGGAACACGGGATGAATGGAGTTTTTACATGTAGCCGTGTTGAACTTGTTTTCTACAATTCGATGCTTGGCTTTTTGTGTGATATTTTACCATTTTGCATCATTGGTATCGAATCTGTAACTCGGCTTGATGTCTCTTAGTTCATCAGTGAATCCAGATGATAGGCAAATTCATAGTTGATTTTCAACAAACTCTTAGTGTCTTATCTCGTATGTGTGCAAAGAGTAAACACCAAGTTCCTACTCTCGAGCTAATAGGAATATAATTAGTTAATATATAGTGAATTAAGTAATTTAAATCCAAGTTAGACTATGTAAGGACACAGAGCATTACTAATTTAGAATCATTGTTCTCATAAAATTGCAGAGATTGAAGTTCTAAAATTATTTTGCTGCATATTCGTCTGCATATGAGTTTGTCGAGAAAAGCTTAAAGCCCTTTGGCTTTAAATGTAACCCTTCTATTTAAGAAATAAACTAGATAAATCTGCTTCTAGTAGTAACTTATCCAGTCTTCTGGCAAAGGCTTCTTTATTTTAGTTAATAGATTATTATTGAGTAATTACATCTACTGTTTAATAAACTCATTCTCCTTCCTGTCACATCCAATGTCTTTAAAAGTGTACATGATAAACTTTATAAAATGTTTGCAATATAGCCTCAAACTTTTTTACAGCCCCAGTTACTATTTATTCCATAGTAGTTTCGTTTTCTTCACAGCAGTAGATTTGTTCTTTAAGCTGACTAAAGGTTCTGGTGATGTTCTTTTTGAGGGTCTCTTTTAAAAATGTAGGAAAACAGTCTGTCAAGTGCCAGGTTTTGCTTTTTTTTCTGGAGGTTGTTCTTTTTTCCCCCCTTTTTAAAGGAATGAAAGTTTTCACTTCAGCAAAGCACTAAATCTGAGTTGTGTTGAACAGTGCTGCTTTTGCTTCCAGGCCTGCTGAAAAGGCTTTTGTTTTGTTTCACTTGTTAAGTAATGCATAACTTAACTCTTTGATCCTATTAGTTTTCCTTTGTTTTTTCCTTGCTCTGTATAATTTTCCTTGTCTCCCTAATGGTGTCAGCCACTAGTATATTCCTTTAGTGATGTAAAGGTTGGGAAGTTTTATGTGATAAGCAGTTGGCCCTGTAGAAGAAGTATAAACATACTGCGAGAATCGATGCTGCGCAAAACGTGTCATCCTCAGACATGGGGGAATGGGAATCCCCCAAATTTCACATTACAGAGTAAATGCAGTGTATGCTTACCTTATGCCCTGTTCAGCAACAATAGTTTTTTGTTTGTTTTGTTTTAGTGTTATACTTGTCAGATGTTTCCTAATCCTGAAGTCCACACTGGAGCAGTTTAGCCAGTATGCCATTATCCCCTGCTCCTTTAAGCACAGATGTTCTACATCATAGATTTTTTTTTAAGGTCTACGAATTGTATGTAATTTTAGTAAAGGTATTAAGTATTTCTCATTTTATTTTTTGTACCTTGGATGGTCTTTTCAATAAATATTCGTGCCTGCACGAAGAAAGTTCTCTGTCAGGCCATATGTGTTCCCCTCCTGTAGACTCCCACACAGTTTGTTCACAGCCTAATTTGGCAGCTTACAAGACTGTCCTCCCCCTGCCTCCCCACTTCCGAGCTTCTTGAGGGCATGGATGGTATATTTCAGTTTTTCTATTTCTTCTGGATTTTAAACGACTATCTGCTCATTTAGTACTATATAAATCATATTCATTCATTGTTCAGCAAATAAGCATTGATTAACTACTAAGTTCTAATTACAGTGTGAGAATCTGGGGAAAGAATGTCACAGTCTAGTGGGGGAAAAGACCAAAAATTTAAAAAACAAAAAAAAGTTCAAATTGTGCTAAGTGCTATGCAAGGAGCAGAGCACTAGTCAGGTTATGATGGCGAAAGGGAATTTACTGATTAAAAGTGGAAATGTTACAATAGCATTAGGACTGTGATCAAAACTCTTGTAAACTGAGTTATAAGTGACGGGATTTTATACAGTTTAAAATTTGTAATTCATGAAAACATGTCCCCAGTTGACAAATGGCTTCTGCTATGAAAGTTTGTTGGTGGCTTCCTTTTACATGAGAATAAAATCTTAACTCCTTGCCATGGTTCATAATCCCTCAGCATTGTCTATCTCTTAAAACCTCATTATATCCGGCTCTTCGGTATGATTTACTGACCAGTGATCTATCAGGTACCTGAGCAGGACAAGCTCTATTTTGCCTCAGGGCCTGCTCTCCCCTCCCCTCCCCCATTTATTTATTTATTTATTTATTTTGGATTGTTCTTTCTAGCCTGCTCTTGGATCAGCTGACTCCTTCTCTTCCTCTGGTTTAATATAAATGCTACCTCTTTGGAGATTTCATGCACCGTATCTAAAACATGAACCCCCAAGTATTTTCAGGCTCAGCACTTTGTTTTCTTTAGAGCCCCCATCACGGTGTGTAATGTTATTTGCTTATTTGCCTTCTTTTAGCTATTTCCCACTGGATATGAAAGTTGGAATGAGGCCTGTCTTGTACTCTGCGCTCAGATATTGGTTGAATGTATTTGGAACTTGGACTCCTTTTTCCCATCAGATCTTATCACTGGTGACTAAATTTGTAGGCTAGCCAGCAATAACTTCAAAATCTTAAGTGATTTTCATTTATTTCCTTGTAGTGTAGTAAGAAAAGGATGTTTCTCCATACTCTTTTGGGCATAGTCCTGACTCCAGATAAAAATCTCAGGTAGCTGAAATCATTTTTGTAAAATATTCATGCCTCCTTTCCATATTTTTTGCATCCCTCATCCTTATTCTCCTTCTCTCCATATTGCCCTACTCTTCTTATTGAAGCTGCCTGCCCTGTTGTAGTGCTGCTCCCTTGAGATAAACTTGCTTTTTTGCTGAAATTCACAAGCTCCTCTTTTGTTTTGTTTTTCTTTTTTTTTTCCTAAAGTAGTTTTCATAGCAATCACCTCTGGGTTTTAGGTGTGATGGGCATAAGAAAGAGTGGCTGTATTTCTATGGGAGTGACAACAACCTCTCAGGCTGCCTACATTTGTTGAAAGCGAAGTAAACCATCTATATGTCAAAGGCTACATGGATCTGAATTTATATTTACAGTGTTGTTGCTAATAGTTTGAGAGACAGTGTTGCCAGATTGAACTGTTGGTAAGAAAAACCTTCAAAAAGCTCATTGGTTCTTTTCATGTGTGAATTTTATAGTGGCTAGATCTAGAAAAATTTGTCAAAATGTACATTTTTTTTCTAAAAGAGAAATAGAAAGTAATCTAGGTCAGAGTGGGAAAAAACTCAGAAGGAAAGTATCAGTTTATCAAATAATCCTGCCAAATGCTCAAACTTAAAACCATTAGGATCAGTTACTTGTAGCTGTTTACTGCCAAAAGCAGCCCAAAACCCTCAATATATCACTTTTTATAGTAGGAAAATGCCACACTGCAATAATGAAGTATAAATTGAGTTGACTAAACTTTTTGTTCTGACTTTTTAGAACTGATTATAACTTCACCAAATATACGAATACATAATCTAATTTAACTTATAGAAGATTTGACTACTATGAAACTGTTTTGATGGTTATTGGTCTGGCATTTGGCCTCAAGTGATCACGTCACCAGTTTGACTTTATGTGAACATTGCTTAAAAACAGATTTTAATCAGTAATTCTGCATCAGGCATGAAGGAAATTCTTTGAAATAGTAAGAAACTAACTTTGACTTACCTTGTTTTGAAAATTATTTTAATATTATTTCAGAATACTTTATTTGGTTTTAAAGTGTGGTACTGATGTTTCTTTTGAAGATTTTTGAAAATTTATGTAAGGGCATTAACTTGGTATACAGTATTGTATTTTCTGAACCTAATATTGAAATACTTGATCTACAGAGTATGTGGATGCTATTTTAGACCATTAATGACAGTGAAATTTATAATTTGATATTTATAGGACCGAGGGAAGAAATTTGAATTCCTGAGCTAGTTTTGATACTAGGTCCTAGACCCTGTATCACATTCTGTATTCCCGTAGCACAGCATTTCTGAGAATTTTGTATTGCTTTCTGGATACTTTATGACCAAAGTATCAAAGTACGCCTCTCTTCGTTCAGTGTACTACCTCTTTAGTTCTATCAGGATTATTTCCACCCCTCCTACATTTTTAATTCTCTTGTGGCTTCTCTTCCTCCTCCTGCCCCCTATCCATGGGTTCCTCACAAGGTTATTTTTTTCCTTTTCTCTCCATACTTAATCCTCTCAAGAGCTTTTCTACTTTCTAATCATTAATTTAGGTTCTAAGATAATGGCTTGAAATGTTCATCTCTTATGCAAACTCCTGTTTTTGTTTTTGTTTTTGTCTAAAACATCGCTATTTAAAAATTCCAACCATGTCTTTCCTTCCTACCCTAACCCCCAGATCATCTCTCACAGTCCCCCTCCAAAACCAAATTAACAGACTGATTTTCTTTAGCAGTAGTACCGCTTGGTCTTTGGTTATTCACTCCTTTTTTCTCCCTCTCTTCACCCTTCATATCTTTTCTAAGCATTTCCTGTTGATTCTTCCTTCTAAATAGACATGACTAATAAATTTGATTCTTTCCAATTTCCAGGCTTACCACCCTAATCTAGTCCCTCACCACTTCAAACCATTGAGATCACCATACTAATTTTTAAATGTTCTCACTACTTTCTCCATTCCAATGGATATATAACTATTTTATTAATCTGAAAATACTCATCATTATTTTCTTATGCTGCTTAATAACCCGTAAAATTTATGTTATCTCTAATCTTTTCTAAATCAAGCGTACATACTCCTGGTCTTTTATCAGTAGTCATCACTCAACATATACTTTTTTCTTACTACTTCCTCAGTTCATCAGGCCACTCTGCTAATCTATATATACCCCTTTTAAAGTTAACTTTTTTCATTGCTCCGTGCTCCCACCTATACCATACCATCCCTTTGCCACAATAAGAAGTTTTATCTTTCAGTTTAGCTTAAGTAGAAACTTTGAGTTTGTTTTCATGCTACCTACCAGCTTTGTGATCTTGGGCTAGTTAATTAACCTTTCTGTGTTGTAATGTCTTTTTCCGTAAAAATAAGGATAATTAACAGTCTCTACCTTCAAAAGTTATTGTGAAGATTAAATGAGTTAATATATGAAAAGTGCTTGATATTTTAGGTATGTAATAAAGTGCCCAATAAATGTTAGCTATTATTAATAAAAATCAAATCTCATACCTATGTTTATCCAAGTCATTCTTCTGATGGTAATATTAGTTTGCTAGATATCTTTGGATAAGCCTTTGGGCTTCAGTTTCCTTATTTGTGAAAGGATTAGATCGTTTCTAAGATCTGTTCGATTATGCTACTGAAAGTGGTGTGAAATTGAAGAAAAAGTAAGAGTTTTGAAGTCACACAAACCATAAGGTAACAGGAAGCATATTACTATTAAAGTCCTTTAATATTTTTTACTTAAAAGTGAGGTTATATGACTTCTTTGACTCATACCATCAATAAGAACTAGAACCAAAACTCATTTCTTGTTTTCTGATCCTTGTTTGATATTAACTACTCTATTAGCACTTTATTTATATATTGATAAAAGATATTAATAGGGGCTGACTGATATATTTATTTTGTTTGTTTTCAGGCAAACAGCCAAATAAAACTATAAAACTTAAGATAAATTTCTGTCTCCAAATAAAAAAAGATCCATGAGTGGGCATCGATCAGCAAGGAAACGATGCGGAGATTCTCACCTGGAGTCCCCTGTGGGCTTTGGGCATATGAGTACTACAGGGTGTGTATTAAATAAATTGTTTCAGTTACCTACACCTCCATTGTCTAGACACCAACTAAAGCGGCTAGAAGAACACAAATATCAGAGTGCTGGAAGGTCCCTACTTGAACCTTTAATGCAAGGGTATTGGGAATGGCTAGTTGGAAGAGTTCCCTCCTGGATTGCCCCAAATCTCATCACCATCATTGGACTGTCAATAAACATCTGTACAACTGTTTTATTAGTATACTACTGCCCTACAGCTACCGAACAGGTAAGAGGAGTTTCTTGACAATAATACTTGGTTTTTGTATTTCTTATGTACCAAAAACACTATTTGGGATTCTGGGTTATTTTAGCTAAAGATAAGATTATCTGACAGCTATTTGTCAACTATTTTTAAATATCCTGTCATGCATCCTCTTGATAAAGCATATATTACTGCTCATAACTATAATCAATTTTCTCCACTACTGCTTATTAGAAACCAAATGCAAGAGGTGGATCCTGATCCTAGTGGGTAAATTGATGATAGTAGGGATTAGCCTGTAAAATACTCCCTTTAAAATCAGAATGTTTCAATTATTTACAGAGGTATTTTATCCCATTTTTTAAAATGCTAAATAAAGTCTTAACGAAGTTTAAAATGATTAGAGAGAGCAGTCTTCTATTTGAGGTGACAGGGCTGGAAACCAGTCTTATCAGAAGGATTTTCTTATCCATTCCGGTGAGAATTGTTGAATATCCCTTTTCTCTTGCTGCAAACCTGTGTAACTGATAGTCTTCAGGTGTATCTCTGTTACTCTAACAAAGCAAAGAAAGTGTAAGAAGTGAATATATTGTATTTCTTATTCTGTGTTCTGCTCTGTCTGCCATTAAGAAAAGAAGCAATAATATTGCTTATGAAGACTCTCCCTAACTCTTCTCAGTCCAAGCCCCTCTACTGCTGTTACTTTCTATATTTCTCTGATTTTAAAATTTCCATGTTAGAAGTGAACAAAGGTAGGTAGATGAAAGAAAATTGAAAGCATTGGCTGTGCCTGTGTGAATCAGAATGCTCAGGTATCCCAAGAAGATAGAAAGTGACCCTCAACTAAAGGTGTCAGAAGTGACTCTGAGGTGCTGTGGTGGCTCAGTGGCAGAATTCTTGCCTGCCATGCCGGAGACTCAGGTTTGATTCCCATTGCCTGCCCATGTTAAAAATTAAATAAAGAAAGAAAGAAAGAAAGAAACAAATAGACAGACTCTTTGAACCATAAGGAATCATACTGGCTACAAGATTCCTCCTTTTGTATTTAGTTTGAAGTAGTGAAAACAAAGCTTGTGTTTCTTAGATAATTTGTCCTTTCAGTTAAAATTATCACCATCCAACCCCCTGTTCCTTTCTGTGCTCATCATTTGTTTTCACATATATCTTTTGAAGTGAATGGCTAGAAAATGTTATTTTTGTCTTCTGAATTAATATTTTTATATTTGTTCCTTTTTTTACTATACAGATGTAGTCCATACAGATCGTATATGTAGTTTTCTGGTTTTTCCTCATTTTCTCAGCTATCTTGCTTTACATCAATCAGGAAACGTGAAAAACAAAGGGCAGTGTAGTTGTTTAAGTATGTCCTGGAATCTTTTGTCACATATTCTCTGAGCTGTTTCACCTGGGGCCTACCTGAGGCCCTGATAGCTACTTCCAGAGGAATTTGGTGCAGATTTTACATGTCCATAGAGATATAGAAGAATAATAAGAATGTAGATTGATTCTACTGGAAGCCCTCGGGAGATCAGTTCCAGGATGGGGATCAGGAAGTAAGAGCAGATTCAAAGGTAGCTCAGCCATTAATTGTCATCTATTGAGTACCCAGACTGTACCAGGCACCAAGTTCCCTATACCATTTGTAGCCTCTGTCCTTAAATGTTTTCAAATTATTGGAATAACCTTAGAATTAATTAAACCTTTGGGGGCTATTCCACAATGGGAACTACCTTGATCAAAGAGTGCTTTTCAAAATTGCTCCTGGAAAGAATCAAGATAGAATATGATTGAGGTGACATTTGGTGCTCTAAAAGGGCAGGTAATGTCCAGAAAAGAATAAACCTGGATTTATTGATAGCTGCATGGTTAGAAATCCTTGTTAGGCTCAGATCAGAATGCCATGCCTATCTCCCTACTTTTGTTATCTCTATGATCAGTAAGTTTTGTAAGTTTTCTAAGTCACAGTTTATTTATCTTTTTAAATCTTATTTTGTAATATTATGAGAATTAAGAAAGATCATGTGTATAATATGCTAAGCAAAGTGCCTGGCATGTAACGCTCAATAAATAGTACATGATTATTATTACCTATTCTTCTCCACAATCCTCTTCCCATTCCTGGTTTCTTTTAATAATACATGATAGATGGACTTACGAATTCATCTAATACCTTTTGAATTTCTTGTATTTTTTCTTTATCAGTTTTTTAGAATTAAGTGGTTCCACAAATTTATTACTTAGGAAAATTTTCATTTGTCATAGCCATAATTCTTTTGGGCTTAGGCCACTGGTTCATCATTAAGCATTATGTCTACATGTATTACAGATTTTGCATATGTGTGTTACTGATTTTTTTTTTACTGCATTAGAGTGTCAGATCCCAATCTTTCTGACAGAAAAGAATGGCATATTAGAGGGTAATGGTTTTGGCCAGGTTTGCCTTTTTTGTTGGAAAAAAGCAAATTTCCTAGTAGATGAGAAAGGAAGATCAGTTCCTCATTTTTCAAATTCCTAAGGTACAAATGTAGACTTCTCTTTTTTTTTTGTGGGATACGAAATACCCTCATGATCTGTGTCTGTTACTAAATATTTAAACCCCATTAGTGAGTTGCTCTAGGTTTGGTATCATAGGTTAATTTGGAATTTATCTTGCAGCTTGATATATATTTTATATGCTTGTTACCCTTGCCACATCAGACAAATAAAGGAAGTTGTTTTTTATTTTTACATGTGCATAAACCAGAACTGAGCTATGCTATTACCAATAAATATTCTATCAAATTCAAACATAACTTTGTGGAATATGATCTTAAGAGTTTTCCTTAAATGCTAATTTGTTTTTATATTTCTGCAGCTTGATATATGTTGTATATGCTTGTTACCCTTGCCACATCAGACAGATAAAGGAAGTTGTTTTTTATTTTTACATGTGCATAAACCAGAACAGAGCTATGCTGTTACCAATAAAGATTCTATCAAATTCAAACATAACTTTGTGGAATATGATCTTAAGAGTTTTTCCTTAAATGCTAATTTGTTTTTATATTTCTGAGTTTAATGCTTTGATTTAACTCACTAATTTTAAAACTTGTTAGATTTTTTTTTAAATATAGGAAAATGGAAAAGAAATTAAATGGCACATTAGCCCGTAATCTCATAGCCCAGTTAACTCCTATTGACTTGAGCTAGGAAAGGGGGAAAAAAAACAGAAAAATTCAGACAGAGGGAGGTATAAAACAAAAAGTAAAATCTTCCATTTTTTACCTGCCTTTCCTTCCTACCACTGTCTCCAGTCCCTTTACTTAGAATTATCAATATTTAACAATTTTTTTTGATGTGTGTGTTCTCCCATAGAAAAAAATCACTCCTGCACCAGTGTATGTATATATTTATATGTATGTAAACCTCTCAATTCTGTTTCAAAAGCTCAGCAAAATCATATTTCCTAGAATTTTTACCTGAGTTGACTTATTTAAGAACATTTCTGCAAAATTTTACAAGTTAGTTAACTGCCAGATTGTGATAAGATATTTGCTTACCCTAATTCTTCCCCACCCTATAATGCCCATCAGGGTGTAATGATTTCCTAAGTGATATATGAGTTCATTCATTAATTCAATGTCCCTGCCAGGTTCTTAACTCAGATAAGATGATACTTATTCCTGAATTAGAAGACTTTCTCCTTGAAACACCTCTGAGGGTTGTGTAATAATGGAATGAGGAAAAAGTATATAAATATTAGTGTGGTGGTCTACAGGTTCACAGGAAGAAAGGACAATCCAAAGAAGACAAGAAAGCTTTCCTCTCTTTTATATATATATATATAATTAACTTTTTGCTGTCTAGGATTGTGTCTGTACTAATAAATGAAGTTGTCTCTATTCCAGAGTTACACTTTGCCCATTAAAATCCTAAATTCAGACTCCAAGAAGTCCTTTTCTTCCCTAGTCCTCTAGAGCAGTACTGTCCAATAGAACTTTTTGTGTTGACAGGAATATTCAAACAGAAGTGCTCCTTTTTTTATCATACAGTATTTAAAATCAATCCCAGCGATTCAGTTTCTGCCTGGGTAAAGAAAAATATTCCTTGAAAAGGTTTGAAAAATTGTTTTTCTAAGCACTTCCTATATACTAAATCATCATTTCCCAAAATGTTGTTCCAGGTACTATTGAAGAGGTGTGTTGACAGTAAATTCCATGCTCAAGAAATTTGGGAAGTAGTAGCATATTGTGTCCGCCTTCTTAGATATCTACCTTATGTTGGAAGATGTCCTACATTAGAGAAATTTCTTTACCATTATTTAACCCAGTGGTTCCCACATGACTTAAGCATGGAAAATGTTTTTCACATAATACTTGTAAACATCTTGAAAGGCACCGTTTGGGAAATACTGTACCAGCTTAATCATTAATTGACAGAATCTAAATGTTGGAAGGAATCTTAGAGAAGTTACCTAGTCTAATTTCCCATAGGATTTCTCCAATATCCCTATGAAATACTTATCCAGCATCTGCTTGAATAACCCTTAGTAGGCAGGGAATTAAATTCTTCACATTTCAAAAAGTTCTTTATCATGTAGTACTCAAATCTTCTCGTACATAGCTTCCAACCAGTAGTGCTTCTCTAGAGAATGAAGATACACTATCTACATGTAAAAAAATGTTAACCAAACATAATAGCTAATGTATCTTAATATTCTTACCTTATTTTATTTCACAGGCACCTCTGTGGGCATATATTGCTTGTGCATGTGGCCTTTTTATATACCAGTCTTTGGATGCTATAGATGGGAAACAAGCAAGAAGAACCAATAGTAGTTCTCCTTTAGGTGAACTTTTTGATCATGGTTGTGATTCACTATCAACAGGTATTGTTGATTTTTAATGTTAACAATTATTAACAGTGATAAAAAGCAACATAATAAACAATGTTAGAATAAATAAGAGATTTATGGTGTTGCATTGGTTTTCAGAGTAAGTGGTTTTCTGTTAAATTTTAGTATTTTCAAAAGACTGAATCTGATTAATATTTGTTCATTATTGGAAAATTTAGAAATAAAGTTAATTTCTATTAACTTTTTAAGCCTAAATATTATTTTGGCATCTACTTGTTTTTAAAGTCTTGGGGGATAATTGTCATCATAAAATACATGGCAGTACAAAAGTGGGAGACTAGTGTGGTAAGTAGTGATCTTTACATTAACTTAAGATTCTGTAGCCATCTAAAATTAGATTATAAAGACTTTGTAACTGTGTGGTCATGGGATTGGATAAAATGATTAAGACTAAAGGGGTAGCAATAGATATCTTTATTTGTACTATTTTGCAAGTTTTTGAAGTAATATTTGGTACATTTTTAGAGGTATAAAAGAGATTTAGAAACTAAATAACAGCTTCTACCTAGTCTTACTAACAGAAGCTTTACCCTCCCCCGTTATTTTTACTTACTTATCATTTAGCATACCATTTAAAATATTTAGGAAGAAACAAACAAAAACCCTTGATTATTTTACCTCCTGAACCCAGATTTCGTAGCTGTAGGTGCATGTTAAACTCATTATCTCAGTGTCCTCACAGTAGGTTGCTTAATAGAGAAGGAGGAGCAACAATATGTTATAACCTTTAAGACCTCAAGTCAGGAAAAAATTTCGGCTGAGTAAAGGCTAGTTTGAAAAGCTGTTGTAATTTAGCCAGGTAACTGCAGAATGACAGGGACCCTATTTTTTATTTTAAATGACAGTCTTATTTGTACTAGTATGTCATTCATAATGGTAATCTACTAAATAGGAATAGACAGCTGTCAATCTGAAACAAGTAGATCACTTTTTGGATTACCTAGGCCATTTCGGTTTTCTTTCTTTTTTGGCTCTGCCTTTTAACTTTTTTACTGCTCATTAGTACCACTATCATTAAAGTGGAAAAATATTTTTAAAATGCTAAAATATTTTAGTTGCTTTCAAGAGCTTTAGTTCCACTGTGTGGTTTAGTGAAAAAAAGAGATTAAAGTTATGGGGTAAAAGATAATATAGATTATATTATACTTTGCTTTTACCATAGAAAATTGAGAGCAGGTTGTACATTCACAGTATATGTTCTCTTTTCCATTATCTAAAATCATTTCCAGCTCATTTAATGTTTATTATTCAAATTGTTCAGTTTTCATTGTGCTCTTTTTTCTGCAGTTTTCGTGGTTCTTGGAACTTGTATTGCAGTGCAACTGGGGACAAACCCTGATTGGATGTTTTTTTGTTGTTTTGCTGGAACATTCATGTTTTATTGTGCACACTGGCAAACATATGTTTCCGGAACATTGCGATTTGGAATGTAAGTAATACTTAGTGTTGTTTTACTTTTCTTTCTCAAATATGGAGAATGTTACTTATAGGTATTGGAGTATTAGGCAGTAGTTAAATTAGTTGAATAAATAAAGGATGTTTAAACCTTCATTATTATTAATAACTTTCCTAAAAATCTCTGTTGTATGTCCCTATGTCACACTTTTTGAAAGGAAATATCAGAACCTCTTAACCAATATTTTTAAAGCAATATGAAAAGCAGTAGGCCCTCTTCACTCATCTCCAGTTTTGTCGCCTACAGATAAATTCATCCTTTTTTTCCTGTCATTCACCTTACCTCTGTGTTTTATTTTAACATATGAATTGCATTTTCAGGGCAAAGAAGATAGTTCCTGAGAGCAAAGAACAACTCTTACCTCTAAAACATCATGGCTTATGTTAGGTTTTATTTTCACTGGTTTGTTTTTATTTTGCAATTTTTAAAAACTTTTTATTTTGAAATGATTTCAAACTTACAAAGAAGTTGCAAAAATAATACAAAAGCAGTATAGAGAATTCCAATTTATCTCCTACCCAGAAAGCCAGATTTAGCAACTTTTAGTATCATGCCACATTTGTTACATCATTCTCTGTTTATCTTTTAAATATTTGAGAGTAAATTGCATACATCACGTTCTTTTACCACTTCATACTTCCACATATATTTCCCAAGAACAAGATATTCACATATGTAATCCAGTAAGTAATTGAGTTTAAGAAATTCAACATTGGCATAAAGCATATAGTCTGTATTCCAATTTTTTCCCAATAATGTCCTTTTGGGCATTTCCTCCTCCTTTATTACATCCAAGGATGTAATACAAGAATGTAACACAAGGATCATGTGTTGCAATTAATTGTCATTGACTCTTTAGTCTCTCTCCCCCTCTCTTTTTTGTCCCACTGTGATGACATGTATGTAACATAAAGTTTCCCATTTTAACCACTTTCAGGCATATACTTCAGTGGCATTAATTACATTCACAATATTGTGCTACCATTAGCACCCTCCATTACCAAAACCTTTTCTGTCACCCCAGACAGAAACCCTATACTCATTAAGCATTAACTCCCTGTTTTGGTTTGTTAAAACTGTTGGAATGCAGTAAACCAGAAATGGGTTGGCTTTTTCAATGAGAATTTGGTAGGTTACAAATTTATAGTTCTAAGGCCATGAAAATGTTCAAATTAGGGCATCAGGAATATAATACCTTCTCTGAAGAAGGGCCACTGACATCTGGGGTTCCTTTGTTTCATGGAAGGTACATGGTGATGTCTCCTGGCCCTTCCTGGTTCCAGTTAGAGAACTGTTTCAAATGTCTCTGGGCGTTTCTGTCTCTCCTAACTTCTCCCAGGACATTTTCTTTCTCTCTGAGCTTCTCTCTCCTTGAGCTCTCTTAAAGGATTCCAGTAAATGGTTAAGACCCACCTTGAATGGGCTGGCTCACATCTCCATGGAAATAACCTAAGCAAAAGGTGCCACCAACAATAGGTCTGAACCTACAGGGATGGATTAAAAAAACAGGCTCTTATAGGGTACAAGATTCACACTGGCATACTCCCCATACCCCCTCCCTCACACCCCTGTAATTTATAATCTACTTTCTGTCTCTGAATTTGTATATTCTAGTTATTTCATATAATTGAAATCATAAAATAACTCCTTTTGTGTCAGACTTAAAATATCAGAACTTTATTCCTTTTTACAAATGAATAATTCTCCATTGTATGTGTATGTTTTATTTATTAATCTACAAAAATATAAGCCCTTGATAATTCAGTTGAACACATTGTATGGATTATTACTGCTAATGAAATGCCTGAGAATTTGAAAAATGAAATATAAATGCCTTTCTTTGAAAGTTTTCTACCTGGTGATCAAATATGAATGACTAAACCAGTCTTGGAATGAGGTTAAATGATGGCATTCATCAACTGATGTTAAATTCAGTACCACAGATCCTATTTACACTACTCAAGTTATTCTTTTTTCATGGTAGGATTTAAAGAGAAGAACTTGAGAAAGACTATAGATGCTATGAAATAACAACATAAAAGTCTGATTATAAATGACAGAAGAGCCTAGTCTCTGATTAAGATGAGTCATTAATGGATTTTTTTAGTTCAGATCCCTAGCACATTTAATTTTCTAAATTTTAAAAAAGCAGGATGCATAGAATTCAGCTGTTCCTCTCAAATTCAATTCAGATGATTTTTTGCCAAACTTATTTAAATAGAGTTTAAGATGTTCTTATGGCAGTACTGAATAATTATTAATACTTTGGATGTTAACTATTTATAAGATTGGAATATATTGGGATAATTTCATAATACAGGGGTTTAGAGAACATATTTAAGGCACAGTTCAAAGTGGTATTCATATTATTAGAGCCAGTACTAGACATGGGTGTCTGTCTGAAAACTATGCCTGTATATTCATCAGCAGTTGATAAAATGATCATTGCTCAGAAAATATCAAAGATTTCTGATACCAAAAAAAGCAGTAATTGAAAATATTAAGTTCTGATATTTTTTCTCAATATGTCTTGTTTTTGTAGTCTTTCCATCAGATAGAACCTCAGAATGTAATCAGCATGTAAAGATAGACTACTAAGATCACTTCATTTCCCCTAAATCAGTTTTAATTTTTAGTGATGTTACTGTTTTCAAAAATAGCATAATCTGTAGTTACTGGATTTCATGTAGTTTATGTTTCATTGGTTATCTCAATTAGTTTTCCAGCCCTTATTTTGAAAAGCTTATTCCTAATCCAGCCTTAATTCATTATTTTGCTCTTTCAAGTAAGGCAACACCAACCATTTGGGGTGGGGACTAAAGGAAGAAGAGAGAGATTTAAACCATGGAAATAGAGGAAGAATAAATAGTGTTTTAGAAATAATTTGGTATCATAGCTTCCTTTCATCAGTCTTAGAGTTTACTTCATATTGTATTTTTTTTATGTATTTGGAGAAGTACAAATAATTCCATATGATTGAATCCTAATATGCCTATATGGAAGTGGCAGGAGATGAGGCTGAAGGAGATCCAGAAAACAAAGGGCCTTCTATCGTCTGCCAAGAAATTTTGGGCCCTAATCCTGAATCTGTGGTGATCATTTGTACATTCTAAAGCAGGAAATGACAAAATTACCTTTTAGAAAGATCAATCTGGCAACATTGTGGAGGGTGAATTGGAATGATCTGAGACAGAAGCAGGGAGAGCCTTTAGGAAGCATTACTATAATTACGTGAGGAATGCTGAATCCTGAACTAATAGTGCTGTTGGAGAGAAAGGAATAGGTTGGAGAGAGAGATAGGACATAGTCTCTGGACATGGAGAATACCTGACAGGGAAGAAAGTGGAATAACTCCCAGTTTTCTGGCTTGGGTATTTGAATGGAAGGGAAAAAAGGTACTAAGGAAAGAGGAATCTATTTGATAGGAGAGTTCTATTTATATGTTAGGATTTTTAGGCATTCAGATGAGTGAGAATAGCAGAAAACTTAACAAATCTAGATGAAGCCCATGAAATGATTGAAATGAAAAGCAAGGATAGGAGGAGTTATACGAAAGTGAAAAGCTAGAAGGAATGAATTTCTAAAAAGAAGAATTAAATGCTGCCAAGACTCAAAATAAGCAGAAAAGTATTCAGAGTAGTTTGTTTGTAGTGGTGGGAAGAAGCCAAATTGTAGGGGATGAAAAGTGAATGGAAGCTATGTAAGTAAAGATAGTTAGTTCCAGGTTACTTATAAAATGTGTAGCTCTGATAAGGAGAGAGGTTTTGGTTAGAGGAGAACATGGATTCAAAGAAAGGTGGGTTTTTGTATTTTAAATGGAAAATATTTGAGCATATAGAAAATACAGTAGAGAAGAAATTGAAAATGCCAGAAAAAGATAGGATGATTTACGGAATAAGGCTGCTGAATATGTAGAATCAGAGGAGTTCTAGGGTAACAGGTAGAGGGATTAGATGGGAGGAGAACGTTCTTTACTGAGACTGGAGTGCTTCCAGTCCTTTTTTTTTGCATGGCCAGGCACTGGAAATCGAACCTGGGTCTCCCGCATGGCAGGCAAGAACTCTGCCACTGAGCCACCGTGGCCTGCCCTTTCCAGTCTTTTTTGCACTTCCACTGGCATGTAAAAAATATCTAGGAATATTGAGGTCAGTTTGAATTTGACATTGAAATTTAAAGTAAATATTAATATTATAAGGGGTTGCTTTTGATTTGAGAAAATTGTATAAGATCTGAAATCTTACACTCAAAGCAACATTGAATTTCTTTTTTTTAAATTAAAAGCAGGCTGTACTATTCATGGAAATATGAATGCTGCTAGTGCTTTACATTTAAGGAGATACTTAACAAAATAATAATGCAATGGGGAGGCATATAGAATACATTATGCAAACACCCCTAAAGAAGTCTTAAAAATGCCCCTTCAGATTTCACACATTTTTTCAAGAACAGATAGAATTGGCAAAAGTATAGTAGGTTAAATATTGAAGTAAAGTTTGTATGTGTGGAAGAGAAAGTCAAAATTTTATTTTGCTTTATTTAGGCAGGACAAGGTCAATTTAAAGAAACTTTTAAAAGTCATTTGCTTTTCCTTCAATTTTTCTGGAAGAAAGTGAAAGTATTAGGTACATTAGGAATCTTAATTTAAAATATTTGTATTGCATTTACTTTATTTTGATATGTTTACACACGAATGAAAAAATCACGATTTCTCTTATGTCTAACAGATTGAAGTTGATATACCTGTAATAACCATAATAGAATTTTTGTTGAATAAGAAATCTTTGTTCACATTAGTCTTTTTAATGTTACTGTTTTTAGTTTTAATTAAGTTTGATCATGGTATCTCAAATAAAAATAGGCACAGTAACTTAATTCATCAGTAAGTAGAATTTTAGCTTGTGAGAAAGCAAATATGCTTTAGATACATTTTTCCTAAAATTATGAGCTGTAGTTTTCAGTACATTGTTCTGAGCACAGCTACGACTGCTTTGCACAGAGAATATTAGTACCTTGCACCTCCAGACAGACTTGTGTCCTGACTTTGCTGGATTGAGCAAGTAGAAATCTGATGGTGAGCACTGCTCAGTAGGATCCCTCCAGACATAGCTTAGCCCTTTAGGGTTTTTATTAGCCTGGATATGAAAGATTGGAGAGGGAAACAGGGTTAGAACCGAGGACTTCATAAAAGAATTGGATTAATAGAAGATAGTAAGAATCATGTATAAGCTGAAGCTCATTTTGAAACATTGTTAAAAATGTTTATGGATTGCACTAAATAGAAGAGTTCACGTTTCTTCTTTTAAGGCCTACACCCTCTATATATCTAGGTATTTTTAAATACCCAACTTGTATATTTTTATGAATCATAATGCTTGGAACTCTTGAACAATTTTTAATTAAACTATATTTATACAAATATGTACTGTAAAAATCTATGCTGTGAAAGGTAGAGCTCTTATTTATTTAAATTATCTTTTCAAAGGAATTATAATGACAAATTGAACTGAAACCACTATATCTTACCTTAAGTCTTATCTCCAGATTGTCTTGTCTATACTTAATAGCTTGAGCAAGGACTATAATTTTCATGGGCCTCATTTCCTAATTTACAAAATAAGAGTTTGAGTTAAATGATATCTAATTTTCCTTCAAATTGTTAAATCTCCAAGTCTCTTAATTTTACAGATGTTACTTCTAATGTATTTATTCCTTATAATTACAGCAGGCAGAGTATTGATCTTCTTTTATTATATTTTTCAATTCTTGTTTTTAAAGTTTCACATTTACATTAAAAACTGCCACAAAACATATCTATATAAATAAATAACTTTCCGCTTTTCTGTAGTTAATTTTAAAAAGTTAATTTAAAAAGACTGTGTAGTTTGACAAATTCAGTTTATCATCTTATCCAGGGTAGTGACTTCTAAAGATATAATTATTTGAAGATCTCCTGATAATTAGAAACGGTTGTCTGTTAATACCCAATCCAGTTTCTGTAGTTAAAGATTAGGAAACTTCCTATTGAATGCCTGTATAGGATCTGTATATCTTGAAATGGTTAAGATTTTTTTTTTTTTTAACATGGGCAGGCACCGGGAACCGAACCTGGGTCCTCTGGCATGGCAGGCAAGCATTCTTGCCTGCTGAGCCACCGTGGCCTGCCCTGAAATGGTTAAGATTTATCACATGAATTAAATATCAGAGATTTTCCTTTCAGTTCATAGTTTCCCTGTGCATGTTTTCTCTCAACAGTGATTTATTCATTTGGACCCCAGCTCTGCCAGTTAAATTTTATCAAATTGTTATAGATGATATCTTCAGATAACTAATTCTCAATTATTTGTTTTCATGTAATGCCTAGATTGCAATTTGGGCTCCCAGATTATCAGATAAAATTGTGGACCTCTTTATATATCCCATTAGCATTCCTCAATATTGTTTTATTCTATCAACATTTGTGTTCCAGAACTTCTTCAGTGATTGAATTGGATGTTTTCCTCAGCTTTACCACTAATAAGCTAATCCAATCTAGTAGAAAGTTATAATGTTGGTATGGAGTTGAGGGAAGAAAAAGAGCAAAAAGGAAAAGATTACACACTAGAGCTAATGGAAAGAAGGCAAGATGGCTAATTTGGCCTTTGTTCGGCTGAGATAGGATTATAATGAGGTTTGGGGCAATTGAATGGGTGTAGAATGAGTAATGGTTTCTCAAGCGCTTAAATAACTGTACATTAGGCCTTTTGGGAAGCATTCTTATCCACAGAGAAATCTGAATAGGGGCAGGTAATGAAAGGACCTATGTCATAGACGATATGATTATTGACCAAGTAGTATTCATCACTTCTAGGGAGTTGGGAGGTGACTGCATTTTTAGTACCGGTATTTCCAGCTGCCTATTTACAAGTCATTTATTCAGTGTGTTACAGTTTTAGTTTTTAACTTTTCTTTTGTTTTAAGTTGATTAAGAAATATACCTGTTTGCATAAAGATAACAATAGTACTGTATATATTGTATCATTGAATCTTTAGGTGTCATTGTAAGGAGAATGCTAACTTCTAAATCTATTTTTGCTACCTATTTTAGTAGGGCTCTTAAGCAAAAACTCTGAATAAAGTTATTTTAAAATGTTTGTTTCCCTATGCATAGATTCGATGTTACAGAGTCTCAGATCATAATTATTATATGCCAGCTTCTCACAGGAACCCTGGGGCCTTGGTTCTGGAACTTCACGGTAAATGCTAGAATATTCATGCTGTCTGATGAAAAATGGCGTGAATTCTATAAAGTCAGCACCTTTGTCATGCACAGAATAATTAAAAAATGAAATCTCAGAAGTATTCTTGGTGGTATTTCACAGACAAACAGGTTATTAGAAAACAAATATTTTAAAATACATAATAGGGCAATAAAAATCCAACCTATTAAGCATATTTTTTTAAAGTAGTATTTCTTGTGATTTGTTGCAAAAAAACTGCAATTTTTTCTTGTTTATCTGCTGTACCTAATACATTTTTGCCCTTTATAAAGATTTTTAAAAAACAAATACCTTTCCACCATTAAATAGATTTTTGTATATATTTATATTTTGAAACAGAAGAAAACAAGCAGAGTTTTCCTTACATAAGTAAACTGAAAAGACTCTATGAATGTAGAAAAAATTCTACTTATTCTCTTTAACTGCTTGAGCATATAAGCAAGCTAGTACTATTCTGCTTGGTTTTCATTGATCTTGATTTTGCTTAAAAAGTTAATACTAGAAGCTATTCTCATTCTGTTTGTTTTGTTTACTGTTTTCCTTGCTACCTTATGCTTTCAAAACTAAGTATCCTTAGCTTTTCATATCACTGTAGTCATCCTTTGAACACTTCCTTTTAGGTTTTTTTTTTTTTAAAGTAAATATGTGCTCCCTTAACATAGTGCTAAGTGTAAGTAATCAGTCTTTTTCCTCTCATATTAAAATTGTAATTTTTATCTTATGACTTAAAAGTTCTAAGAGATTAGGAAATGTTTTCCAAATCAGATAGCCCAGAACCCTTCACACGCTTTTATGGAATTGTAATACATGTTTATAAGTAAAATAGAGCTTAGATTCCATTTATTTCACCATTCAGGGAGTGTTGGAGAACATCCATGTAGAAACCTGATAGAGCATTCTAGCACGACAAGTCTGCATTAGGCTTCCTACATTTTTAACTATTATAAACATTATAACATTTTCATACTGCTTCAGTGATGTGGTAGAAATGGTAAAATTCTTAGTAACAGAATACGTATTCTTTCTGAAAGGTGTATTGCAGAGTTGTATATCCAGTTATTCAATGACAGTAGTAATGCCTTTAGAAACAAATTAGTAGTGAAAAATACGTCTGCATCCTTTTTTTTATATAAACTTGGAATGTGAAGAATACTGGGAAGTCCTATATATGTATATGGTTTAGGAACAAAACTAAAGCCATTTTTTAATTGAATTTATAGTGTATTTACCTGATTACTTGTGGGATTCCCTCATAGGTTAAAATAATGTATATCATTCAGGATATTTCGCCCTTAACACCCCTATCCCCTTGCCCTGTCTTCTGGTATTTTTTCCAGAGACTTCTAGCTTCGTACTCACTGTACTTGTCTGGATTGATGCTTTTTGATAGTTCATTTTTTATTATTGTTGATTGATTCACCAGTGGTCTTTTCCCCCAAAGTTCTTAATGAAATGAAATTAATAATCATAATACCGACTGTGTTGTTTACTTTCACCTTGTTTGTCTATGATAACAAAATACCCTATATTTATGAACTCTTTCTCTTAAAATATTTCTGGAAACTAATGCATTTTTACATTATGAAAAACATTTAAAAATTTTTCTCCATATATACTATCATCATTTTTACCATTTGCCAATTTGCAGAGATTTTCTTTTGCTTTTACTATTTGTTGGCTTTAACTGATTTGGTCATTGAAATGAAACTGTCAGGAAATTTTTTCCAAATTTCAGGAAAAAATAATCTTCAGAAAGAGTTGTTCTTTCTCATTTGTTTCCAAATGAATTGAATTTATTAGCCTCTAACCTTCCTACGCCAGCTATTGCCTGGTATATTCTATCATTTCATGTAAAATTATGTTAGTATCCTGGAAGCACCATCCTGAAAAGTATACACATCTTAGCAATAACAAGTTATAAAGATATGCATTAAATGTTTGTCCCAATTGATTGGTAGGCTAAAAATTAAGACAGTTTTAACAAGTGTAGGAACAAAACTCCCAGTGTCTTTCAAGGTTCTTCCACTTTCTATCTCTAATCTTAGAAGTCATTTAACCACTTTGAATTTCTTCATCTGTAAATGGTAATAATAATTCCTACCTCCTAGGGTAGAAGATTAAAAGGATTAAAAACAAAGTGCTAACTATAGTTCCTGGTTTATAGTAAGTGTTCCTTGACCTTATTAGTATATTCATTTTAAGACCTGTGTTAGTAACTCCCAGTAGCTTCCAGATTTCTTCTAGACTTGTTAGTTTGAGAGAAAGGATAAGCCATGATCCCTTTAACTCCAAGATTGTTAATAAATGAGGTGAGAGGACTCTCCTTCCAGTAATTTTCTCCTTTTTCCAAAGGTTGTCAGGATAGGCTAGCCCTTATATTGAGACCCAGTTCTAGTTCCTATTACATTAGAGGACTTGTTCTAATTAGAGTATTTGGCTCTATTTTTCTTCTCTTACGAATAGTCATTCTATCGGTATTTTTATTTTTAGTTTGTTCAGATGATCTGAAGTTCTGTATTATCATTTGTGTAGTAGCTAATGCTGTTTTTAATAATACAGCTTATCTCATAAATAGATGCTTAAACTTGTCTGTTTTCTCGCTGTGTAACACTTGCCTTTAAAATACTCATGATTGTCACTCAACTGTACAGTTAATGTTATTTAACCTTAATCTATACTTGCCATGACTGCTTTGCCCCTTATCAAGGATAGAAAGTAAAAGTTTGGAAGGTAAAATATGTTCAATTTCTAGGCTAGTCTTCGTTCTACTCCCCAACATCTTACTCCACCCTTGGTATTTCTAGTAAAATATATAATGTCATGCTCTGGTTATGTATAATTTTCCCAGAACTTCATATCCACTTAAAAATAATTGCAAATCTGCAATTTATGTATAAATTACCATGGGATTCAAAACACCTTCAAATAAATGACTTTTTAAGCAAAATGTTTCTTCCTAAAATAATGGCTCATGAGTGCAGTTGTACAGAGTTTCTTTGGCGTTATAATTTATGCCTAGTGCATATTCCATGTTAACCAAACGAATAACTAATCCAAATTACAACAGAATTCTATTTACTACTAATGGTTCAACAAAAAATGTTTGTGTTTATAAATTAACGAGTATATCTTTGAAATGCATATGCCACATATATAGTAAAAGAGATTAAATTGTCATTTCTGATTTTAGAGGGAAAAAACATTTTAAAAATTCTGGAAAAAGATAACCATGTTTATCAGCTCTCACTGAATGTCAGTTAAATCTCTTCACAACCTTCACTTAATACTAAGTCTTCTTGGAGTTCAGACCAAATGCATTTGTTAAATATTTCTCTGAACACTGAGGATTAAAAATGAAACTTTCAGAATAGTCAGAAGTTTTCCTTATAGTTGGCTCACTTAGATTGGAGTGACTATGTTCCTCTGTCACTTTTGATTTAATGGGGTAGTCCTTTCTGCCCTTTGCCAGCGTATACTAAAATGAAATAGAAATAAGAAAGACCAGTCAAGATGTTTAAGTGCCTTCATGGTTACAGAAAATTACGTTTATAGTATTGTCTGTTTTTCTCCCTCTGAAACTTCTAGGTGGTAGAAATCTAATACTTTTGAGATGAGTTGTTTTCATATATATATATATATATATATATATATATATATATATATATATAATGTATGTATGTATATATCTTTTTTTTTTCCTAATAACTCTGGTGTTTGGGCTGCTGTTCCACTACCATATCCCTTGTTTCTTTTTGAGGGTGATTTGAAAATTTCTTTTTTGGTGATGGCAGTGGTAGTGGTAGGTTTTTGTTTTTGAGGAATAGTCCTAACACTTAGAAATATTATCCATTGTTCTCAATTTTAAAAATCATAATTTTTAAATATGATAAAAGGAAGTGATAACACAGATACCTAATTCCTGTCTTTATATAGTAGCCTCCCTTCTAGAAAATTATTTCTTTTCTGCACAGCCAGAAAGTTTAGAATAAGCCCCCTCCTAAAATATATTCCCATAAATTCAGCCTACAGTGAGAGACTTGTTAGTGGAAAGGGAAAAAATGAATATCTTATAAGTAGCTCTTCTAAACAGAATCATTAGCTTTTTTTTAATGCCATCCATTCCCTTTTTCCTGACTTTAATTCCCATCCCTGGGGATGACCTCACATCAGCCACTGTTTTCATTGACAGTCAGGGTGAGAGCCCTACCTCCAGTAATGATAGGCACTTTCTGTGATTCAGCTTTGTGAGAGCAGGAAGCGCTTATCCCAGCATTCAGAGGATTACTCTAAATCAGATAAGAAAACAAGAAAAATATTCCTAATTATCTACTAACTGGTAAGTAAATTTTCCCTGGCGCTCTGTCCTAACATTAAAATGATAGTAGTATCTGAATGGTTTAGGAAATTCTGTCTTCCAATGTTTCCAAACACAGTACTCCATAAAACCATTCCTAGGAATCCCAGTTTGGGGCTTTGTAAAGATTTCTTATGTTTTCTATTCTCTTTTGCATTCATCCAAGAAAATAAATTAATTGCATGGGTTCCCTCCATTTTTATTTTGTAATTCTATACTTCTGGCCCTTCCCCTTCCAAAAGGCTACTTCATATATCCAGCAAAATGTTGTAAGATGTCTACCCTCCTCCACCCAAGACAGAGTCGATCATCTTTGACACCTGCTTAGTCTCCTGAGTCTTCTACTGAGTCTATTCCCCCTTATTGGCAACACCACTCACCAGGTCAGCTCTACAGATTCTTTTTGGCCTAATGCAGTCCTTTTTTTTTTTTTTTTTTTCAATAAATGTGTATATCAAGTATCAAGATAACGACATCACTATATATGCAGCTTAATGAAACATTAAGAAAGCAAGAAAAAAACATTCTTGAGCAAAGATCACTTTTTTAGTTTCTAGAGACTGGTTTTAACCCCGTTATTTATTTTGTGGGCATGAGAGTTTATGTATCTTAAGCTCACATTATAGATTGTCTGCTTTACGTATCAATTTTAGAAATGGGGAATCTACTCTGCTCTGAGGGATTTGAACCCTCCTACATTTATTTTCCTAAACTGATTACTTTTTTTAAAAAAATTTCCTTCTTGGATAGATAATTGTTTATTTTGTTTAAAAACTAGCATTATAAAAAAGATGTACAGTGAAAAGTCTTCCCGTTCTTATCCCCTTCTCAGTTCCCAGCTATCTTCCTCAAAAGGAAATCACTGTTCTTAGTTTCTAATGTATTGTTCCAGAAATATATTGTACAATTAATGGCAGAAATAAAAATAGAGTTTTTTTCTCTTTTGCACAAAGTGTGACATATGCACTAGTCTGCAACTTTTCATTTATCTTGGATATCAGTATGTAGGGAACTGCCTCATTCTTTTTGAAAGCTTCAAAATATTCCATTAAATGGAAGTGCCATAATTTATATAACCACTCCCTCACTGAGAGATTTTTTTTTTAATTTACTATTATAAGTAATACTGCAGTGAATAACCCTGTACAAACATCACTTTGTGCAAACATATCTGAAGGATAAATTCTCAAAATTAAAAGGAATTTGGACTAAATTATCTGATAGTGATAATCGTAAAATTATACAGAGCACTAGTCTGTAAAAGGAAAGAAACACGCATTATGCTTTGCACTTTGATCTTTTTGCCCATATTCTTTTTTCAGACTTTCAGTCTTCTAATTTCTATTGCTGTTTGCTTTTTTGTTTGTTTGTTTTTGCATCGGGTTTGTCTCTTTTCAACTGTGAGTTCATTTTCAGCAACCCCAAAGTTAATTCTTAGCTGCTTTCAGTTTGTTCTTCCCAGAAATCTTAATGTAGTTGACCTAGTGAGAATAGAATTTGATAGTTGGGTAGATCTTTTTTTTTTTTCACACCTATATTATTGGCAGGCATTTAACGAAGATAAATTAAAGGCAGTAAGTTTTACAAGATCTGAGTAATTTATGTTACTTTGTTAAAGCTCATTATTTCTTCCATTTGATGCTGCAAAGTACTTATTTCAGGATTTCATATTATGTAGCAGTGTGATATAATTCTCTGCTTGACACTAAAATGTATTTTTCTGCCTTCCCTTGCTGGTTTTTTGTTGTTGTTGTTTGGTTTGGGTTTTTTTTGGCTTTGTTTTTGTTTGTTGGTTTTTGTTTTTTTTTGTTAGTTTTGTTTTGGTGGGAAAGGTTAAGCTATGGTTTCACACAATTTCAGTGAGTTAAAAATTTCCTTTGGAAAGGAGGGGTTTTTATTGCTCTGTGAAATTCATCGAATTAAAAGGTCTGAATTTTATTTGATTTTGCTTATAACAAATTTTCGACACTCCTTTTTCCCCTTTCCTCAATATTTTGAGAGTTTTTTCTATTGTGCATGATAGAGGAATGCTGCTAAGCTTGCAAGTAATTAACTTGAAATTGTTTTGAGTAATTCTGCTTTTTTGGCTTTTTATACCTAATCAGAATTGATGTGACTGAAGTGCAAATCTTCATAATAATCATGCATTTGCTGGCAGTGATTGGAGGACCACCTTTTTGGCAATCTATGGTAACTTAGTTCACATTGTGTATCCTATGTAATGCATGTTATGTCTTTTGCTTGTATTTTCTGATACAGTCTAATCCAGTTAAAGTATACTGTGTAAAATAATTTTATTCTTTCTGAAAATGGAATGTCACAACAAGGTAGGACACAAACTTCTTTTTACAACATGGTGAGTTTTATTACCTGGAGTTTTGGGTACATTAGGTCCGTTCCAGGTCTATGATTTTTAAAGGCCATAGAGAATCTGGGTTGTCATTGTCATTATTATTTTACAAATGAGGAAACAAAACAAATTGTGTAGCAAGTTAACTAACCAGTGACAGTATTAAATCAGATCCTTTTTCTCGTTCTGAGCTATGTGAGTCTACTAGTTTTTCTGTCATATGCTTAAAGCTGCACAACAAGTTTGGGGTGGTAAATAAATTTATGGCCCCAAAACAGGATAAGTCCTTATTGAAATCAATGCCGTAAGATTGTTTTAAAACCAAGACTTTGTTTTTAATCCTGACTTGAAATATAATCAGCCCTACAAATGCAAATTCTTGACTTCCTCCTCTATACAATGAGGACTGTGATAATACCCATCTTATAAGGTTATTTTAGATACTAAATGAGTTACTATAGGTGAAGTTTCAGGAATCATTAAGTAGGACTGTAGAGTTACTATTTAGTATAACATATTTGTATCTCATTCTTGAAATAAAAACTTAAAAAGTGCTCCTACACTTAAATAATTCAGACATGGTGATTTTCCTTAAACACTTGGTGAAGACTAGTAATTAAGTTAATATTTGCTGTATTTTAGTAGAATTCATTTACAATCCATTGTTGCTGTTTTCACAGTAGTTATAACTATAAAATCAGCATGAACACCAAATTGGCAAATACTGATCCGTTGCTCCCAGAAGAAATAATTATTAGGGCTAGGTTTCTGCAAGCCTGTGGCCAAAACATTTTTACCAACCAGGCAAAACATAGCATTGATTTATTTGTTCTGTTTAAAGACACCTTGTTTAATATATGTTATTTATTCATTAACATTGAACTCGCAGCCAAAAGCACCATAACGCATACCTGAACCAAGCTAATCTAACACATGTATTTTCTCTGTAAGACACTTCAGAATCTTCTTGTGCTTAGGAATGCTAAACAGCACTTTAGCACTAAGCTTGGGAATCATTTTAAACAGTGAAATCACAGCAAAAAAACACAAAAATGCGAAAAGTATAGTACTAAACATAACATAAAAAGAATACTTGTTTACAACGTGAGACCTGAAACAAGAAAGCAGAGCTTTGACTTGTTCAGCCTCAACTAGGAAGGCACGTTGCATGTCTCAAATTTCTCACCGCTCTGCACATCTGCCAATGACCACAAAACCATCACCAGTATTGATTTGGGCTTACATATAAATTTTAATAAGTAGGCAAATTTGCAAAGATGGAAATGAGGGTCAATACTTTATTATATTAAAATTATTAACAAAGAAGTAATCCCGTATTCTCTGGAAGAAAGTATCTAATCTCAAAGTGATACTACTTTTGTTGAAATATATAACACCTATAAGGAAATTTTATTCTATGCTTAGGAAAATTAGTCTAACAGTGTAACAGCTGAATTCTGCATTAACCCAAACTATTGAACCAAAACTTATGTCCATTGTAACCTGACGAAGGTGTTGAGAATGTAAACTTTTTGTTTTCCATCTCTTAATCTTTTTAAAAATGAATTGGATTAGATTTATATTACTTGGGTACATGATTTCACAACATAAATTTAGAGGGTTTTCCTTTGGCTCTACAGTAGACCTCGTGACCCAAGGGAGTTCTTATTATTCCCAAATCTCAAAGACTACAGAGACTGGGTAGGCCTGAGATGAAGGTGTTTTCAGTATAGCTCTCTGGCTATTTCTATAGAGTGGGTGCGCTCTGGCCACCTTGGTTGAGTTCCACAGGATATTCTGCCAGAAAGAGCAAGATACAGAAAAATAAAATGTGCCCATCTTCCATCATTTTGAGTGTGGGGAAGAAAATGGTGATACTTTTCATGCTTTTTATAAGTGGTCTACTTGGTGCCAGTTTTTAAGGGATCACCTGGTTAAGGTTTGGAAATTCTGTGAGTCCATCCTTTTATTTTGCCTGATATTATCTTGTAGCCAACTTACTTTTTCATTATTGATGTGGGGATAAGGTGTCTTCATAGTCTCCCAAAACAGTAGTTATACATAGAGAGTAAGAAAGAGGAAAAAGACATTAGGCTTCATCCAACAAATGTATATCGAGCATCTCCAATACCCAGGGCTCTAAAGAAAATACAAAAATCAAACAAAATCCTGCACTCAGGAGTTCATAATTTGGTCTATCGTATGTGACAAAGTGATGAGAGCCCTAAGAATGTTCATGATATTTGCTGCTGGGTCTGTAACTTGCTTACTTGCTTTGTGATCCAAGCCATGTACTAAATTTTCTTGGCTTTTCTAACGTTATCTGTTTATTCTTTCATAGGGCAACAGTTTCCATGATCCTAAAACAATTTCACCAAGTTGTAATTATAGTTTTGATATTCACTTACTACAAATGTGGCACAAATTACTGTGTTACACAGATTTGGCACTTGTTCAGCACCCTATCCCTAATACAGAAATGCCTCTGTAATGGATTTGGATTAATGCTTCTTTTGGAGTCGGGAAGAGGGTAGTATTTCTTCCTTTGCCAGAGAGGGCCTTTGTCTCTATGGGGGGAAGGAGGCAGGGGAAGGTTAGAAAATTGGCCAAGCATATTGAATTTCAGCCAGGTGCCTCAGATTTAGATTGTCATGCCCTTAGTTTCATGAACTAAAGCAGAAAAGTCTGTTGGAGTTCGAAGAAACCAGGTTGTTAGTTTTCTTCTCTATTAAAAACAAGTTGTGAATTTGATGTGTAGGAGTTAGAGATCAGTTAGAGAAGGAAGATAACAACATTTAGGATACTCCATAAAGTACTAGACTTGATTTTTAAGTTATTTCATTTTAGAAAATTAAACATTGCCACAGTACAACTTGAAATTTGAACCATCTATTTCAGTTCTTTAGAGCTGCAGTTTTGGAACAGGTCATAGAATTGTGTAAACTAGCTGAGTTCTTGAGCGTTTTGAAGAAATGGACCATCTAAATGTTAAAAGTTTTCCAGTTTTACTGAGGTTTTTTTATACATATAAAAAATAGATGTCATGTTTCCTATTTGACTTTTAAAGTGTAGGTAGACAGTAATGCTATAAAGTGTAAATACCTCTGAAAATGTTTTCATTGTAAGAACTCATTGCCCACTAAACCATTGAGCTTTTGGAATCTTGTTTCTATAGTCATTTGTTTCTATTAACTAGAATATATCACTTGTTTTATTGTTCTTTTCTTTTTAATCCATATTGGACAAAATTTGAGACTTCAGAAAAGCTAAAGGGGGGTGCAAAGGGGAAGAGCATCTTAAATGATTTAAAAATTATACTACAAGGTATTTCGTTTTAAATGATGGATATTGTGCTTGCGAGATTAAATATATGATCTCAATTCACTCAGCCTCCCTTTAGATAAATCAATCCATATCTTCAGTATACTGTAGAAATATATTGTTTGTTAAAGTTTTGCATACATAATTGTAGAGCTGTGCCTGTTTGATCGTACTTCACATGTATTTACTCCTGTATAAAAATACCTTCTCTATTGCCCTCTGCTTTTACTAGCTGCCTGTATCCTCACAACTTGGAGTTGGAAACTCTTCCGAGTAGAACTTTTCTCTTCCGTTTTCTAGTTTGCAGATTTTTAAATCTAGTTACAAATATTTCTCTTCTTTTATGCTTTAACACTCTCACAGCAACTACTAATGAACTACAGAGAAAATGCACAAAGCAAAAAGGCAAGGCACACTTCTTTTACAAAAGGGTCAGAAGATGGCCTGGTTCACTGTTGTCAGGCCTGTCAGCTGCATTAGGTGAATCTTTCTTAGGTTGGTTAGGTCAGTTATTTTTTTAAAAGTTGCTATGAAAAGAAGTGAGATTAATTTTTATATAGCCTTATCTCTTGAAACTCGTTATATTGCTTACAATGGAAAAGAGAGGGAACCATCCATTATTTTAAGTGCTTACTAACCTGGAGGGGATAGAGTATTTGGAAATATGAATCAGATATTGGCATGTACTGTTTTCTTATTTTAGTTTGTATATATCTTAATTGTTCTCTCTTTCTACCCATTAAAGATTCCAGTGCTGAATATTCAAATGAAAATTTTTCCTGCACTTTGTACTGTGGCAGGGACCATATTTTCCTGTACAAATTACTTCCGTGTAATCTTCACAGGTGGTGTTGGCAAAAATGGATCAACAATAGCAGTAAGTATATCTTATATTCTACAATTGTTTACACTATGGCTTGGTTTTGTGGTTGATTTTTCATGTCAAATGTATGAAATCATTGGTTAATTTAGAATTTTCTGCTTAACCTTAGAAAACAGCAATGCCTCAGACTCCTTTTTTATAATGCATGCATTTATTTACAATTATGCATATATATGTACATGAGTACCTGTGCATGCATACACACACTTGTATACACATATGCCTAAAAAGTATGGCCTGTTTTATAAAATAAGCCTGCTCTCTTAAGTGAAATCCTCAGTTTGTGCCTAACCAATACCTGCTGATACTTTTCATTAGCTGTTATGGTATTCAATACCTGCTTGCTGCCAGGTACTATTAAGTTCTTGAAAATGTCAGTTGAACTGACTTAAAGCAGAACCCTGTAATATCTGATGAGTGAATACTGTTAACTCTTCTCTTCTCTTCACTCTGTATAGGGAACAAGTGTCCTTTCTCCTTTTCTCCATATTGGATCTGTGATTACATTAGCTGCAATGATCTACAAGAAATCAGCAGTTCAGCTTTTTGAAAAGCATCCCTGTCTTTATATACTGACATTTGGTTTTGTATCTGCTAAAATCACTAATAAGCTTGTGGTAAGCACTTAAGTTTTAGTTTTGATTTGTTTGTAACTTCATCTTATTTTGGTTTTCTGGCTATGGTTTTCATTCTGTAGCTTCCTAAGCAGTCCTAGACTTGACTCTCCTCCTATCAAACTCTCTTGACAGCAGGATAGGAGCTGTTTTACTTACACTTTTGTGAAGCTACAACATGAGATTTCCAGATCTTTGAACCTCTGCAGCTTTTTTCTCCTTTCTGTCCCCAGTTTAGTTGTTTCTCAGTCTTAGTCAGGATGCTCAAATTAAGGCTCCTTGTGAAAAACACCTTTGGGGGGCTTAGTTGATATTGTATATCCCTTTGGGACATAATACATAGATGCATCATGTGTCATCATTGTTTTTTTTTCGTGGGGGTATTCAACAAATCTTACTAAATCTTGTAACTTGATGTTTGGGCACAAATACTGGTTTTCTCTGTAGCTTATAATTGCTCTAATATGAAAATGCCTACATCATCAATTCTGTTTTATTCATAGGTTGCACATATGACAAAAAGTGAAATGCATTTGCATGACACAGCATTCATAGGTCCAGCACTTTTGTTCCTGGACCAGTATTTTAACAGCTTTGTTGATGAATATATTGTACTTTGGATTGCCCTGGTAAGTTGTACTGTGTCTTATTTCATGATTTGGAGGTTCCTTGCTGTCTCAATTCAATGGGCCAGTCCTAAGAAACAACTAATATAATTGTAATGATTTGGAATATCAGAAAATCACATTTGTGGGACTTTATCGGGGTTCCTTGTGTCTCTGCATTTGTATTGATTTTTTGCATTATTATCAGTCCTACTGATAATAAATTCCAAATTTCTGACTATGTAAAGTAGGAGTCAGGAAACTATACCCTACAGGGCCAAGAGCCTGTTTTATGAATAAAGTTTTATTCGAACAAGACCATACTTATTCATGTATGTATCATCTCTGACTGTTCTCATGCTACAATGGCAGACTTGAGCACTTGTGACAAAGACACAAGCCTAAAATATTAACTTTCTGTCTCTTTAAGAAAGTTTGTTGACGTTTAGTATAAAGGAAACACCCATAAGGAAATTAAGTTATTAAGTTTTATGGAATTGCAGGTGAATTTGGGGAGAGGAGAAAAAGTCAGAGACCAATACTCTTTACTTTCAGGAGGCTTAAGGAAGGTCTAAACAGTTTTTGAGAATCTAATAGTTTCTTTTTATTTCCAGGTCTTCTCTTTCTTTGATTTGATTCGCTACTGTGTCAGTGTCTGCAATCAGATTGCATCTCACCTGCATATACATGTCTTCAGAATCAAAGTGTCTACATATTCTAATCATCATTAAAGACATAATTGATGTTATATAGGAAACTCCTGATTTCTGCAGGAAAGAATCTAAACATATTAAGGAGATTGGGGTGAATAAGAACATATATAATTTATAATAATCAATGTTGTATGCCATGTATTCTGTTATTGGTAACACTCCTTAGCAATCCTGTATGAGAATGGGAATTTCAAGTCCCATCTTGTAAATTGTACGTGTTGTCATACAGGGTTTGGCCCAAGAAAGCATGCAGAAAAAAATGCCATGTGTTTGTCATTATCCTGGATTCAGAATGAAATTGTCACTGAGAGCAGATCCCCAGTGGTGAAGATTTCTAATGTAGAATATTTGCAGGCCAAAGGATGGTTCTTTTAAAATTTTAACAAATCATCATCTTTTAGTGACATCCTTGATTAGTGTTTTTTCAAGCTTTCTTTCCTAAGGAGCTTAACTTGTGGCACAGATAAATCCCACCTAGCTTGTGTGGTGAAAAAGACCTTGAATTTGGATTGAAAGGTTTTCTATCTTTACATTGTTAAGGAAGTCATTTTTTATTGCTCAAGAAATGATATCCTTCGTGGGCTTGGGAAATCCTGTTAGCATGCAGAATAATGTAACTTTTTGTCAATCCATTTTATTTTTTTAAATAAATGTATAATCTGAAAGCCAGCTTTTTTTTCTCAGTTTTATTCAGTGGAAAGGTAAACTATAAGTCTTAATGTCATTTTTTAAATTTAATAAAAATTTCTGTTCTTTAATAAATAAGGAAATTCAGTCAGTTGCATTGTCGTGATGTGTCCTGTGCCCCTTCTAGCTTGTATAAACTGTTTAATTTTTCAAAGAGCTATGTACATTTTCATTTCCAGTAAGTTTGTTTTCCTGTAGTTGACATGCCTGCATGACATGAATCTTGGATCCTTTCCTCAAATTTTCAACAATTGGTTGGACCTTACCAGGAGGTTACTTTAAACTCTCATCTATACTACATTTTGAAATGGGAACCAAGGTTCTCAGTAACTATGAAAATCTGAGAACTTTGATCTGTTCTGGTTTGTGAACAGATCTGTTTCCATTTTATAGAGATAGCTCAGTTGCTTGAATGAAGAGGGAGACATCAGAAAAGATGTAAACTACTGGCTAAAATGAGGTATCATCTTCTTGATTTTTATTTATATTCCCTCTCCATAATCATGGATAAACAATAGCTATGTTGCCTTGCCTGGCAACCAGAATTACTTCTTGCACTTTTAATGATTCTGGTAATCTCATGTAGATCTGTACTATCAATGATAAAGCAGCCTTTCATTTCCTTGCTAATCTATAGCAGGAAAGGGAAATCTCGCCTCTTTGCTTGCTTTCAACTTCTCCAGCCTGTGAAATAGACACAAGCATACAGGAAGATGCTAAGGCAAATCAAATTTTGAAAGCTAGGACAAAGCAGGAAAAAGAAGGAAAAGTCATTACACCTATTGTCTTATTTGATTATCAGAGCAGACACAGCAGGTGTTAATTACCTAAGAAGGAGATTGAAGTCTGGGGAGGTTAAATGGCATACCAATGTGACATAGTAGCTACTTGTCAGAACAGGGACTAGAAATCAGATTCCGAATCATGGTCTAGTGTTCTTTCCCATACCGTATTGGATTTTGAATGGGCTAAAGCTGTAAACTGAGAAGTGAGGGCTAACTGCAATGTGTATCTTCTCCAAGAATCTTCTTTAGCATGAAAGGAATCTAAAAAGTACTCAGATATTTGGTGTGTGCTGTCTTCAGCTCTAGATAGCATCATTTATAGTAAACTCTAGCTGGTCTTGATTCTATTTGTGCATTCTATATATTGACTTAATTTGCTAACTGGCTTGTGGTTCCAAAATCTGGTTGTGCATCAAAATTACCTGAAGGATCTTTTTTTTTTTTAATTACAGAATCCTAGAGATGATTTAGTAAATTTGAGATGGGGCCTCAAGTATTTTCACGAGCTTCCCAGGATTCTAATTCCGGTTCTGAAACCTTTTGAGGTGCAGCTAGGTTTAGGAACCACTGTCATAAACCACCTAAAAAGATGTAATGACACTTAGAAGGTGTAAAGAGTTGCAGCATAATTAGGGGCAGTATATGGACCATGGAACCTCTGCCATCTGCAATAAATCTTGTACCCCCTGAATCAGATTACACATGGGCTTTAATTTCAGTTTGGTAAAACCATTCTCCTATCCTACCCTCCAAAAACATTTGTGTTCTTTATATAGAATTCAGACCTTGAAGGGAGATGGTCACAAACATACATTAGAAATTAAACACAGATGCTTCTAAATAAGTTTCCCATCTCTTCCAGTGTTTAAACAGAAGTTGCCAGTAGAGGTATAGCAGGAGGATGGATTAGTTGATCACTAAGTTCATTTGGACTCTTGGAATTAGGATTCCTGGGCCACGGTGGCTCAGCGGGCAGGGACACTTGCCTGCCATGCCAGAGGACCCGGGTTCGCTTCCCAGTGCCTGCCCATGTGAAAAAAAAGGAATTAGGATTCCTTGTTTCCAAAGAGAAAAAAGTATCAATGCAGGGATCCTATTTCCCTTTAGGTAAGGAGTTGAACTTGGCTTCTCAAAATAATGACCAGTTGGAGGTAGGGTTTCTAAAACTGGAGGTAAAAGACTAGTCCAAACTGGGAGTGATGGGCAAACAGACCTATTTAGGTAAGCAATATGATGTTTTTCACTGGCTTCTGTTGCTGAAATTCCTCCCTTTTGATTTGTCCTGCAGCTGCTTCCCTGTAGCTAGCAGCCTCTTTCCAAAAGGATGGAAAGCACACCTGACTTAAACCAAGGACTCTCCTGCCCAATCCACAGTGCTGTTGCTGCTTTCCCCAGGATCCCTTACCCTCCTATTACCATCAGAGGAATTCCTGAGCCCTATGATTCTACCACTCTAAACACAGCCTAGGGTTCAGTCATCATGACCAAGTCCTCCACTGTAGTTAGTTATTCTCACATCTATTGCCTTGTTTTCCTTGTTCTCTCAGAGTGGAAGCCAAATATGCACATATTAATAGCAAGAAGATTTTCATATTTATTCTCATTCTCACATGTCCACAGATCTCTGTGTTAAAGAGCTAAGTCTTTGGGCCACAACTGCTTTCTCCACTTGGAGGTTTTGTAGTAGTGGTTCCTGGGAGAGGGTAATCCCATCAACTTCTAAACAAGCCTATATAACACCTGCACTACAATTTCCCTACTCTGTCACCTCTGCAAACAATGTAGCTTTGAGTCCAGTTTCCAAAGAACAGGGACCAGAGCCCTCCAGAGTCCTGAGAAAGTTGATTCCAGGAATCAAACTCAGATACCAACTTGAAGCAAGACCTGGTTACCAGGACTTGGAAGGAGGCTGTGGATGCTGGAGGCTGAGTGCTTCGTGGCCCTCCCATGCTAGCAGGGGCTGAAGTCCAGAACTGGCTTGTAGGTTTAGTCTTGGCATGTTCACCACAGCTTTTACTTCACAATCTTGTCTCTTGATTTCTTCTGTTTCTTCTGTTCCTCATATTCAAGTATTTTCTGTTGGAAATAGCCTGTGGGTTCAGATACAGGTATTAGAGGCATCTAATCGGACCAGGCAGACTGATGAGCTCATCCCTCTCCCCTCACACACACCCATCCCTGCCAGGATTTCCTCAGGCCTCTGGAGATCAAGGTACTTAATTTGGCCCCCAAAGGGATCCACGGACAAGGGTATTTAGTAGGAATTCGCTTCAGGTTGAAACAAAGAAGAACTGCACCCACTCCAGGTGGTGGTAGAACAGAGCAACTTTTACAAAATGTCAGCCCATGAGGCATTTTCTTAAATTACTAGTTATTTCCTTGCAGTTCTACTGATAAAATTAGAGCCCTTTTGTGGGCCTCTAGAGAGAAATATTTCCTTCCCTCTCCATCCGTTGTAGGCTCACACCTGGCTTGAAGGAGGTGACTCTCTCTGGGCTTAGGCTGACAAAAGGCTGTCATTGCGTACCTGCAGGAGGGTTCTTGCTCTTCTCAGCTTCCTGGATGAAAAGGGAGAAGAGCTGTGTCTTCACAAACTTCTTCACAAATCGACGGTTAGCCTTGGAGGTCAAAGCTTTACAGAAGGACCGTTCTTGGAAGTGGCCTTGCCCAATTGCCTCCCGCTTGATATAGGAAGCATAATGGCCCACAGTCTTGACAAAGAACTGCACAAAAGGGCCTGACACATGCTCGTTGATTTGTTCTGAAGCTGCAGGGCATATAAAGAGGCTTATCTCAGAGTATAGCAGAAGGATAAAATTACCCATCTCCAAATATGACTTGTATTGTAGCTGAAAGTTCCTGGGGAAAGGGATGAGTGGAGTTCATAGTTACTGACTGACTGAAATTGGAGACTGCCATTGCTTAGGAAGAATAAATCTCAGACTTGCCCTAGGATTTAGGCCTCTTGGCCCAGGGCTGTGTTGAGTTCATTTTAGTTCTGGAATGGAACAGGTGGGAATCATGCCCTTGAGCTCCCTGGAAAAAAACAAAACAAGGGACCTAGGACTTACTCTTTAACTCATTGATGCCCTGACCAAGAGAGTGTAAGATTTCATCTTGAAGCTTGGGTGGTAAGATGTCTTTTTCGTCGCCAACCTAAGAAAGGACAAAATCAGCTGGGAGGTCAAGCAGTTAGGATGGAGGCATGGAGTAAAGGAGGTTGGGGAAGAACATAGGTGAGCACGAGTTTTCCATTCCCACCTGCAGATAAACTGCTATATAGGAGAGAAACAACAGAAACTGTTGAGTATTCAATTTGACTCTAAACATTAGCAAGATCCCGCCTCTTAATTCCTGATATTCTCGCAAGCAGTGGGGACAACCAAATCAATAGGCTGAGCCTTCAATTTTGGGGTTTGTTCATATGAAACTTTTCCCCGCAAAGGATACACTAAGCCTCCCTAAAATTAAGCCTAAGAGTCACCCCCAGAGAATCTCTTTTGTTGCCCAGATATGGCCTATCTCTCAGCCAACATGGCAAGCAAACTCACTGCCCTCCCCTTCTCTATGTGGGACATGACTCCCAGGGGTCTAAACCTCCCTGGCAACGTGGGACAGAAATCCTATAATGAGCTGGGACTCAGCATCAAGGGACTGAGAAAACCTTCTTGACCAAAAGGGGGAAAGGGAGAAATGAGACAAAATAAAGTGTCAGTGGCTGAGAGATTTCAAACAGAGTCAAAAGGTTATCCTGGAGGTTATTTTTAATGCATTATATAGATATCCCCTTTTTAGACTAAGGTGTATTCGAGGGGCTAGAGGGAAGTGCCTGAAACTGAGGAGCTATGTTCCAGTAGTCATGTTTCTTGATGATGGTTATATAATGATAAAGCTTTTGCAATGTGACTGTGTGATTGTGAAAACCTTGTGTCTGATGCTCCTTTTATCAACGGTATGGACAGATGAGTAAAATATATGGATTAAAAATAAATAAATAAATAATAGGGGAAACAAATGTTAAAAAAAAAGATGGGTAACAATGGGGAAAATGTACCTATTGCAAACTATGGACTATGATTAACAGTAATATTTTAATATTCTTTCATTGACAGTTAACAAATGTACCACACCAATACTATCGGTCAATGGGTGGGTGGGGGAGGGATAAGGGGTATGGGAGAATTTGGGTTTTATTTTTTATTTTTATTTCCTTTCTGGAGTAATGAAAATGTTCCAAAATTGATCATGGGGATGTATGCACACCTACATGGTTATACTGTGAGCCAGTTACTTCAGATGGTCTGTACGGTGTGTGAGTGTATCCCAATAAAACTGTATTAAAAAAAAAAGATCCCCCCTCTTTGTGGTACTTGATTTATACCCCTTGCTCAAACGGCACTAACAGTGGTTGCCTTGTAGTGAAGTCATGTGTATCCTTGTCCATTTGTGAGCACCTTGAGGGAGGGGAGATCCTATTAGCATGGGTTCTAGCGCAACAAAAGCACTTGATGCTTGTTGAAATAAGTGGCTAGATGATTGAGATGCTGGTGGGTCTTATGGGAACTCAGATACTTACTGACATTAAGAAGGTTCTTTCACAAAGATCAACCAGCAGCACCTGAAATAAACATGGAACAGATTTATCTCTTCCCCTATCTTCATAGACCTCAGGTGAGCTTACTGTCTCCATTTCTGTGGTGGTTTTATCCTTCAGCCCCAATAGCAACAAAGTCAGTATCTTCTATTCTCATTTCCTGTAACTTTGCTTCCTTCCATTCCCTCATTGGAAACCTTCAGTTCCCTTCCTAAAATGAATTAGGTAGGTAAGGTGTGTGTGTGTGTGTGTGTGTGTGTGTGTGTGTGTGTGTGTGTGGGCGCGCGTGCACATATGTATAGGAATGCGGTTCATGGAGAGAGCCAAGGTAGAAGGGAATACATATGGGAAAATCATAGCCGATTACTGCCTTACTAAAACAATGATCACAGTAATTGCTTCTATATTTCAACCATTTAGTATATGGCACATATGATAAGTGCTTTGCACATATTATCTCATTTAATTCTAGCAACAGTCCTGTAAAGTAGATAATATTCCCATTTTGCAGGTGAGGAAACAGACCCAAATAAGGTAATCTGCCCGAACTCATGCTGCTTAAATAGTAGCACCAGTTTCTAAGCCTAGCTTTCACTTTTCTTGGAATTGCCTTCCTCTCCCTACAGCCTTCAACTCCCTGCTCTCTGATGGACTTGATCTTCTGACACTTGCAACAACTCTGTGTACAATTGCCTGGAGTTCCACAAAACCATGAGAGGTCTGGGCCTTCTGGCAGGAAGAAGAGAAGGAAATGAGCCCAGTGTCAATAGGAGGAGGGAAGGAAGGAAAATGAAAAGAACACATGGCTACAGCCTGTAGGCAAGACCAGTGGAGGACTGGAATCTGGGGGACTTGGGACTTGACCTAATACTAGCTCCTCTACTGCCAACGGGCCTTAAATCCAGACCAGAGATTACAAATGGGCATCCTGCTAGCCGATTCCAACGTATAGAGCTGTTTCTTTGATCCACCTAGTATTTTTAAATAATCAAATTAGTTTCCAATGTTCTAGCTGGAAAATTTAACATAAAATTTGGATTTCTGGCTTCTGAACAATCAGGAGTTCTAACAACATGGGTCCAAATTTCTAAGTGGCCACATTCAGAAGGAATTGAGTAGTAGCTGCCTCCTTCAGGCAGGACATGTGCTCATCAGTTAACCATAATCTCCCAAAGTGTGTGTTGGTTACATAAATGTCTGCTGGGTCCTACTATACTTTTCAGTTTGTGACCTTTGGTCTTGACAAAAGGATGAATGATCCGTCCACACTTCCTTCTTCCAAATAAAAGTAAAGAGTGTGACTGGAAAGTATGCCAAAGGACACAGCAGGCACTGCAATTATTATCAGGGGAGAAAGGCTGAACTAGTCCAGGCTTGAAACAGCTTGTGTACATAGGATCAGATGCCTTCATGCAGGGAAAGCTGTTCATTTGGGGGGTTGGGGGGAAAAGAATGAGTGAATATTTTGGGAAGGTTGCTCCTAGAAATCTTTCCATTATTTGAGTGGAGTAATCCCTTCCAGAGAGCTTATGCGGGGGAATCAGGGAATGCCCCACACCTACCCTGATTTTGTGGCCCTCTCTCTTCCTCATCCCATGCCCATTTCAGAGAACAGCTGCTGAGGAATTAAATAGGCCAAGGAAGGCTCTTGTGAGTCTGGCTGGCCTTCAGGTCTCTTTCCAGCTGGCAGTGGGGGGAGGAGCCCCAGCTTCCAAGGAGTTGGAGCTGCAGAGTCAGGAGGTTTCATAACTTCTGGGGTTGTGACATTTTAAGTTATTACTAAATATAGGGCTAATACTCTGTCCCAGTTAGTCACAAGGCTACGCTGGTTCAAAGAGCATGCATACTCAGCAATTCAGAGGAAGAGTAGGAGGGCTGGGGGAGCAAGGAGGGGAAACAGAGCCTGCTTCTTTACTTCCCAACAATAATCCTGGGAAGTGGAATTGCTGCCTCACTTTTATTAGAAGGGCTTGGGCCTTACGTGTGCTATGATTCCATTATTGCCTGTACGTCAATTCAGTTTTCTGAGCCTCAGTTTTCCCTTAAGTAAAATGGGGGGAATCTACCTACTAGGGCTGGCTTCATACTACTTAGTAGTTTACTTCTAAATGTCTTCCTACCCATGATAGACCTTTTGTCTATAGAGTCAGTTAATAATTAGCTTATGCAGGCAAACCAAAGCTCTTCTGTTTAAGATACAGATATGTACTATCCTTTGAATGTTCCTATTGACAGTTCCCCACCCATAGCTCAAAGCAGAGCACAGTGTTTTAAGTTGCTTTTCCAGCACTGGGGACATGTTTATGCTATGAATGCCCATTTTTACATCCAAGCCCTCTGAAATATCTGGAGACTGGCCTATGCCCAAGAAATAAGCTAACTAACTCAAACGGGATTTTGGACCCATATCCTTTTCATTAGCCAACTGGACTCTGCGTAACTGGGCTAATCAGAAAGATGGCTCTTGCTACAAAAATCTATCCTTTCGAGATTAGATAACAACCAAGAGCAGTGGTTTACAGGAGGAGGGCATTAGCTCACTTCCAAGGAACTTGGAAGAATTCCACTGGGGTATGTGCTGTATAGACTAGCTGTGATGTCCCATTCAGATGAGTTGGGACACCCAGAGGCTACTCATTAGGGCTGGCTAACTATAGGACAGTCTGATGACTCCTGAATAAGCTATGTGCTGTTCCTTAAGCCCTGGAAATTATTCAGAAGAAGGGAGCAAACAGTTAATAGAGTATCCTCTATGTGTCAGACACTGGGCTAGGAGCTCTGCGGAGGTCATTTCCCTAAGACTCCCTATGTATTGAACATTATTATCCCTTTTTACAGATGAAAAAGCTCAAACTTAGAGCAGTTAAGTAACATGCTCCAGAATCGCACAACTGTTAGAAGCAGAGCTGGGATTTGAACCCATTATCTGCCGGGCTTCAAATCACGTGCTTATTTTTCTACGTCATACCTCTTCCATGGGGCTGTCCATAACCTCCTGCCGAAACCGCATTTGTACTCCAACCATGAAGGGTGTGGGACAGCAGACAGTGGCCAGAAGGCTCTCAGGGACAACAGGAATATAGGTATGTGCCCAGCTGAAGGGGTAGAGTAATGCAGCAGCAGCGTGGATGCACTGAGATAGGGTGCTGGGGACAGAACAGAGGAGAGTCAAAGGGGTCTCCAGTGCCCAGCTAAGCCTCTGAGGAGACACCTCCCTGCGCCACCATCCCTGCATACCCCACTGAGTCCACCACCAAGAGTAGCCACTACTTGTGATGTCTGTGTCCACACAACTAAGCAGGTCTGGGGGTCATGTTGGCCATAGAGCTTGTGACCAGTTGCTGGGAAGGGAGGCACAGAAACTAGGAGAGGCAGATGCTCCACTGTGCATGGATGGGCCTCTATTTGACCTTTTTTTTCAAGTGCTTCTACTATCCAAAATCAAAAGTGTCTCCAAAGGAGAGTTGTGGGGAGGAGGAGAGATGTCTTCATTCAACAGATACTGGATTAAGTATCTACTATGTGTTCAAAACTGTGCTAAGGATGTGGAAACTAGGGAGCATAAGACAGTGACCCTACTTTTAAGGAATTCACAGCCTGGTGAAGGAGACAAACATAAACCAAGCATTAGGCTCCAGTGTGAAGGAAGTCTGTCCAGATGCACTGGGGATGCAGAGGATAGGCAATGCCTTTTTGACACCTTATGTCTATCCACCATCACCTCCAAGGCTCCCTCTGGCCACTCTAGGTTATTTAAAGTGACCGGATTGGTGTTGAGTTAGCTTGGGAAATTCCTAGATTCCAGGAACTTCTGCCCAGCAATTCCTACATGGAAAGTCCCACAGAGGTGTCTCCTCTCCCCTTTCTAGTGAGCCATCCCTGTGTAATTACTGCCTAAATCACAACCAACCCTCACCTCACTGACCTCCCCACACACAACTCCCCTTCTCTATCCTCCAAAAGCTCTCACGGCTCCTATTTCTCTAGCCAAATTGCCTCAAAGCCAAGGCCAATAAAAACACAGATGCGGAAACCTCGTTTCAGTTCTTGGTATCACACTAGCACTTCCTGAGTTAGAAAGATTGCGACTCTGAGAGTCTAGCTAAGGCTGAGGCTGACTGGAAGTCCCCTCCCTGTCTGAGCTTCAGGGACCTGAAAAACAGTGTGGGGAGGAAATGGAGAGCAGCGGGATCTCCTCAGAGAGTATTAGTATCTGGGCAGTACTTTGCCCACGCCCAGGCTACCTGCCAACTGGTGCCACTTCCACAGCAAACCCTGATCTTTAGAGGGAAAGGGCCACTATTAGAACTTCTCACTTCCGTACAGGGGGTGAAAGAGCTATTTCTTAAGCAAAAGAGTATGCTACTTCCCTCAAGGATTAGCCTATGGCTCATTCCTTTCTATCACTCTGATTTTTACAGAATTTTTAACTCATAGTCCCCACATCCTGTCCAAGCTGCCTTTCCCTTAAACCCACGGCATGCACCCCACCCTATGATGTCTGCTGAGTCCCTAAGATCCTTTTCTTCTTCTTCCCTAAAAGATAAGCAGAGTTGTCAGCCCAAAATTGTTGACTCTCTCTGTACCCAGATATGGACAGAATGCCAACACTGTACTGTTCTATTATCTTTTTTTTTCTTCTCCATTCTATCACACGTCTCACCACATCTTTTGTAGACTTAAAGCCCCTCAGAGGTAAAGACCAAGTCGTGACAGCACTCTTCTTTGGCTATACATGGAGATTTATCAATTGTGAAATTATTGAAGAACAGCAGCTAGCACTTACTGGCTGTTACATGTCTGGCCGAGTGTTAGGTCCCTAATAGGCAGTATTTCATTTCATCTTCACCACAGCCTTATGAGGTAGGTACCATCATCATTTCAAATGTACAGATAAGGATCACATGACTTCAAGAAGTTGAGAAACTAACCTAAGAGGAACCACTCAGTTAAAGGTGGCAAAAGAGGAACTGAACCTTGTTCTATAGATTTTAACACCTTTGCTTTCAACCACTAAATAATTCTGCATCTCCGTAAGGTCAAGGCCTATGTCTTATTTATCATTATCTTCCTGATGTTTGGCACTTGGCATGCAGCTGACACAATAAATGTTTGTTGAATGAGTGGATAAATGAATAGATGAGATGTGTTCGTCATGAAGGATGATGGACTTAACCTCCTGTGACATCCTGTCCTGTCCTCCACCCTCCTTCCCTCCCTCAGCCTTTTGAGGTCAAAATCATGCCCGCATGCACCCTAACTAGGGCCTCTTAGGCTGCCCCAGGAACAAATCATGCTCTTCTTAGGGCTAAGCTGGGAAACTTCTTCAGGCCCAGGTAGCAATCACGTTTGGAGTCAGGAACAACATTTGGATGCAGCTGTTTCTCTAGGCTTAAAGTGCAGATCAAGGAAGTGGGAGACGGAGAGAGAGGGAGCTCATGTGTCCTAGAGCCTGATTTCCTTTGAGAACCCCCCGAGGCCTGTTCCCTTGAACCCAGGCATGGTGGCCTGTTCAGGTAGGCCATTCAGTGGCTAGGCCCACCTGAGACCTTCTGCCAGGAAGATGATTCTTCTCTCCAGCACTGCAGAGGCAAAGATCTGCAGAATCTGCTCAAAACTGAGACATTGCAGCAGAGAATTAAAATCCACGTGTTCTAGGTGGGAGTCCAGGGGCCGGGTCAGTGAGATGAACTGTGGAGAGACCAGAAAGGGAGAGGGTCACCACATGGCAAAATCTGCAGACCCCAGAACCTGAATCTCTGCTCGCCTCTACTCCATTTTTCCCAGAGGAGTAAATCAGAACCTCTCTCTCCCCTGCTAGAAACCCATCAAGGCTTCACTCTGCTCTAATGATAAGTTCAATCCTTAGCACTGCCCACAGAATCCTGCCTTGCTCTCTAGGCTCCGTGAGTACACACCACTCCCCTGACCACGTGGCAGTCACATGGATTGTTTTCAATTCCTTCTGTTCTTTCTGCTCTTTCCAGCCTGAAGTCCTTCACAGGTTAGACTCTCCCCTCTGGATTGCTCTTCTCCTCTCATTTGTATCCTCCTTCTGGTCTCAGAGGCCTTCCTTGGCCTCCTAATATGATCTGTGTTTCCCCATTATTTTGGCATCAAACACCCTACTATTTTCTCTCACAAGAATTATGCAATTTTTAATCATATATTTATTTGCATATTTACTCATTTAATGTCTTCCCACTAGACTTTAAGCTCCATAAGGTCAGGGACCATTTTCTTTTTGTTCACCACTTTATAATAGTATAGTGCTTGGAATATAGTAGGCATGTAATTTATTTTGGAAGTGAATGATAAAACCTAGTCCCCCCCCCCTTAATTTTATATGGGGACACCAAGACTCAGGGGGGCTCCCAGATTATTTTGGAGTGCAAGGAGTCAGAACCAGAATTCTTAGGACAATGTTCTACTGCTTACCCCTTACAGCCTCAGTCTGCTGAGTGGCCTGAAGCAATACCATCCCCATGTGGCATGGGTTGGGACTCAGAGGTGGGGAATGGATGATGGCAGATAGATTAAAACCAAAAGGTAGGGATAAAGGAAAGAGACAGGAGGATAGTGTGTAAGCAAGTGGCAGTTTGGGGGTCTATAGCCAAAGTCCTTCCTAGCACCAGAAGCCTCATCTTACATGGTAGCCTTTATTATAAATAGATGTCTTGGTAGCTAGAATAGTAACTAGGTCCTTGTGGACATCAGGTTGGAATGATCCAAAAATTGGGTTTTGATTTTCAGGTCTGCCAATAAGTCTAAGCAAGCCCCTGTCCCTGCCTGGCTCCATTTCTCTGCATATTGACCTGGTACATGGAAAACAGTGGTAATAGATGCCACAGAAACCTGCCTTCCCTCAGTAGGAATGGATTCACCCATTTTGCTAACCCACCTCAGTGCCTGAGTCAGGGATGAAGCTCTTGAGGGTGACAGTTTTCCCAGGAGCAGGGAAGGCTGCTTCTCGGAGGCCTTGCATGAATGGGTAGATGACAGCCATGGAGATCTGGTGCCTCTTCTCCACTTCATCCAGGATCTGCATGGAGATGAATTATGTGAGGCTCAAAGGTACACTCCTGGGTAGGTGGCAGAGATCCCACATGCCCCCGAACACAGCAAGACCCCAGTGTTGGTCCAGCCAATCCTCATGTATCTCTGAGGCCCTTCCACCAACTAGTTCCCTCTCCCTTCCTGGCAGAGGTTGGTCTCATGCTAAATTATCTGCTGTTTATCTCCCACACAAGACCTACTTCTTCCTCTCTCCACCCATCCATACTTCTCCCTTCTCCAAACATCAGTATAAAGCTACCATCCCCAAGAAGTCATGCCAGCGTGACTCGTCATTCCTGATGGTAACATGATCATTTGTACTAGATGGAGTAGGGGTCTAGAAGTCTAAGCCTCTCAGGTGCCACTTCTGTCCTCCAACTTCCCTTGGAGACTCCCCAGGGCCAGAAATTCACTCCATCCCTCAGAACATGGCACAGAGGAATAAGCCCCCCAGGCAAAGGCAGGCAGAATTTCCTCCCCTCCTCCCTCAAGGTTCCTGCTGTGGGAAGAGTTCACTGAAGCCCTTTTGTGGCCATCAAGACATGTCCCACCCATTTTGAGGGATCCCTCTCAGATCCTGTTTCAGTTGTCCTGACACTCATATCAACTTCAGCAGAAGTCTTGGAATCCTCAGCTTCTCTTCTACATTAGAAGTCCTTCAGAGAGACTTTGGGACCCAAATAGCATTACAACTGTCTTCATATTTGTTGAGTGATCTGCATTTTATAAAAAGACTTCTCATATATCATCTCATTTGAGCCACACCAACACCTAAGACAGGAAGATGAGGGCTCATTATATCCATTTGGCAGATGTAGAAATTCAAATTCCAGGCAGAAGACTCCTGAAACACCAGGTTCCTAACCTGGGACTCTTTTCATTGTCCTGCTCCAACTCCCTTCTTACTTCACTAAAGTGAAAAAAAATGACTTTCTGCAAGAGAGACACTCCCTTAGGTTCATTTTCAACTTATCCTTAAAATCAAGTCAAACACAACCCTTTCTCTGCTTTGTTTTTCCCAAGTATGCCTCAGTGCTGACCCCCAACCAGAGGAGAACTCCACAAAGGGTTCAGAGCACAGCCAGAGCCAGGCAGCTATGCAGAAACTGAATGCCAAACAGGACTAACAGGCCCCTAAGGAATCCTGTTCTACCTACCTTGGAGAACAAGCCAAAGCAGCCAATGCAGCTGATGATGCAGTACACTTTGGGAAGGCGAGGGCCACGGCCAGCAGGCTGGGAAGGGACAGAGGGGCTCCTTCAGTGCTGTGGCTTCCCCAGGGGCTTCCCCCAAGTGGAGTTAATGGGGCATGAGGCTGGTGGCTAGGATGAGGTGGGTATTTATGGAGAATGGTGGGCCAAATGGAGAAAGGCCCAGCTGGGTAGCAGTTCCTGTCATGGCACAGACAGCAAGGAGACCAGAGCAGCCACCAAAGATGACCCTGATGGGGCCAGGCAGTCTGGCAGACAAGCAATGCCATCATCAGTGCCAACATCATTTGCAGATCAGCAAAGAGAAGAGTAAGATGTGTTTTAAAGGTGAGGACATGGCTAGGAAGAAACCACCGTAGAGGCAACTTGGAGAATCCTCCCAAGAGCCAAGAATTAAACCGAATTTTCCAAATCCTAGCCCATGCTCTGGGAAGCTTCTGGGGCCATGACAACTAGGCCTGGATAGAGACAGCAGGAAAAGAAGTAGTTGAAGCCTCCTACAATGAAGGGAGCTGTTGAAAGCTGGGGAGAGTAGAGACCAGAGCATGGCTAGCTAGCCAAGATCCCCCAGGTGCAAGGGGATGGGCTCTATGCCCTCATTCTGTGTGAGTGCAGAGGGGGTGCTAACGTGGCAGTAGGAGCTGGGCTTTGCTCTCTACAACCACCACTGCCAGGGACCCTTGGCTTTTGCAGCTGAGGTTTGAGCAAGCCCAGCTGTGGAGTTGAGCAGGATGCAGAGAGGAGGGGGCAGTTCTGAGCTGCACAGACCAAGAGGCGCCTGCAGTATCCAATCTTCCTGCTCCCATCCACATTGGTCAGAACGAAGGAGAATGTCTCCCTGAGAAAGAGCAGACAAGGCTTGGTTTACATGTGCTCACTAGATTCAAAAGCAGAAGCTTTAGAGGTGTCAGTTACAGAGGAATTTTGAGGGGATGGAGGAGAGGATAAAGGAGAGCTGCTACTTCTTCATGATACTAGTCTAACACCTGTAATTTATTAAGTGCTTACTGGGAACCAAACCATAACTGCACTATCTCATTTAATTCTTAAAACAACCCTAGGAGGTAGGTACAACAATTATCCCAACTTTAAAGATGAAGAAACTGAGGCTTTGAGAGTGTGTTTCTTATCCAAGGTCACTCAGTTTGTAAATGGTAAACTCAAGCGGTCAAATTCCAGGGTTCATGTTGTAAGAGACTTTGCTGTATTGCTTTTTTAGAGGCCAAAGGACTTCAGATGAGTTCAGCTTCTGTCAAGGGCAGAGTCAAAAACAGTAGAACTAGGGAGGGCAGTGACTATTGCTCCTAGGACAGGTGAGAGAATCTCACCCTCCTCTAGAACAAGATATTGGGTCAAACCAATGTCTAATACTCTTGAACTTGAGGTAACCCAGGTGAGATGCTTATAAATGAATTGGCCCCATGAAAGGGAAGCAGGGAGGAATTGGCATATACCCCAAGCAAGGGTGGAGGCACAGAGCCACACAGTCATCCTATGCTTTGGGCACTTAGCTTAGCCTTCTCTCTCAATCCCACATTCCCCTGTCTCAGGACTGAGCAATTACCTGGGGTACTCAGTGAGTGGTGCCCACTCATTCCCATCTGGGAAGCAGAACAAGGGGATGGCGCTGAGCAGTCGTTCCTCCTCCTCCTGTTGACCCCGAAGCAGATTCTCTCTCTATAAGCAGAAGGAAAAAGAGACAAGTTGATTGTGGAGTGGGGGACAGGGGACTTAAGGGCTGCAGGGCTTCTAAGGCTCTAAAGCATCTTAACTTTTTTTATGTGTGTGGCAACATATAGACAAACACAAAAGTTCCCATTTAACATTTTCATGTGTACAATTTAGTGATATCAATTACATTTACAATGTTGTGCTACAATCACCACCATCTATTGCCAAAACTTTTCATCATCCCAAATGGAAACTGTATGCCTGTTAAAAAATAACTCCCCATTCTTTCTTCTCCCAACCCAGTCCCACAAAACCTACAGTCTAACTTCTCTCTTTATGTCTTTGCTAATTTTGGGTAAATCATGTAAGTAGATTCATATGGTACTTGTCCTTTAGGCATCTGGCTTATTTCATTCATGATGTCTTCAAGGTTCATCCATGTTGTGGCATATATCAGAATGTCATTCCTTTTCATGGCTGAATAATATTTCGTGGTATATATATACTATATTTTGTTTATCCATTCATCTATCATTGGACACTTGGATTGCTTCCACGTTTTGGTTATTGTGAATAACGCTGCTGTGAATATTGGGGTACAGATATCTGTATGTGTCTGTTTTCAATTTTTTTAGGTATATACCTAGAAAAGGGATTTCTGAGCCCTATGGTGATTTTATGTTGAACTTTCAAAGAACCACCAAACTATTTCTGAAGCATCTTGAGGATAGCATTTCTACTTGCACAGGGCCTAGTGTGTGCCCACACCTGTCACTCTGCACAGGGATTTCATTCTGGATCTAGGTCAAACATCTCAAAACTGACACTGCCACCCCCGGGCCAAGTGCACACAAACCAGAGTTGGATTTCAGTGTCACGAGGCTCAGTCCAGTCAGGAAGAGGGTCAGGGCCACTCTGAATAAAGAAAGGCCCTGGGAGGGCCCAGCCCCCTGGGAGGAACACATCAAAAAGATACCAAATCAGAGACAAGAAAAGCAGTCAGCTCAGTTGCTGAGCCTCCAGGGTTAACAAGAAGGATGCCTTATCCCCACCCCTTCAGCCAGTGCAGGATCAGACAAGAAGGAGCCAGCTGTATACCTGCCCCACCCTCTTCTTCCCACACATCCCAGGAAGGGGATTCTTCCATGGAGGTCTGGCAGAAGGTAAGCTTCTCTCCAAAAAAGGGCCACTGATGATGAAATTTTGAAGAACTAGCTGGTCCCAAAAGGGGTGAAAGAAGTGGGCTAGTTTCCCTCTTGGGAACAGACTGAGGCCATGCTGGAAACCTAGGTCAGTTCCTCACAAAGAAGTCAGGCCTAGATTCTTTGGATGATAACAGAAAACAGGACTAGGCGAAGAAAGAAATGGAGTAGCAAGCTCAGTGCCGCTCCAGACTCAAGCCCTGGCTGGGGGAGGGGAGGGAAAAGGAGATTGATTGCACCCCACCACCACTACTCAGGCAGCCCAAAGCTTTCTCTGTCCCCAGCTTTTTCTCTCAAGACCTTACCTTGGGAAACTGGTAGGTGATCATGGGCTCATAATTATCCCCAGAACGCTTTTTTTTAAGAGAAACCACGAGAAGGTATTCAAAGAAATGCTGTCCTCCAGCAAAGTTGGGCACGGAGTGCTCCTGGGCCCTTTCAGCCTCCTTTACAGCTTCCCCTAGATTTTCCTGGGGAGGTTCTGAAATCAAGACAGAAGAGCCCATCAGTATATCATTGATCCATGCCCAGAGTGGAGTCTGTGGGAACACAAGTTACTTACAACCCCCAAGGCTGCCCTATAAATGCAGCCTGGTTCACAAATAGCACCTCAGATCATGAAACAGGATCAGAGCCAATTGGGCAGTTTCTGGGCTGGCCTGGGAGACTTGAAACCATGAGGAGACAAGAGGTAAAAAGAAACCAGTGACTTTTTACCAGGGAAGCCCGCGTAGTGTACTGGAGAGGCCACATGGGTATTTCTATGGCCCAGGGTAGTCCATTTATGCACAGGGCGCCCAGGACCGGCACAGTGGCTGGAACCAGCAGGTCCCAAGGAGACATGTACTAAATAACTCAAAACAGACCCATGGCGCATGTGGCTGTGACCATGCCAACCCCCACAGAGGGCCTGGCCGACTCGCGAAACCAACAGAGGAAACCAACCGGCCCGGTCACATGGGGGACCATGTAGAGGGCAAGACATGAAAGGAAGAGGAGGAAGGGACATTTTAAGGAAGAAGTAGACCCATCTAAGAGGGCCACCCTGGAAAGAAGGAAGTGGGCAATCCAGTCCAGACCTGCTCGGAGTCGGGGCAGCCGGTTGCGGAAGAGCCTGAGAGCCCAGCCTACCACTTGTCCTTCCATCTTCTCGTGCCTGTGGGGCATGGAGTGCTTCCCTTCCCTCCAGCACAGACTGGCTACAGAAAGTCTGTGAAGGGGGATGCTTCTTCAGTCTCCAACTACAGCTCTATAAAGGCGAGCCATGTACTGTCCTCCAAATAGAGGAGAGAGGTTTCCATCTAATGCACCCTGAGGTTGAGCAAGAAGGATGTGACGGGACCCAGGAACACAGCAGAATGCTGCCACTGAGACAGCAGCATCCTGGCACTGCAGCTCAGACCTCAGCCCCTCCCAAGAACCCCAGGGTGGGGTGAGAGAAAAGGTCATGAGCAAACACCTACAGCTGCTTCTGGGCTAAGGGCTTTGAATTCTGATCTGTAGATTGTACAATGGGTTTACTTTACAACCTCTGGACAGTGAAGAATGCCAGGTGGCATCGGGTACTTGATATTCATCGCTCCCAGGACAAGGATCTATTTCTCCATAACTTTGATTCCTGACATCTCACTTCTAAACTTGGTCAGCGGCAGCCAAAAGAGCCTGGAAATCCATCTGCTGCTCACTGGAACTTGCAGTATTCAGGGCCTTAACCGAGAGCACAAGACCAAACATACCCTGCAGACGCAACCAGGATGCTAGTTGCCCACCCCTGTTTAAGATTAATAGGCTGAGCCCAACAATTATCTCAATGAATAAATTGTTCTAGCAAAGGAAGGGAGTCCTAGAAATCAATAGGACCTAAAAGTCTCCCCTCCTGGTGGTAAAATAGAGAGCAAAGTCCATCTCTGAGCTGGAAAGCTCCTGATAGATCAGGGATACCTATAATGGTGCATCTCTCACTTCCTGCAACACTTCCTGGGCTAAGACAGGGAGTCCCCACACCGGGGCAAGTTCCAGAGCTCCTGCAAAGTGTCCATTTACCAAAACAGGAAATACTGACTCAAGAGATTCTTGGTTGTATCGGCAATCTGAGGGTCACTCAGTGGCTGTGGAAAGCACCTGGGTTCAGCTCTCTGGAAGTTAGGGAGGTGCCAGGGTAGTGGAGCAGGCTGCCTTGCTTCTAAGATCTCCAGACCTGGCTTTCGTGGGATCAGTAAAGGCAAGGACTCAGTGGCCCAGCCCTGGCTCCTGAGAGGAAGCCCCAGTGACAGTAAATAAGGATGTTATAAATGCTGTGACGGGTGAGGAGGATGCACCAAAACACCCAGAGCCATTAACATCTTCCTTGCAACCTGCACAAACTTGTTGCACAATCCTCTCCTTCTGTCAGAGGAACAAGCATCTTCCTACTGATACATGTCAACTGAGGCATGACAAAATTCAGGGCTAGTTAGAGTTAATAGGATCTGGTGGGGGTGGGAATATGAGAGCTACACAGCAATGCAGAATCTTCTCATCGATCATTCCAGAACCTGAGGGAATCATTCATACTAAATCCTTTGAGCTGCACATTTTCATCCCATTTCCTCTTGCTTTATTAGGAGAGCCAAGAGAATAGCAAAACTCACAAACCCTTGACAGAAAAAGTAACCAGGAAAAAGATTGCTTTCTCTCCTCTTTCGGGGAGGGGTGGGTGGGTGTTATCAAGAAAAGACAAGCACATGAAAAATAACAACCTTCAAACTCATTTGTTTCATACGCCATCTCAGTTAATCCCCCAGTACCCTAGAAAATAATTATTATGCTGAGCATAATAATACTCAGGAGGGAGCCACCCTTTCTAGGAAGTAAGGAGACTGGTTATACTTGTTCGTCTACCAGGAAACCCCTCCCACAGCCACCTGACTGAAGTCCCAGAACTGTCTGGAATATAGGTGAGGGGACTTTCTGGAAGCTTGATCTAGAAAACTGGGCCCTCATCTTCCAGCTCAGCTGCTGTCAATCTAGGACCCCCATCACCACCTCTCCTCCTTACCAGAATGCTTGACAAACACACAAACTCTCTCTCTCTTTCTCTTACTTACTGTACAACTATACAATTGCCCAGGGAATAGCCCCAGAGGCTAAATAGGCAAAAGCCAGTGTATAAAAAGATTCCCAGGAAGATGGAGTATGGCGTGGAAGATGGGGTAAAAAGGGCACACCCTCCTGGCCCAGAAGCTGCCAGATTTCAGGACAGGTAATCCTGGCTGCTCACCTTACAGTTCGTCTGTTTCCGGAAGCTCCTGCAAGCACAATTAACAGCCCTGGGTTGGGACTGAGGAGTATGGGACCAATGGGAATGTCTCCTTTAGGGTACAGGCAGCAGACCCCATGCACTCCACCTGGTCAGTACTTTCCAGAGAAGAGAGGATACCAGCCCCATCCTGCATTCTGCTCCTGTCACTTCATAATCCCAGGCCTCTGTCCCAACCTGGTGTGTCTGACCTCTCCCCCTGGTGGGGGGTGGAATGGACAGCCTCTGGAGACTTGTGTCTCCAGAGAACCGCAAGGGTTGGGAGAGGAGCAGGGTGGAGGAGGAAACAGAAGGAATGGGCACAGGACAAAGAACAGTGACTCAGATGCAGTTCAGAGCAAGGAGCAAAGACTACCCCTTTGGGGCTCCCTAATTCTGAAGCCTGGAGAAGGAAAGGGACTCACTCAGCTTTTTGATGAAGTTGGAAGGATGGACTGTCTGGGAAGGGCCCCTGTTCACTTTCCAATCTGCTTTCTTTCTCCTCAGAAAGCCAGACATCAGGCAAAGTATCTAAAGATTACGCCATTCAGCCATAACACTGGTTAGTGATCAGCAGCCATAAATGTTTGTTGAATGAATGAAAAAAAATGAGTGAACTCCTAAGTGCCTTCAGCTGGAAACCTACCTCTCTTGCTAAGAAAAAAAACTAATATTGACTTCTGATGTAATCTTCACAGTCCTGGACAGGAGAAATCATTCCCAATTCACTCAACAGGGAAGCAGCTAAACCGGGCTCTCTCCCGAGCCACAGCCACCACAGTATCTCTCTGCCCCACAATGGGGTTGGTAATGTCGGCAAGACCAGTTTTTGTGGCCGGTGGCTATTTGCCGGGCGGGGGTGTCTGCGTCTGCATGGCAGCGGGGTTCCCAGCTGGTGGGAAAGGCCACAGCAGAGGCCTGGGGCGACGAGGTGGCAGGGGTGGCAGACGTGGTGTCTAAGGCGGTGTCTCTGGGGAGAGCTGTGCAGCCTGCGCGTAGCGTGCGCGCTGCGGTCGCACCACTAGCTTCCTGGCTGGAAGGACACGTGCCCCGGGGCCCCACAACGGTTTCCTTCGGTCCGCCACCTCCCCCTCACCCACGCTGGCCCGGCCACTCCGCTGACATGCAACCACGCCCTGTTCCCACCTGACCCTTTCCTCCACCTCCACCCGAGCCCTCTCCAATAATTCACCTGACCTCTCCCCCCACCCCACCCCACCCCCGCCGGCCCTCCCGAGTCCCACCCCTTCCACCGACTCACACTGCTTCCGTCCCTCAACCCTCCGCGCCGCCCTCCTCCGGGTCCCACTCCCCAGGCAGCCTCGAGCCCTGACCCTCGGATCCCGCACTGGCCTCCCGCGCGCGTCCCGGCTCGCCCGGCGCCGCACTAACCCCCACGGCCGCGCTTCAGTCTCAGGCTGGCTCGGAGGCGCCGGCCGAGCCCATCCATGGCCCCTGCAGTGCCGGGCGCCCGCTCCCAGGTCCGCGCCGGCCCCGCCCCCCCACTCCCCGACCTTCGAGGTCCCCGACACTTTCACTTTCACGCGGGGGGCGGCGGGGGCGGGAGGCCGAGGGGCAGGCCGGGGGCGGGGCCGCGCACCTTCCGGGCTCCTGCCCAACCCCCGGCGCACCTGGGCGGGCCCGCTCTTGCCTGGGCCGCTGGCAGGGCGGTGGGGTGACAGAGGGCGCTCGGCGCGCGTCGGGGAGAGGGCGGTGCCACCTCGCTCCAACTCTCGGTGGGGCGCCCTAGGAAGCTTGCCTTTCCGAACCTCGCAGTCGTCAGACGAGCGGAGCCGCGGCCAGAGCTGGGAGTGCCCTGTGGGCATCGGTGTACCTTCCAGGTGGCCTTGGACGAAAGCCAGGAGGTGACAGAGTTTCGCGGTTATCCGACCTTCCACGGCTCCATCTCTCCCCTTGCAACTGCTTTCACTTCTGGCCATTTCCAGGTGCCTTGCCATATATATCCTCCCTCGGGTCCCGTGTCCTTCTCCCCCACCCCCGTTGCTCATTTCCCTATTCCCTTCCTATTCCCACGGAACCGACTTGAACTCAGGGGCTCCTGAGGAGGGACTGGCTTAGGATCCTCGCCCTTCCATGCAAAGGCTTTTTTGGACAGATTAGCGAAGTGCGGTGGGGGGAGTGCGAGCTAGGGGAGAGAGAAATATCTGCTCTGTCCAACCCACAGAGGGGAAAGTGACATTGCAGCTGTCCCCAAGCTCCTTCCACCTAACTTCTAGTCCCATTACCGCCTTTCAGGGGCATCTCTTCCTTCTCTCCTTCATCGGCTTTCAGATATGTTCACATTTCACAACTTTGTATGTCCACACTGAAAACTGGCATCTAAGACCCACTTACCCCGAGGGAATCTTCCTCCCAGGCCATGTATTGGCAGGGGTGAAAAGATTGGAGGCAGCGCAGAGTCCATCTGAAGTTTCTCCATTCACAGAGGTTTTAGCCTCAGTTTCAATGGTGGGAAACAGAGCAAAGAGTTCCTGGCAGAAGTAAGTCTGGAATCTACGGCAGTGACCCCCAGATATACAACCTCCTTCCCTCTCCCCATGCACGGCGTCCAAGTGACTCTCTACTTGCAGACTATGGGTGAATGGAAGTGGGAAATCCAGCCCTAGTATTAAATTGTCTAGCCTCAGCCTAGAGGCTCTAAAAGTTGCCCTCTGCTCTGGGCTTATGCAGTTTTGTGCTTAATTACACCGGTTTCTGTTCCCTAGTCTCTGTGCACTCCCATGCACAAGGGCATAGCTGTACCCTAAATACCTTCTTTTGCTGAACCCAGGTCTAATACATCCTTGGGCACAAGGAGCACATCCATGAGCACAGTAGTTGCTCATGATAAACTTGTCCAATCGGATGAATGTTACTATTATACCTTTATTTTCCAAACCTTTTTTTGGTATTCCCTACCAAACTACTTCCTTTAAAAGCAGATCAAGAAAGGTGTGCACATGTGCCCAAACCAAATACGAGAATGTTCGTGGCAACTTTAATTAGCCTCTAAATGGAAATAACCTTAAATATCTATCAAGAACCAAATAGAAAAATTGTGGTTTACTATTACAACTGAGCACTATACAGCAGTAAAAACGAATAAACTACTGCTACATGGAGTAACATGACTATATCACACAAACATAATACGGGGCAAATGTAGCCAGATGCAAAAGAGTGCATAATGTAAGGTTCTACTTATATAAAGTTAAAAAAAAACAGACAAAATTATTCCAAGCTTTTGAGAACTCAGGATGTTTTTAACTTTAGAGAGGAAGGAGGAAGTAATGATTGGGAAAATACCATAAACTTCTGGGATGCTGATAATGCTTTCATTTCTTAATGTGGGTGGTAGATACATATGTGCATTCATTATGTGATTCATTTTTTTGCACTATTCACTTAAGCACTTTCTTGTATGTGTACAAGAGCTTAAAGTCTTTTAAACATTCTGATATTAGGGTGACTTTAACAAGACTGGTGAAATGGTGGAGCCAGAGGCTAGTTGAGTTAAGAAGGAATTGAGAAATCCTTCTGGCGATTAGGTAGACGTTAGACTTTAATTCGGAAAAAAAGAAGCTTGGAGGAAAAAGAAAAAAAGGTGAGTATAGGTATAAATAATGATACATGCTTTAGATGAGGAAGTAGGAATTTAAAGAGTCTACTAGAGGCTTCAGTTTCTGCTTTTACCAGAAACTTGTAGTGCCATCTCCCATTCTTTCCCTAGGGCTATTCCCCCCAGAATCTGGCTGTGGAGTGGAAGAAAAGAACCTCAGACTTCCTTTTTTAAAGGTCTTGAAAGAAAATGCATGAGTAAGTTTCATTCCAGGAGGCACCAGGATAATGGAATGAGTCAGGCACATGAGACAGACAAACCTGGACTTGAACCCCACTCTGCCTCCTACTTTCCGTGCAGCCTTGGGTTTGGCATTTACCTGAGTCTCTCTTCTGACATAATCTATAGCATCACCTGTGCAGAGTAGTTGTGAGGATTAGAAAGACTATATTTACAATCTGAATGTCCAAACTTCACCCATCTCTTTTTTGTAACATTTTTTTTTAACTTTAAGTTCATTGTGCAATTTAGAAAACTGAAAAGCACAAGAAGCAAAGAACACAAAAGTCATCCACAATCACAAGCAGTTTGCAGTTTGACTTATCCTTCTAGGTCCTTTATGTGTATGCACACAACTGAACATATACTTTATGTGAAAGGTCACACACAGAATATCTCATGCTTTTCCATGACTATTTACCGATTCAAAGTCCCAAAGCCATGAGTGTTGTGATAACCAAGAATACACGACACCAACTCAATCAGTGGGAATAAAACATTCCTGCCTTTTTGGAGAGCAAAAATTGCATAAAAGACGAAAACAGCAACAGGCCTCTATAGATATTGGTGGTTACAAATACTACATTTCCTTAATGCTCAATTTAAAATTAGACATAAAGCTAGAGTACAAAAACTATAATGCATTCAAGAGAATTCATTGTCAGAGCTATATAAAAATAAAATAGCAAGGTATGTATCATTGAATTCTTCAGTAATGTTTTCCTATGGTACAGCCAAGAGATATGCACATACAATGGTTATATAAAAATGGAAATAATGAGGAGTGCACGGGTCGTTCAGTGGTAGAATTCTTGCCCACCATGCAGAAGACCCCAGTTCAATTCCCCGCCCATGCACTCCTCTCCCACCCAAAATAAATTCAACAAATGATGCTGCAATAAGGGGATATTTACATGGAAAAAGAATGAAATGTGACCCCCACTGCTCAGAATACAAAAGAAGAGAAAATATGAATATATCTGCATACATCCCGCCCCCTGAACTTTCTTCTGCCCCTCTGCAGCCAACCTGATCAACAAGTCCTGATACTTATTGCTCAGAGGGTAGTGTAACAATTCCATGTCAAAGATACTTAGATATTATGAAATAAAGAATCTTAGCCACAGTAAACACAGGGATTTTACAAAAAATGCAGGTAGAACTCTGGTTATAATCTAAAACTGTCTTCTAGATATCGAGACGGTAGCAAAGAGCCCTTCCTCTTCTTGTTCTTTCATGTTTCAATGACTAAGTACAGAAATACATCCCAGCTTCAGACATGGGTTAGCAAAGTTCATTTCCACAAAGCAGTCCTTCCTATGAACTAACACAAGGACATTTCTATAGGGACCATCGTTCCAACTCTATTTTTAAATATATTTTGGACATTAAGATTTATACTTTAATACCCAGCAATAACTAAAATGCTTATATAGAATGATGGTCAGACGATCTGAATTTGTCTAACAATTCACATCAGACATCTTTTTAATGCTCAAATTACCGTAGTTTCAGCTCCGTCTCTTCTAATTGCAGAAAGCACTGTCTGGTATCAGGCTCCTGTTTCCACATATTTCTGAGATACCCCCAAAACTTCTGACACATTCCACAAACCCATTCTGGTAGTTGCTTACCACCAGAGTCAGCCATAGGGATCAAGGTTATGACTTCCTCTCTCTGCAATTTGTCTCACTTATTGGGTCATGATTTCCATCTTCTTCTCTGGCTTTGGCAGGCCTCTTGGTGCTGAGCACAAGAGGTCTTCAGAATCTGATTGTTGTGGTTTTTAATAAAACCTACATGGAATAAATGAAGCAAAGCCATCGGTAGACTTGACATCAACATGAGCTTCAATCAGTCTACCATTTTTTGACCATGGAGTAAATTTTGTTATAGATAAGATCTATGTTATGAAAGTAGGTCAGGTCATTTGCTCGGAACATGCTCAGTATTTAGCTTGAATTCTCTAATTGCAACTTTATAGTTCGCAGATCAGCAAGGCTCACTTTAAAACCATGACCCTTGAGGGCATTAGATGCAATTTTGACCCTTGAGACCTTGTGGCTATTGTTTTCCCAGTATTTCTTATATTGAACATAGCTGGTGCTTTCACATTATACCAATTCTTCTTAGAAAAACAGATCAATCCCTCTCTTTTTGGCTCCCTTTCTGCCATCTTTTCTAGGGCACTGGTGGTTCTTGCTGGTTTCCATGGTGCTTCCCTGAAAGCCAAAAGAGTTAGGATTGTTTTAAGGATTAAATAAATTAAAACACAGCAAGTACTTGGGATGGGACCCCATATAGGAGTTCTAAACAGAAAACTGACATGATCTTCCAAAGATGAAAAAGGCGTGGTCTTCGCCCTCAGGGAATTTACATTCCTGTGGGAAAGATATTATGAGGTGGAGTTACTGGCCTAGGATAAGTAAAGAGTACTCCGGGAACACAAAGGAGAAAAACCCATTCTGTTCTGAGGAATCAGGTCTAATTTCTAGAAGGCAGAACTGGAAGATAAAATGGATTATGAAATCCACTTAATTTTTAAAATCCTCTCAGAGTACAGAATACATTCATAAGAAAAAGAACAAAATGTTAAAATTAGAAGTGTATTTCCAGCACTATTAAGGGTTCTGTAAACAATAGGTATAACAAATCTCCTTAATAAACATCTGCTTGTTAATATATATTTTTTGCTTAATAAATATTTTTTGAACGAATGAATGGATGAATTCCCAGCAAAATGTCTACAACATTAGGAGATGGTCACTGTATTTGTTGAACTGAACCATAGTCCTTACGCCTTGATTGCACTTGCAGTTTCCCAGTTCTCCTTGGCCATCCACTTAATAGGAACAGATAGCTGTCATTTAACTCTTTCTATGAGCCATGTACTATTCTAAGTGTTTTATGAACATTATTTAAGATTAGCATTATCACTAATCCTTTAAGTTAGGCATTACTATCCCTGCTTTGTAGGTGAAGAAACAGTCTCCGAGATGTTAAGAAACTTTTCCAAGGTCACACAGCAGATAAGCAATGGAGCTTTGATTCGAAGCAAAGGCCCTGTTCTTAAGCATTGTACTCTTGAATTAAGCAGGCTACTTATGTCTAATTCAACTCAGTTTTTGGGGCATACTGATGAGTCCATCAGAATTTGCTGTGGAATTTTTCACATAGCTGAGAAGTGGTCCATTACTCAAACCTTTGTTAGTCCACAAATATCCTGTGTGACTAAAAATCAGGCCAGTCTGCTTGCTGCTCCCAAATGTCCTGTCCATTCTACACTTTGTCCTACACTGAGGAATTTCCCAAAGTGTTTTTTCCCCTAAATGGGGCAGCAAAGGCTCCACATAATAGGCGTCACAGCCACTGGAATTCCTCAGAGATGTAAATGAACACCTGGAGATAAGGCAGACATAATGGTTCTATCTTAAGGCTGGGAAGAGATGGCCTTAGGGAACAAAGGTCTGAGCAGATCACCTTTAAAGGGAGAAAGAAGGGGGCCACAAGATCATGTAGAGTCTTGCAGTTCATCAAAAATCCTTAGACATTTCTATCTTCAATTAGAAATTTCCAAAGCCTGATTTTCGTCAACACTTCAAACTTGTTCTGACAGGGAAGATTTGGAAATCTAATAAGTAAAATCTTTTCAAGCTTGTTAACAAGTCTTGTAAATCAAGCATACTAAGCTTCTAAATGTGATAAGCAGGCAAAGCATAAATAAAACAGCATAATGAGGACAAATTACTTTCCATGAAGAAAAATTTACCAAAAATATTCATTTCTTTATTATCTCTCTGCCTATTTATATAATTTCCCAGAGCAATACCTCTGACCAGGGAAAACCACCTGAGTCCCATGACTACAGAAATTGAAGTTTCAGAATCAAGGTCTGGAACTCTGGGCAGGGACACAAGACTTGAGCATTAATTCCAAGATCATTCTATATGAGCCATAAATTAATAAACGGAACACTTCTTTTCAACCCTACATCCTGTCTTGCAATTGTAGTGTATCCTCTGTCCCTCTCTGATTTTTGAACAGTAATCTTTTGTAACATTTTTTTATAAAGAATGTCTTCTACAAGAATTTTAATGGACTAATTTGAATCGAAATTCTTGTCTTCTTATCTGAATTGCAATGGCATCTCTTTATTGCCTGCTTGGATTCTGCATCTTCATTGGACTTCTACACGGTGTTTGTACCATTGACCACCACACTCTGTCCATTCACTGACAGAAAGAACCTAGAATTTTAGAACGTTAAGTCAGAGAAACAATAAAGGGGACGTTAGTATGTTGCAGACCTTCCCTGCTAAGTGGTTGGAAGCTCTGCTGTCACAATGTTTTGGCTGTCTAGGCTTGCTGAAGCAAATATCATGCAATGGGTTGGCTTAAACAATGAGAATTTATTAGCTCACAGTTTCGAGGCTAGGAGAAACTAGCCTCAAAGTGTCATCAAGGTGATATGTTCTCCCAGAACTACCGTGGCATTTTGCAGCTGGCTGCCTGCTACTCTAGCCCTTGACTTGTCTGTCACAAGGCAAGGCACACGGCAGCCTTTCCTGGCTTCTCTGATGCATTAATTCCAGCTTCTGGTTACTCCCCTGTGGCTTTCTCTCTATGACCTTCCCTTTAAGTCCTTTATTCATAGGTTTATGAACCATCTTTATTCAGCTGGGCCACACCTTAATTGAAGTAACCTCATCAAATGGCCCAATTTACAGTGGATTCACATCTGCAGGAATGAATTCAATTTAATAAGATGCTTTTCTGGGGTGCATAGTTCTAAACCACCACTCACAGTCTCAGCAACAGGAAAATCACCACCTTTGGAACTTAGAGCCTGCTGATTGGTAATGAAACACAGACTGGGGAGTGCAGTCCCAGCATCACACAGCTAGTTAGTGGATGTCAGGACCAGCACCAGAAGTGATTCCATCCAAGCACCTGCCTTCAGCCCAAGGAATAACTGTCCTGTTTATTTATTTTCCCTCTTTTTTTTTTCTCTTAATAAGCAGAGACAAGGGAGGCAGTGAGCCCCTAGCACCATGACAGACACACAAGAGATCAGTAAATACTTGTTAATCGGCTGATTTATGCCTCCACCCGCAGCTGTCCACATTCACACTGAAAACAAAGCCCAAGAAGGTGTAGCACCCATGTCCCCATGATTCCCTTCTCTCCCCTCACCCCTACCCAACTCAGGAAGGAGCTGTGCTAACCAGCGTTGTCAGAAAGGCTGTCTGCTAAGTGACCAGACCATGCGAGGGACGCCAAGAAAATGATGAAATCCTTTGAACGAGGACATAAAGAAAGGGGGAGGTCACAGTGAGCATTGCCAGAAGGGAAAAGAAAAGGGTGGCTGGGTGGAGAGGCCAGTCAGGGTTGGCCTCACCCTTACAACCAGAGTTGCCCACAAGTGTCTCACAAGCTACTCTTTTCCTCCTCTTTTATCTCCTGCAGAGAATATCATTCCATCTTGTGTCTCATGTCTTATTTAAAGAGATGGATGAACTTATTTAAAGAAATGGTGTGTGTATGTTCATAGGTATGCACAGGTACCTGCATGTCTATTTAATTATGTGTACCAAATTAGTACTTGGCCAGCAAATGAACTCTGCACAATAGAACCGCTTAAGCCAAGTTCCTCAGGGGGCTTGCACTCTTAGAATTACATGCTGACCTTGGGATAAGGGGCAGCCTTGACCTCAGGTTGCTGTTATCAGACTGAGCAAGTGAATATGAGCAAATGAATGTATGGATGGAAGGCTGTGGTGGTTTTCCTGAGTGTATGAACCTCACCTATAGAGAGGAAGAGAGTCATTCTTAAACTAATTCAAGAAAAAAAAACTGGGTCAGATCATGCTAAAAGGAAGTAATATTACTATGCTGCAAAATGTCTCCAGCCAGAAGTGAGCAATGAAGTGAGAAGTTGTTGAGAAGGAACTTTTTTAGCTGTCCTTTGTTGGAAGTATAGTTCTAAAACATTTGTCAATATTGTTTTGATTGGTCTTAACGTCATTACCAGATAATAAATGATGTGGGGTTGTTTTCATTTAAAACAAAAACAAAACCTTTACCTTTTTTAAGTGCCAGAAAGGCTGCAGCCCACCTCATCATTTCTGCACATCGACATCTGTCTTTACATCTTTTGCTCATAAATCTTCACGCAGCTGTCATTTACGGAGTATCTCTTGGGTATCAGGTAGGCTGCTGGGTGCTGGAGATTGAACAACACAAACCTGAATCTGGCTCCAAGGAGGTACCATCTCAGCCCTCTGAGAAGTTTTCATACGCAACATAGCTTTGCAGCGTTCTTGTGAGATCAAGGGAGATTTTAAATATGAAATGCTTTGAGTAATTTGATATTTGAGCTAATATTATTTCTACGTACTCCAATAGGTTCATATAATAGGGCTCACTGGAGTCCTTGCAGCAGAGAAGAATATAGTAGTAATCTGAACCTGGTGCAAATCCTTTGAGGTCTGATCAGCAATCAAGTTGTAAATGCATGAGAAACCTTGAGCATCACGTTCCCAGGGTGAATTGGGCTTTGTGATTAAAACTGCTCTGTTTCTTCTTTTTTTGTTGGGGGGGGGGGGGTGGTAATTTACAAAGGAAACCAAATGCAAATTGGTCCTTATTCTATAAGGACCAGGTGCCAGTCCCCATCTTATCAGGAAATGGAAAGTATCAGTTGCCCTAGCAGTGGAGGCAACTGCTAGGGAAGTGGGGTTAGGGTTGTTTACCATCTTGTTCTGGGGAAGGAGATAGAACCATCACCCACAGCACTAACCAGAGGAAACTGTCTGTTCTCTAAGGTTGTTGTGGAGTGGGCTTCCTGCCACGGCCCTGACTCCTCAGTTCCTGTCAAAGGCTTTCCAGAGACAGAGGAGGGAGGGTTTGTAAATGACAAGCCAACTGGTCAAACCCAGACTTCTTCATGCTTACTCTGTGGAAGAGGCTGCAGGCAGAAGGAGCACCAGGCTTTAAGTTGAGAATTCCCATGTTTAAATCCTGGTTCTGCCATTTGAGAGCAGTGTACCTTCTTCCCTGTAAAATGAGGAGAGTGTGTAATGTCCAGTGGCTCTGAGGATTAGATAATTGTCTCTCCTATCCATTTAATTTTTTCCCCTTTCCTTTCTAGTTCCCAGGATTCTTTGCCTCTCCTTTTTATACTGCCAGCTGAAAGTTCTTGCTTTATTTTTCAGAGCAATTTAGTGTTCTTTATTTCATTTTTTGCTCTTAGACCAATTTAAAAATTACGTCAGACACACAGAAGCTTATTTATAAAGTCTTACATAAAGTGCCATTGTGCTAATATTATATTAATGCACCTGTCAAACACTAGGCACTGAGTGTGTGGGTGGGGGGAGGATGAGGGTATTCTGTAACAAGTCTGCAAAAAAGAAGTCAATAGTAAATGTCCATAACCAACCCAACATTCTTCTTTCTTCCACCATGCCCCTTCTTCCCTGCCAACAGAACTCCAATTTGTACAGGTACCAGTAGAAAAACTTTGACTTCAGGGAGATGAGGCCCTCTGCCCTGACCACAAAGGATGGAGCACAATTCATTTACACAAGACATAGTAATCTCATTCCCTAAGGTTGGCCATGTGATCCAACACTAACCAATGAGATATAAGAGGAAATTTGCTGGGTATTTCTTCCAGGAAAGCTTTTTCTTTCTGAGTAAAAAGAGACAAGCTCAACTAGCATAGGATTGAGTCCCTTTGTCAATTCTTATTTCCTGGAATGCTGGCATGATGCTTGGAAGGACAGCAGCCATCTTGCCAACAAAAGGCATAAGAAAAAGGACAAAGAAACAATCTGTTAAACCGTGGTTTGACAGAAAGGTAGCAAGAACCTTGGCTCCTGATGACAACCTTGAGCAACTGACCAACTTCAGTCTGAACAATTCTGTGAGACAAATAAACTTCCATTTAAGTTATGACAACCTTGAGCAACTGACCAGCTTCAGTCTGAACAATTCTGTGAGACAAATAAACTTCCATTTAAGTTATTGTAGTTAATGTGATGGTTAGGTTCTAGTGTGAACTTAGCCAAATGATTATGCCCAGTTGTCTGGTCAGGCAAGCACTGGCCTGACTGTTGCTGCAAGAATATTTCATGGCAGGTATATTAAATCATCAGTCAATTAACTGCATCTGTGGCTGACCACATCTGCGATCAACTAAGGTGTGCCTCCCACAATGAGATAATCCAATCAGTTGAAGGCTTTTAAGGGAGAAGAGACTCTTTCACTGATTCTTCAGCCACTGTCTCTCCTTTAGAGTTCATCCATACCTTTCATCAGAGCTGCCAGCTTCACTGCCTGCCCTATGGATTTTGGACTCTTTCATTCCCATAGCTGTGTAAAACACCTTTATAAATCTCATATTTGCAGACCTCTCCTGTTTGTTCTATTTCTCTAGAGAACCCTGACTAACACAGTTAGGTTTTCTGTTACATGTACCTCAATGTAATTCTCACAGAAGTATTACTCTTGTCCTCCAGAAACAGTTAATAGCTTAAATAATAGAGCAAAACATTATATTTGATTCCAAAATCTAATGCATCAGTAAATCCTGTCAACTCTACCATCAAAATATGTTTTGTATTTTAACCACTTCTCAATGCTCCTGCTGCTCTCAACGTGTTCTAAACCACCGTCATCTTTCACCTAAAATTTTGCCTCTGGGCTACTTGTGCCACCTGTGTCTTGTCTTTTTGGTCTTTTTTTTTTTTTTTAAACATAGCAACATACAAACATGAACATTCTTACCATATGATCATTCCATTCTTGGTATATAAACAATAACTCACAATATCATCTCATAGTTGTATATTCATCACCACAATCACCTCTCAGAACATTTGCATCAATCCAGAAAAAGAAAAAAAGAAAAAATCATGCATACCCCTCCCCCTCACTGATCACCAGCATTTCAATCTACTAAATTTATTTTAACATTTGTTCCCCCTATTATTTATTTATTTTTAATCCATATGTTTTACTCATCTGTCGATAAGGTAGATAAAAGGAGCATCAGACACAAGGTTTTCACAATCACACAATCACATTGAAAGAGCTATATCATTATACAATCATCTTCAAGAAACATGGCTACTGGAGCACAGCTCTACATTTTCAGCAGTTCCCTCTAGCTTCTCTGTTATACCTTAACTAAAAAAAGTGATATCTATATAATGCATAAGAATAACTTCCAGGATAACCTCTCACTCTGTTTGGAATCACTCAGCCATTGACACTTTATTTTGTCTCATTTCGCTCTTCCCCCTTTTGGTTGGAAAGGTTTTCTCAATCCCTTGATGCTGAGTCCCAGCTCATTCTAGGATTTCTGTCCCACACTGCCAGGAAGGTCCACACCCCTGGGATTCTTCCCAAGTCCCATGTAGAGAGGGGGAGGGCAGTGAGTTTGCGTGTCGTGTTGGCTAAGAGAGAGAGAGGCCACATCTGAGCAACAAAAGAGGTTCTCTGGGGGTGATTCTTAGGCCTAATTTTAAGTAGGCTTAGCCTATCCTTTGCAGGGTTAAGTTTCATAAGAACAAACACCAAGACTGAGAGCTCAGCCTATTGCTTTGGTTGTCCCCACTGCTTGTGATAATATCAGGAATTCTCCACTTGGGGAGGTTGAATTTTCCCCCTTTTTCACCATTCCCCCAAGGGGACTTTGCAAATACTTTTTTATTCACTGTTCAAATCACTCTGGGATTTATCGGGGCATCACTCTGGACAAACCTACAAAATTTCATGCCCTACTCAAGGTTCCATGTACTTACAGTGTTCAATTAAGCTGTCCACATATTATGAAATGCACTAGTCAAAATATAAATTTTGTATCAAATAAACATTTTTGCTTTAGTCTCAAACATAAGTTAAAGTTTTAAAATATGAATTACCATCTACCCTGCAGTATTGACATTCCTTTGTTCTTCCTCATGCAAAAGCATTTTTAAATTTGTACATTTAGTCACTATCATTATACACTCTAGGCATTCCTAGATTATGCCATCTCAGTCTTTATTGTCTATCATTCCTTCTGATTTCATTTGTGCCCCCAGCCCTCCTCCCTCTATCATTCTCACATTCAGCTTTCTTCAGTGTACTAACATTATTGTATTACAAGTAGGTAGTATTGTGCTATCCATTTCTGAATTTTTACAATCAGTCTTTTTGCACAATCTGTATCCCTTAGCTCCAATTACCCAATATCTACCCCATTTCTATCTCCTGATGGTCTCTGTTCTTAGCTGAACTTCTCCAAGTTCATTCGCTAATGTCAGTTCATATCAGTGAGACCATATAGTATTTGTCCTTTGGTTTCTGGCTAATCTCATCAGCATAATGTCCGTAAGGTCCATCCATGTTGTTACATACTTCATAACTGTATTTTGTCTTAATAGCTGCATAGTATTCCATCGTATGTATATACCACAGCTTGCTTAGCCACTTGTCTGTTGATGGACATTTTGACTGTTTCCATTGCTTGGCAATTGTAAATAATGCTGCTATAAACATTGGTGTGTAATTGTCTGTTTGTGTCCTTGCCCTCGTGTCCTCTGAGCAGCTACCTAGCAATGGTATTTCTGGGTCATATGGCAATTCTATACTTAGCTTCCTGAGGAACCACCAAACTGCCTTCCACAGCAGTTGTACCATTTGACACTCCTACCAACAGTGGATAAGTGTGCCTCTTTCTCCACATCCTCTCTAGCACTTGTCATTTTCTGTTTTATTGATAATGGCCATTCTAGTTCTTTGGTCTGTTTTTAACATAGCAGCCAGAATGATGCCACTAAAATGGAATCAACCTCCCAGCAAAGAAAACCCAGGACCAGATATCTTCATTGGAGAATTTTACCAAGCATTCCAAGAAGAATTAACACCAATTCAGTTCAATCTTATCAAAAAATTTGTAGAAAAAGGAATAATCCCTAACTCATGCTATAAGGTCAATTTTACTCAAATATCAAAACCAGATAAAGATACCACAAGAAGAGAAAATTACAGACCATTATCCCTTATGAATATAGATGAAAAATCCTCAACAGGATACTAGCAGACCAAATCCAAGAGCACATTAACAGAATTATACTCAATGATCAAGTGAGTTTTTCCCAGGTGTGGCAAGCATGGTTCAATACAAGAAAATCAACTAATGTAATACATCACATTAAACAAATGGGAAAAAAAACATGCATGATCATCTCAATTGACTCAGAAAAGGCATTTGACAAAATCTACCACCTCTTTCTAATAAAAATGCTTAGAAAACTAATAATAGAAGGAAACTTCCTCATTATTATAAAAGGCATATGTGAAGAACCCACCACTAACATATTCAGTGGTGAAGGCTGAAAGCTTTCTCTCCCATGAATGATCAGGAACAAGAGAAGGATGCTCACAGTCAATACTGTGTTATTGAACATAGTACTGAAAGTACTAGCCAGAGTAATTAGGGAAGAAAACGAATAAATATCCAAATTGGAAAGGAGGAATAAAACTTTCCCTATTTGCAAAATGCATAATCCAATATACAGAAAATCCTGAAAAATCCGCAACAAAGTCACTAGAGTAATAAACAAATTCAGCAAAGTGATGGGGTACAAGATCAACACCCCCAAAACAGTAGTGTTTCTGTACACTAGCAGTGAATAATACAAAGAAGAGATAAGAAAAAAATATATTTACAATAGCAACTAAAAGAGTCAACTATCTAGGAATAAATTTATCCAAGAATGTAAAGGACTTATAATGGAAAACTATAATATATTGCTAAAAGAAATGAAAGAAGATAAATAAATAAGATAAGTAAATAAATGGAAGGACATTGTTCTCATGGATTGAATGACTAAATATTGTTAAGATCTTACCTACAGCAATTTATAGATTCAACACAATCCCAATAAAAATTCCAGCAGCCTTCTTTGCAGAACAGAAAAACCAAACATCAAATTATATGGAAAAGTAAGGGACCCTGAATAACCAAAACCATCTTGAAAAAGAACAAAGTTGGCCCAATCATACTTCCTGATTTTAAAACTTATTACAAAAGTTACAGTAGTCAAAGCAGCATGGTACTGGCACAAGGACAGACATATAGACCAATGGAATTGAATTGAGAATCAGAAATAAACTCTCAGATATATGGCCAATTGATTTTTGACAAGGTTGCCAAGTTTTCTCAATTGGGAAAGAATAGTCTCTTCAAAAATTGGTGCTGGGAAACTGGAGCTCCCATACGCAAAAGAATGAAAGTGGGCCCCTATCTCACACTATATACAAAAAGTAGCTCAAAATGGATCAAAGACGTAAATGTCAGAACCAAAACTATAAAACACCTAGAAGAAAATGTAGGGAGGCATCGTGAGAACCTTGTTTTAAGCAATGGTTTCTTAGATTTATACCAAAAACATGAGTAACAAAAGAAAATATAGGTAAATGGGACTTCATCCAAGTTTAAAACCTTTTATGCTCCAAAGGACTTCATCATGAGAGTAAAAAGACAACCTACACTATGGGAGAAAATTCTTGGAAACCGCATATCTAACAATGTATAACTCAACAATAAAAGTTCAAACAACCTATTTTAAAAATGGGCAAAAGACTTGAAAAGACATTACTCCAAAAAAGATATACAAATGGCCAAAATGTACATGAAAAGATGCTCAACATCATTAGCCATTAGGGAAATATAAATCAAAACCACAATGAAATATCATTTCACCCCAAGTAGAATGACTACTATTAAAAAAAGACAGGGCGGGCGGGCCGCGGTGGCTCAGCGGGCAAAGTGCTTGCCTGCTATGCCGGAGGACCTCGGTTCGATTCCCGGCCCCACCCCATGTAACAAAAACGGAGAAACAGAATACAATAAAAACAAGAAAATGTTTAAAAATGTTTCCCTTTCCTCCTTCCTTCCTTCCTTCTATCCTTCCTTCCTTCTCTCTGTCTTTCCTTTAAAAAAAAAAAAAAAAAAAAAAGACAGGGCAGGCCACAGTGGCTTAGCAGACAGAGTTCTCACCTGCCATGCTGGAGACCTGAGTTTGATTCCCAGTGCCTGCCCATGCAAAACAAACAAACAAAAGCAGAAAATAACAAGTGTTAGAGAGGATGTGAGAAGTAAGAATTTGTTCATTGTTGGTAGAAATGTAAAATGGTGCAGCCATGGTGGAAGACAGTTTGGTCATTCTTTAGGAAGTTAAAATTAGAACTACCAAATGACCTCACAATCTCACTTCTAGATATATACCAAAAAGAATAGAAAGCAGGGACTCAAACTGATATCTTCACACCAAGGTTGATAGCAGTATTATTCACACTTGCCAAAAGAGGAAACAATCCAAGTATCCATAAAGAGATGAATAGATAAAGAAAATGTGGTATATATACAATGAGAAGGAAACTTCCTCATTATTTTAAAAGGCATATGTGAAGAACCCACCACTAACATATTCAGTGGTGAAGGCTGAAAGCTTTCTCTCCCATGAATGATCAGGAACAAGAGAAGGATGCTCACAGTCAATACTGTGTTATTGAACATAGTACTGAAAGTACTAGCCAGAGTAATTAGGGAAGAAAACGAATAAATATCCAAATTGGAAAGGAGGAATAAAACTTTCCCTATTTGCAAAATGCATAATCCAATATACAGAAAATCCTGAAAAATCCGCAACAAAGTCACTAGAGTAATAAACAAATTCAGCAAAGTGATGGGGTATATGTATATATACCACATATAATATAATATATAATATATTAATTATAATTTAATATATATAATAACAGAATATTATTCAGTCATAAAAAGGAAAGGAGTAAGCCAGGCACAAAAGGACAAATATTGTATGATTCCAGTTTTATGAAATACCCAGAATATGCGAATTCATAGTCGGAAAGTATATTACAAATTACCGGGGATGGGAGGAAAGGGATTGGAGAGTTAATGCTTAATGGATACAAAGTTTCTATTTGTGGTGATGGAAAAGTTTGAGTAATGAGTGGAGGTGATGGTAACACAACATTGTGAATGTAATGAACATCACTGAACTACATTTGAATGTGGTTAAGGGAGAAATTTTAAGTTATATATATGTTATTAGAATAAAAAAAGTTAAAAATTCATAGGACAGTATTACAGAAACAGTGAACTCTAATGTAAATCATAGACTATAGTTAGCAGTAAAATTATAATAATATTCTTTCATTAATGGTAATAAAGGTGCCATAGTGATGCCAAGCATTAATAATGGAGGTGGGGGTTACATGAATATTTTCTGCATGATTTTTTCTTTAAATCTACAACTTCTCTAATTTAAAAATTATTTTTACAAAATGTAAGTCAGATTATATCACTTCTCTGATAAAAACCCTCCAATTGTTTCCTCTGAAAGGAAAGAATGACCAAAGGACACCTACACAATTTGACCCCTTGTTGCCTTCCTGAGAGCATTTCTTTCTCCTCTCTCCATCTATCCTTTCTGCTTCAGCCACACCATGGCTCTCCTGTTGCTCCTTGAGCCAGCCAGGCAAGGGATGGAGAGAGAAAGGATCAACTCACCTTGACTACTTTTTATATAAAATTTTTAATATAAAAATTTGTATATATATTTATCTATAAATATTAAAAATTTATATTATATGATTTATATTATATAATTTAATTATATAATATAATTTATATAATTTATAAAATAATAAATATAAATAATATATTTATATAAAATATAAAATTTATATTTATATAAAATAATAATAAATAGAAGCAATATGTATAAATAATAAATATAATATAAAATATAATATAAAATAAAATAAGATAATTATATACAATAGAATTATATATAATATATAATACAATAATAATTATTAATAATAATGATGATCATTCATTCTTTGTTAAAGAAGCATAATAGCACCTGCCTTATAGAGTTGTTGTGAGGATTAAATGAAGTGATATGCTTTTAGTTTGGTTCCACAATTTTTTCTGGACTCTAATTCCACAAGTGTATTGAATTTCCTGATATTTTCCCATAAGTCACTGAGGTTTTATTTTTTTAATCTGTTTTTCTTTTTTTTTTCTTTTGTTTATATAGTTTCTATTACTTTGGCATCATGTTCATGGTATTTTCTTCCACAGGATGTAATCTGCTGTTAAGCCCATCAAATGAATTTTTCATTTTGGATATTGTATTTTTCAGCTCTTGAAGTTCCAATTTTAATGGTATCTCCTTCTTGCTTCCTTATATTCATGTTTTCCTTTAAATCCTTGAACATATTATAATAGCTGTTTTTAAAGCCTTCTATGTTACTCTCTGTCATTTTTTGAGTCTATTTCTATTGACAGTTTCTCTCCTGGTCATGGATTACATTTTCCTGTCTTTGCATACCTAGTAATTTTTTTATTGGATGCTGAACATTATGAATATTATTGAAAGCTTAAATTTTGTTATCTTTCTTTAAAGAGTAGTGAAGTTTTTCCTAGCAGCCAGTTAGTTTACTTGCAGATCAACTTGAGCATTTTCAAACATGTTTTTTTGTTTTGTTTTGTTTTGTTTTTTTTGGCGTGGGCAGGCTTTGGGAATCAAACCCAGATCTCTGGCATAACAGGCAAGAATTCTGCCACTGAGCTACCACTGCGCCGCCTTTGAAGCATGTTTTCAAGTTTTGTTAGGGCAAATCTAGAGTAGCATTTACTACAGAGCCAGCATAGTCTTCTATTAAAATTCAACCATTTTGAGGTATTTATTAAATTCCCCAGCTGTGCAACAGGACTTTCCACTCTGGCTGGTCTAGATCAGATGTCTCCTAGCCCTCTGCAAGCTCTAGGGGTTATTAAGCTTTTAGCTCCCTTGTAGTGTTCTTTGCCTCGGTAACTGCTCTTTGCCCTTCCTTGCCATATATATGCATGGATTAGTATTCAGCCAAAGATCTAAGGGAATCTGATACAGATCTCTAAAGCTCCTTTTCTGCATTGATCCCTTATCACTGGTACTACTGTGCAGTTTCCAAGCATCTCAGCCTCTTTAAACTCTGATCTTGATCTCATCAGCTCAGTGAGATGTCTGTGCCCTTCTTAGTCCCCTTCTCCTTGTGCTGTGGACTGGAGCGTGTCTCCAGGCAGAAGTCTGGCATAACAGCAGGGCTCACATAATTTGTTTGTTTCTCTCTCAGAGACCACAGCCCTGTACTGTATGTTGCATAATGTCCAAAAACAACTGCTTCATATATTTTATTTAGTTTTCCAGTTTATGTCAATAGACTTAGGTACTAGTTATTCTGTCATGACTGGACATGGCCACACTTATTTAACCATGTAGTAAGTTTCAGCCTCCATGCTAGTTGCTAGGATACAGAAAATGAGCTAGTATATATTAGCCTGTAGTGGAGGAATTGAAACTCAGTGTGGGGAAATAATTTGCCCAAGACACAGCTATATTTAGAGCTAGAAGTAGAATCCAGGTGGTTAGTATTCTCAGAATGTTCTTTCATGCTCCAGCCCCAGAGCTCCAGCTCTCTCCAATTTAGCTCCTCTGAATACCCCTTCCTCATCATTGTGTACTGCTTCTGAGTTCTTGTCTTGTAGCTCTTGGGAGCTGACTTTTTCAGTCAACTCCATTTCAATACTTCTCTATACCCTCATTCAAACTAGCTGAAAAGGATCTTGAAGGCCCAAGTGTATCACACCTTTTAGAGGGACTGAGACCCACTCCATCATGAGCAGTGAGATGGACTTTCTGATTCTCCACACCTTAATATCAGCCTCCAATTTGCCCTCAAGGCCCCTCTCACCAACATTCAATAAGATGAGACTATGCCTGTGAATGTGGGCTGTGTACAGTAACGCTTAAGCAAGTGGAATTCATCAAGGAACAATTAGAGTAATAAGCATCTGCTCTGTGTGTCAGGTGGTGAGAGCTGAGGGTCATAAATAGGAGGCCTCTTTTCTCAAGGAGCACACACTCGAGGGGCTTGCTGCCAAAGTGTTGGGGTGCAGGAAGCAGACAGTGTTGAAAAGGCCTGCGTCAGATGTGAATATCCCTTTACTTCTTGCAGATCAGTCCAAATCCAGTGATTGAGTGAGGTGGGGGTATAAACACCAAGGCATTTTACCGACGCTGGGCATCTCTAATGGAAACCACTTCTTCTAGAGCTCCCTGCTAGATCGGGTGAAACTTTGTTAAGCCTGCATCGCATTTCAACTTTTCCTCTGCCCAGTCCTGCACCTTCTCATTTCCTATCATAGGTAATGGTCTCTGATAAATGACTTATATCCAAACCCTGACTCAGAATCCGTTTCCAGAGAACAGCCTGTGACAGGGAATGATCACAGGGCTTTAGCAGCTATCACTCAGTCCAGCTTCCCTGCAGCCAGGATCTCAAGATCACTCAGTGAATGATGACTTGGGAAAGTCACCCTGATATTTTGGCCCCATCACATTCTCCACCTCCCTTCCTTATTAGTGTGAAAAGGAATTGAAATAAACATCTAGAAAGTATTTGAAAACGATATTAGATAACATTTATTGAGTGTACCCTATGAACCAGGAATGGTGCTAAGTACGTTTAATCCCTACATTCACTCCTACAGAAGATTCTCATCCCCATTTCATAAAGACCTTCTGTAGCCTCCGCCTTGGAAAGAGTTGGAAAAAGTACATCAGTAGCTAATCAATGATTATCTCAGGCTCTCCCCAGGGTCATGGCCCCACCTTCCACAGCATGAGCCTCTGAGAAAGTCTTTGTTCTCAGTTCTGGCTGGTGCTTACCTCCTTTCTCCATTTCCATCCAAACTCTTAATTCAGCAGGTTTGGCAGCCCCTGCTCAGCCTGAACTAACAAATCGGAGGCACTTTCAGACTCCAACTTCCACTCTTAAAGATAGAAAGCTGAGTAGCACTCAACCCACATCCTGTATTTGAGCAAAGTTCTCACCCATGTTTCAGCCCAAGCAAGCCTTTATGCAACATCTTTTGACTCAGAGCCAATCTGGCAACCACCAAATCTGGGCTCTCAAAAGGTCATGCATTCATTTCTTCACTTATTTTTCAGTGAGGGACTAAGTGTCTGTGGTGTACAGGGGCTGTGCTAGGTGCTGGAAGTATACAGATGAATCACCAAGTTCATTAATTCTTGTCCTTGTTCATTTAATAATGACTTATTGAGATCCTATTTAGTTTGGGGACAAGTCCTGAAGATATGGTGGGGAGCCAGAAACAGTCCTGCCTCACATTTCACTGAGTAAAAGGGAGAAGGGTTATGGATTACTATTAAACTTTACAACAGGATAGTCTTACACACAAGAAGTCCAGAAGAATGTATAAAGGAGTTGTTTTTAGTACAGATTTGAGTGTATTTTCTCATCATGAAGGCTTCTCATGGGTGTTTGTTTGGGTGCCTCCTGCACTTTGCTTTCTTCCTTCTTAGCTCTTCACTGGACCTGGCTCTTTCTATTGAGGCTTTTTGGGGGCCTCACAGGCCCAGTCCTCTCAAGAGGGAGCAGATAGCTCTCTCTCAACTTGCTCTCACTTCTCCCTTTCCGCCAAGGCTTTTGGCCTCTTTTAACTTCACTCTCAGGGTCAAGCTTTGTCTCCACAGAGGGCCCTCTCTCAGATAGCTCTGTTCCTGTGCTGAGGAATGCTAATAAAGCCTGTTTCTTCATCTGCCTCAGGGCATGTTAACAAATGCCCCTTTCTGTCACACCAAGTTTTGGACTGAGCCCCAGAAAGGAAGGTGGGGAGGTGCCAAGCCTCAGGAATGCATGTTGGGGCAAACAAGAAATGCTTGGGGGTGTATTTAGAACTTAGTGTCTCTTCCTTTTTTTTTGCATTGCCCCCTTAGACCTTCCCTGCTTTTCTGCCCGCTGCTTCCTCCCCTTTTTTGGTCCATACTTCCACAGTGAGCAAGGTCATGGCATCATCGTCTCCCTACCCATCCTCCCAACTTTCTGACTCCCCATCCCAAGAAGAGTTTGAGGAGTTTTGGAAGACGGTTCTTCCCTACTTCCCGGGGCAGCAAACGCAGCGACAACCAGGCATTGCACTGCCTCTCAACCACCAACAGAGGGTGCTACTGCCCGTTGCCTCCAGATGTGGAGACTATCTCCAGAAACCGAACCGGGGACCCTTCAGAATCACATTTCTAGCCAGACCTTGGGTCAGTAACTATAGTTGATCAAGCCCTCCCTGGGGACCAGCTCAGACTCCTGGTTTGGAAAAGTTACATCTTGCCCATCTTATTGCAAGATCTTACATCAAGGTGGCCCAGAACTGTCATTTAAATCTGGCTTTATACACCAAAGAATGCAAATCCTCACACTCCCAGCCATCAGGTGAGCCTCAGTTCCTGCGACACCCTGAATGCTCAACAGTTGCATTTGGTCCCTTGTCTGCTAGCTCCCATCCCTGGGACTTCGCGGTTGGGCTGTCCTGGGTTTCTATCTCTTCTGCACCCAGCAATGGTTTCTAACAGCTCTTTAATCCTATTTCAAAGCACGCTTTCTTGGGAAGGATGGCCTTTTTCTTACCTGCACCGAAGGCTCTCTGTTTAGTCTATACTGCTATTATTGTCTTTGTATCCGGTTTTCTATCCCTTCATCCTGCATCTTACATGTCTTTCCCCTGAGTCCCCTTTCCCAGCTCAGTTGCGGAAGCCTCAATTGAAGATTGGCAAATTGGACTACATCAAACCATTTTTAAAAATTGTGCAGACACTATAAACAAAATAGACATTTTTTAAAAGTGAGAAAGGATTAACGATGACATGGGAAAATCTTCTAAAAAAAACAACAAGAAAAAAATATGCAATCCAACAGGAAATTGGTTGAAGTAAATGGACAGGCAACTCACAGAAGAAGAAGAAATCCTAATGGCCAATAAATAAGTGTAAAAAAGAGTTGCTCAGCCTTTCATTTTCATACAAATTAAAATGAAGCACCATTTTTTTTGAATATGAAAGATATGAAAGACCGATAATATTCAGTGTTTTTTAGGTTGTGGTTAAAAGCCATGCTCCATAGACCACTGGTGGGAGTATAAACTGAAACACATTTTGAAGAGGAGAATGGGGATAGGAGTTTTATACAAACTCATCTCATTGCAGCTTATCTGTGATTGTGAAATGTGGAAATAACAAAATATCCAGCCATTAATAGAGGATTATAATTATTGAAAGTGGCATATAACTTGATAGATCTATATTAATGACATGAAAAGGATGCTTTACCACAAATTGTTGAGTGTAAAATATCTATATCTGTGCAGAGACCCAGGCCCACCCTTCCATATTGAGAATAAGTTACTGCACATCGTCACCCACAATGACCAGGATAAAAGTTAAAGGTCATCGCATCTCAGGAAGGCAGGGGGAGAATACACAGGTGGTATCGTAAAGAAAGCATCACAACTGCCCTCCCTTGATGATTGTTAACCAGCCTCTGAACCTCTGTGCTACAGGACCCTGCTGTGGGTCTTGTTCTCACATCCTTGTTCTAAATGCCTATCAACTCTTGCACACCTCCACCGTGTTTGTGGAACACTAACTTCCATTTCCCGGCTGGCCACCATCAGGAAGAATCTTCTCTTGTTCATAAGTTCCAATAAAATTCAAGTCTAATTCTCTGCCTACCATGTTCGTTGCTCTTTAGGGCTGTGGCAACTCAAGCTCTTCAAAAGCTGCATTGGAACAATTTGTAAGCCAGCCGGGAGACCAAAGAGCTGCTGGTTGTAGAGGGCATGTGTCTTGGAAAGGAAGAATCCATGGGGTAAATGAAAAATTGGCCTCGATCATCCATGTGGGAAGGGGTGGCTGCCCTCCTGGATGATTAGGGACCACCACAAGAGTATAGGGATGTCTTGAAAACTCCAGCAAGGTACTAACTGTTTTGTAACAGATAGCAGGAAAACTAAAATTGAGTAAGAAGAAATAGCAGCAGCCACAGCATGGCCCCTGTTAGGAGACTTGTGGATGGTTATCAAACCAGAACAAGTGGTGAAAGCTGCTGTGCTTGGTTTACAGGAGACTAAAGCTATGCCACCTTTGTATGGGGTGGTTCCAAGGTTTCCTCTTTACTACAAGACATTAACATTCAATTATGTCGTTATCACTTTTAGATTTCACTAATGCTTTCTTTGGTATTCCCTTAAATAGGGCCAGTCAACCTGCTTTCCCCTTCACCTGGAAAGGACAAAGAACTTTCACTGTGCTCCCACAAAGTTTCTTACATAGGTTGACCATCTGCTACAGTTTGGTGGCAAAGGATTTGGCTAAATGAAAAAATCCATTTCCCACATTGATGATGTCATGTTAACCAGTAACTCTTTCAGGACTAAAAGAAGCCTCAGGCTCACTGTTATCTCACTTGGAGAGTTGGGGATAGGCAATCATGACAAATCATGACAAACTGCAATGCCTTGGCTGCCCTGTCAAATTCTTAGGTATTGCATAGTTAAGTAAGACAAAAATTATTCCTCCAGTAGTAATTGATAATGTACAATGTTTTCCTGTGCCACATATAACAAACAACTAATGGCTTTTTTGAAGCTGTTGGAGTATTGGAAACCTCTTGTTCCTCACTTAGCCCAAATGTTAAAACCATTGTATATGCTAATTAGAAAAAGTTGTACTTGGAAATGAAAGGACCTCTAGGAGGCTGCTTTTGAAAAAGGAAGCAGGGCCATGGCACAAGCATAAGCACTAGGGGGTGCAGATCCAAACCCGCTCTATAAATTGGACATAGTCAGCACTGATACTGGTTTTGGGTGAAGTATGTGGTAGAGGCAATATTCTAAATGAATGTCCCTTGGCTTTTGATCACAATTATGGAAAGGGGCAGAATAGAGATACAGCCCCATGGAAAAGCAATTGCGTGCTGCATATAATGCCTTACTGCCAGTAGAGGGACTGATACAAAGATGCCCTGTCCTTGAAAATGGCCATCTCTATTCAGGGGTGGTTAACCAACATGGCTTCTAAGCCACATTCTAGCAGTGTCCAGTTGAGCATACTACCAAATAGAAAGCCTACCTAATTCAGTGAAGAATTTAATTTCCAGCCCTTCGAGTGCAAAAATGCCCAAAATTTGGACCAATGTCCTATACAGAAAATTCAACAGCAAAAGTTGAAATAGCTTTTGAAATGTCCACTATAGAAGGCATGAGTATCATTCCTGAGTCTGCTTGGTACATTGATGGGTGCACAAGCAGGCAGCCTCTCACATGGACAGCTGTGGCAGTACAAGCCAGTACTGACACTATATGGTGAGAATCTGGTGCTATACAAAGCAGTCAATAGGCTAAGTTAAGAGCTGTATGGATAGCAATGGTGCATGAATCAGGAGATGCACTGTCTGTACCAATAGGTGGCCTGTTTACAAAGGCCTTATGACCTGGATGGCACCCTGGAAGCAGGAACAATGGATAGTCATAGGTCAACCTCTCTGAGGACAAGAATTGTGGAAAGACAGCTGGTACACCTGCCAACGATGAAAGTTCAGCTGCCAATCATGCACCAGCAGCTAGTGGACCTCACTAGGGAGTGCCCTTTGTGTTTCCTGTGTGACCACGTAAGCTCCCACACCAGATGGGGCATATTGGCCAGTCACAAATTACAGTGACCCTGTGGCAAGCGAATTACACAGGTCCCCTTCTGCTCTCAGAGAGGGCAGGGTATGCTTTCACTGCTGTGGACATGGCTACAGGACTATTGTTAGCTTTCCCAGTAGGGAAGTCTAACTGATGGGCCACCGTCCAATATTTGGAGAAAGTGAGTGCTCTGTATGGAGTGCCTAAACAAATAAACAGTGATTGGGGGACCTTTTCACAGGACAGATAGCTTAATCCTGGGCCATGAATCAGAGCATCATGTGGATATTCCATCTGCCCTGCAATCCTACAAGGATGGGCCCTGGTAAAAAAAAGAATGAATAATTTATTTAAAAAAACAGCTAAAAATTATAAGAATTCCTTGCAACAGTAGACTAGGAAACTCTTACCAGGACTTAATTCTCCAAATGCAATGGGGTGGGGGTGGGGCGCTGCAGCCCCAGCTTCTATTGAAATGCTAATGGAACTATGTAGGTTCTGAAAATACAAATTAAAAGGCCAGCTGCTTTACAGTCTAAAAGAAGAAATAATGATAACTTGTTGTTGCCCATGCCTCAGATCATACAAATGAGAGAAAATGAGATCCTTTGGCCTCAGTGCTGGCCTATGAAGCCACACTGGTTAGAAATCTTAAGCCCATGGGGTATAGGAGACACCCAAAATATTATCATCTGACACAATCCAGGGCCTCCTATTCCCATGGGAATCTTATGCACAACTATGTAGTCCCTTCTTATGCCCAAATTAACAATTAATGAAATGGTAAAGAACTCTAAAAATTTGCAGGGGAAAATATATGGCATTTAAAACCTTCCCATAATGTTCCTCTGTCTGATACCTTGTTGTCAATCAATGGAACTCTAGTACGTACTTTGTTAAATCAGCAAGAATTATCCCTTGTTGTTCCCCATAAACATCCTTCTTTCCGCCCGCAGTGCCCTAGCAAACACCTTCTTACAGTGGGCCTCAGTGGTAACTCGTATCTACAATCAGACCCAATGTCGGGTTTGCACAGACTTGCCATTTTTAGATGCTACTGGTCTTCCTCGGACTGTGACCCCTGTAAATTGGACTGTGGAATACCCAGCTGGCCTGGCAGAATTCAATGCAATGAAAAGTCTGGAAAAGAATCTTAAATCCCTAGTCTAAATGGTTTAATTCCCTTTCTTGGCCATGGCAGCATCTTTTTGCGGGGCTGTTATCTCGGTGTGGGCCCCCTAGTGTTCTGTTGACTCATACTTTTATTGCGGGTATAAATGCAATGCATGTCCTATGGTCCGTGCAGTCTGTTGCATGGGGGTGGGTTGTGCAGACACAGGGCCCAGGCACCCCCTTCATTTTGAGAATAAGTTCCTGCACATAGTTGCCCATAATGACTGGGACAAAAGTTAAAGATCATCACATCTCCTCAGGGGTGGTGGTGGGGAGAATATACAGATGATATAAACAAAGCATTAAAACTCCCCTCCTTTGATCACTGTTGATAACAAATCTCTGTGTCACAAGTCCCTGCTGAAACTCTGTTCTCACACCCTTGTTCTAAACCCTTATGAGCCCTTGCACTCCTCCACCCCCTTTGGGGAGCATTAACTTCCATTTCCTGACTGGCCACCATCAGGAAGAATCTTCTCCTGTTCATAAGTTCCAATAAAATCCATGTCTAACTCTCTGCCTAGCATGTTCTTTGGTCTCTAGGACTGTGCCAAATTAACCTCTTCAAAAGCTGGTTTGGAACAATATATGTTGTTCTAGTTTGCTAGCTGCTGGGATGCAATATACCGGAAACGGAACGGCTTTTAACAAGGGGAATTTAATAAGTTGCTAGTTTACAGTTCTAAGGCCAAGAAAATGTCCCAAGTAAAATAAGTCTACAGAAATGTCCAATCAAAGGCATCCAGGGAAAGACACCTTGGTTCAAGAAGGCCAACGACACTCAGGGTCTCTCTCTCAAGTGAGACAGCACATGGCGAACACAGTCAGGGCTTCTCTCTCAGCTGGAAGGGCACATGGCAAACATGGCGTCATCTGCTAGCTTACTCTCCTGGCTTCTGGTTTCACAAAGCTCCCTGGGAGGCATTTTCCTTCTTCACTTCCAAAGGTTGCTGGCTCATGGACTCTCTGCTTCGTGGTGCTGCAGCATTCTCTGCTCTCTCTGAATCTCTTTCTCCAAAATGTTTCCTCTTTTATAGGACTCCAGTAAACCAATCAAGACCCACTCAAATGGGTGAAGACATGTCATCCCCTAATCCAGTTTAACAACCACTCTTGTCTAAATCACATCACCCAAGGAGATGATCTCATTACAGTTTCAAACATACAGTATTGAATAGAGATTATTCTACCTTTACAAAGTGGGATTCACACTAAAACATGGCTTTTCTTAGGGGGCATACTTCCTTTCAAACCAGCACATATGTGTATAAAGATACATACACACACAGAGTTAGAGATAAAGATAAAGTGATAGAGATGGGAGGGAGGAAGGATGTATTCTAAACTGTTATCACTGGTTTCTTTAGGAAATGAACAGGTACTACCACTTTCTGCTTTATATACTTTGATATCCTTAGAGTTTTTTTCCCAATGTTCATTCACTACAATGACACTTTTAGGAAAATATTTCCAGTTTTGGAGAAAAAGGAATAATTTACTTATGTGTTCATTTTCCCACTAAAGATATAAGTTACTGGAAAGCTGGAACCAAATAATATTTACATTTATACAGTAACTGGCCTAGAATAAACATTAATAACTATTAAATTAATTTTCTTTTATACGTTGGTGATGCTCTCTTTAGCATAAACTTCATTCATGTGTTATATTTACCTGCTTACATATGTGCCTTCCAAAATACAATGCAATTTCCTTCAGGCAGAGCAAATGTATCCTCTATAAGCCCCCAGAAGATCATTGCAAAGAGTAGATATTCAATCAATGTTTGTTGATGCTGAATGACTAAAAGCCTTACCCCTCCCTGGCCCAACCCCTCCATCCATATTTCTTCCTTTTCCCCAGTAGGACTTTGAGTTTAGAACACATTAATGTCTCTTGTGACTGGGAAAGAATATGAATTTAGTAACGAATGTCTCCAAGTTAGGTTTTGAGCTGTAATAGGCCATATAGTAATGGGACAGAAGAAGACTTTGCTTGGGAGACAATCCACAGCTTGGACCTGGAAGGAGACTAATTTTAGAAAAGGTCTGCAAACAGTTGTCATGGGCATGAAAATAAAAACCAAAATCTGGGACTGGGAGGGGCAGGATGGTGGCTTAATGAGGTGTGGTATTTAGTTCACCCTCCAGAGCAGCTAGTAAATAGCCAGGAACAGCTCAAAACAACTGCTGGGTCTACATTAGTGACCGGGCACAAAGCATACACTAGTCTGGACCAGGTGGACCAGCTAAGACCCCACACAGAGCTGTAAGTCCCCCAAGCTGCAGAGACTGGTGCCCTTCCTCCATGGGCAAGGCAGGCTGGTTCCCTGAGGAGAAAGGAAACAGACTCTACTGGCAGCAAGTGTTTAGCTCAACTAATCTCCAATTGTAGAATAATTAACAAATTCTGATGACTTAGAATAGGCCCCCAACACAGATAAACCTGGAATAAGCACTTAAAGAGTTTTTGGCCCGGCAGATGGGGGCTAGGCTGATAGAAAAAACAAAACAAAACAGAAGCTTTTTGAGTCAGACAGTACAAAATACTGGAAAAGGGGGCACATAGAGTCTGAAGATACATCGAATTACATACCAAACTTAAGCTCTTGATTGACAAATCCAAGGAGCGGGGGGTCCCACTCTGAAAAGATTTTTGTTTTTTGTTTTTTGCTTTTTTTCCCACTCCTTAACAGCTCATTAGATAGAATTGGAAACCTTCTCAGGCTCCAGGATTGCCCCAGGCAAGGACGGAATTAAGTTTGTTTGAGAGAAAGTAACTAGTCAGCTGAAAGGAGTTAATTCCCTAAAGGCTGTGTGTTCCCCAAGAGAAAGGGAGGGCCCAGTTCAAGTGGAATCCCTCCTTCAAGGAATTCAGGCCCCAGGAACTGGAATACTGAAGTAATTAGTGCCAACCTACAACCTTACCCCTGTCTCCACCACACCCCTGGCAGAGAGAGTCTGCTGAAATTAAAGACACCACATCATATTACACTAGTGGGAAACCATGGGCAGACAAGCACCACATGCTGGGCAGGATAGGAAAAGCACAGAGTCTAGAGGCTTCATAGGAAAATCTGACAACCTGCTGGGTCTCACCCTCGGGGAAAACTGATGCTGGTGACTCTTTCCTCCTGAGACATGGATCCATCTGGTCTGGAAAAATCTGACTTGGGTCTATAATATCTGGGGAGATCCTCCTCAAAAATAAAAGACTCCAAATAGGCAGGGCAAGAAACAGAAAAACAAGAACTGAAAAATTCTGATCAGTTAAACAGAACCTCTGCTAGAGGTCTAGAGAAGTTGAACTGAATGTCAAAGAACAGATAAAGAACAAAGCCATTCAGCTAAAAAAAGACAGAAAACAACATCCAGAATAAAGTAATTAAGGAAATCAAATGCCTAGATGCCAGCAAAAAATAACAAGTCATACTAGGGAAATCAAAGATATGGCCCAGTCAAAGGAACCCACAAACAATTCAAATGAGCTACAGAAGTTGAGACAACTAATTCAAGATGTTTGAACAGACATGGAAAATCTCCTCAAAAATAAAATCAATCAGTTGAGGGAAGATATAAAGAAGACATGGGCAAATGAAAAGAAGAAATGGAAAGTTTGAAAAAACAAATCACAGAACTTATGGGAATGAAAGGTACAATAGAAGAGATAAAAAAATGGAAACCTACAACAACAGATTTGAAGAGGCAGAAGAAAGGATTAGTGAACTAATCTGAAATCTGACACACAAAAGAAAATATACGGAAAAGAATGGAAAAATATGAGCAGGGTCTCAGGCAATTTAATAACATGAAGTACTCAAATATATGTGTTGAGGGTGTCCCAGAAAGAGAAGAGAAGGGAAAAGGAGGAGAAAGACTAATGGAGGAAATAATTACTGAAAATTTCCCAACTCTTATGGAAAACACAAAATTACATATCTAAGAAGTGCAGAATAGATCCAAATAGACGTACTCCAAGACACTTACTAATCAGATTGCCAGATGTCAAAGAGAAAGAGAGAATTTTGAAAGTGGCAAGTAAAAAGCAAACCATCACATACAAGAAAAGCCCAAATAAGAAGACTGTGTGTGGATTTCTCAGCAAAAAACATGGAGGTGAGAAGGCAGTGGTATGATATATTTAAGATTCTAAAAGAGAAAAACCGTCAACCAAGAATTCTATATCCAGCAAAACTATCCTTCAAAAAATGAGGGGGAGTTGAAAATATTTTCATACAAACTGAAAGAATTTGTGACCAAGATACTAGCTCTGGAAGGATTACTAAAGGGTCCACTACAGGCAGATAGGAAAAGGGAGGAGAGAGAAGTCTGGAGGAGAGTATAGAAATGAAGACAATTAGTAAAGGTAAAAAGAGAAAAAAATTAGATATGACATATAAAATCCAACAGATAAAGTGGTAGAGGAAAGTACTGCCTTTACAGTAATAAGACTATATGTTAATGGATTAAACTCCCCAATCAAAAGACACAGACTGGCGGAGTTGATTTAAAAACAGGAACCATCTATATGCTGGTTACAGGAGACTCATTTTAGATCTAAGGACAAATATAGGTTGAAAGTGAAAGGTTGGGAAATGATATTTCATGCATATAACAATTAGAAAAGAGCAAGAATAGCTATACTAATATTCAACAAATTAGGTTTGAAATACAAAACAGTTAAAAGAGACAAAGAAGTACACTATGTATTAATAAAAGGAAGAATTCAACAAGACAACATAACAATTATAAATATTTATGCACTGAGCTAGAGTGCTCCAAAGTACATGAGACAAACACTGATAACACTGAAGGGAAAGATAGACACCTCTACCATAATAGTTGGAGACTTCAATTCCCCACTCACATCAATGGATAGAACATCTAGACAGAGGATCAATAAAGAAACAGAGAATTGAATATCCAATAAATGAACTAGACTTAACAGACATTTATAAACCCTTACTCCCCACAAGTGTTTAGCAGAATACACATTTTTCTCAAGTGCTCATTCTCAATAATAGACTATATGCTGGGTCACAAAGCAAGTCTCAATAAATTTAAAAAGATTGAAATCATGGAAAACACCTTCTTGGATCATAATGGAATGAAGTTGGAAATCAATAATAGGCAGAGGGTCAGAAAATTCACACATATATGGAAGCTAAACAACACACTCTCAAACAACCTTTGGGTCAATGAAGAAATTACAAGAAAATCAGTGAATATCTTGAGGCAAATGAAAATGAAACCACAACATATCAAAATTTACGGGATGCAGAAAAGGCAGTGCTAAGAGGAAAATTTATTGCCTTAAATGCCTGTATTAAAAAAGAAACAAGACCAGAAATTGAGGAATTAACTGTCCACTTGGGAGAACTAGAGAAAGGACAGCAAACTAATCCCAAAGTAAATAAAAGGAAAGAAATAACCAAGATTAGAGCAGAAATAAATGAAACTGAGAACATGAAAACAATTGTGAAAGTCAACAAAACCAGAAGGTGATTCTTTGAAAAAAATCAATAAAACCAGTGAATCCCTAGCTAGGTTGATGAGAGAGAGGAGAGAGAGAGAGACCAAATAAATAAAATCGGAAATATCAGAAATGGAAGAGGTGACATAACCACTGACCTTACAGTAATAAAGGAGGTAATAAGAGGACACTATGAGCAACTATATGCTAATAAACTGGACAATGTAGATTAAATGACAAGATCCTAGAAAGGCATTGTGCTGTTTTGAAGGATTATGCACCCTAGAAAAGCCAAGTTTTAACCCTGATCCATTTTGTGGGGGCAGCCGTTTCTTTCAATACTTATCTAGCTCTCTAGGCTGGAAAATTGATTAGATTATTGTCACAGAGATGTGGCCCCACCCATTCCAGGTGGGTCTTGATTAGTTTACTGGAATCCTTTATAAGAGGAAGGATTTTAGAGAGCCATGAGAGAGAAGACAGAGAGAGTGAGAGAGCCACAACAGAGTCATGAAAGGAAAGAGCCATGAGAACCACAGAAGCCCACACATCCAGAGACCTTTGGAGATGAAGAAGGAGAATGTCCTTGGGGGAGCTTCATGAAACAATAAACTTGGAGAGGAAGTTAGCAGGCGTTGCCATGTTCATCATTTGCCATTCCAGTTGAGAGAGAAACCCTGAACTTCATCAGCCTTTCTTGAGTGAAGGTAACCACTTGTTGGCACCTTAATTTAGATATTTTTATAGACTTGCTTAAACTGGAACATTTTCATGGCCTTAGAACTGTAACTAGCAACTTAATAATTTCCCCTTCTTAAAAGCCATTCCATTTCTGGTATATTGAATTCCAGCAGCTTGCAAACTAAAACAGGCATGAACAATCAATATTGACTCAAGAAGAAATGGACGACCTCAACAAACAAATCACAAGTAAAGAGGTTGAACCAGTCATCAAGAAGCTCCACAAAAAGAAAAGTCCAGGGCCAGATGGCTTCACAAATGAATTCTACCAGGCATTAAAGAAAGTATTAGTACCAATCCTGCTCAAACTCTTCAAAAAAACTGAAGAGGAGGGAAAGCTACCTAACTCATTCTATGAAGCCAGCATCACCCTAATACCAAAGCCAGACAAAGATATTACAAGAAAAGAAAATTACAGACCAATCTCTCCAATGAATATAGATACAAAAATCCTCAACAAAATACTTGCAAATCAAATTTGCAGCACATAAAAAGAGTTATACAACATGACCAAGTAGGATTTATTCCAAGTATACAAGGATGGCTTAACATAAGAAAATCAATTAATGTAATATAATATATCAACAAACAGGAGCAGAAAAACCACATGATCATCTCAAGTGATACCAAAAAGGCATCTGACAAATTCAACATCCTTTCCTGATGAAAACACTTCAAAGGATGGGAATAGATGGGAACTTCCTCAACATGATAAAGGGAATATATGAAAAACCCACAACTAACATCATCCTCAATGGGGAAAGACTGAATCCTTTCCCTCTAAAATCAGGAACAAGACAAGAATGCCCACCGACACCACTGTTATTTAACACTATACTGGAAGTTCTAGCCAGAGCAATTAGACAAGAAAAAGAAATAAAAGGCATCCAAATTGAAAAGGAAGGAGTAAAACCCTCACTGTTTGCAGATGATATACTATATGTTGAAAATTCTGAAAAATCTACAGCAAAACTACTAGAGCTAATAAAAGAGTACAGCAAAATGGAAGGTTACAAGAGTAACACCTAAAAATCAGTAGTGTTTCTATATACTAGTAATGAGTAATCTGAGGAGGAAATCAAGAAAAAAATCCATTTACAATAGCAACAAAAAGAATACAATATTTAGGAATAATTTTAACTAAGGATACAAAAGACATACACAGAAAACTACAAGAAATTGCTAAAAGAAATCAGGGAAGACCTAAATAAATGGAAGAACATACTTTGTTCATGGATTGGAAGACTAAATATATATTTAAGATGTCAGTTCTACCCAAACTGATTTATAGATTCAATGCAATTCCATTTAAAATCCCAAAAACTTACCTTGTAGAAATAGAAAAACCAATACCCAAATTTGTTTGGAAGGGAAAGGTGACCCAAAAGCTAAACATATCATGAGAAAGAAAAATGAAGTGGGAGATCTCACACCACCTGTGTTTAAAGCATGTGACAAAGCCACAGTGGTCAAAACAGCATGGCATTGGCAAAAATATCAATATATTGACCAATGGAATTGAATAGAATGTTCTGATATAGACTCTCCCATCTATGAATGCAAGGAGATTAATTGATCTTTGATAAGGCAGTCAAGCCAACCTACCAGGGACAGAGCAGCCTCTTCAATAAATGTGGCTTTGAGAACAGGCTATCCATATGCAAAAGAATGAAAGAGCATCCAAATCTCATACTCTATAGAAAAATGAACTAAAAATGGATCTAAGGCCTAAACATTATAGCTAAGACCATAAAGCTTTTAGAAGAGAATATAGGGAAATATAAAACTTGTAATAAGAGGCGGTTTTCTAGATCTCACACCCAAAGCATGAGCATTGAAGAAAGAAGTAGATACATGGGGCCCTCAAAATTAAACACCTTTGTGCATCAAGGAACTTTGTCAAGAAAGTACAAAGGCAGCCTATGCAATGTGTCACGGTTAGGTTCATGTGTGAACTTGGCCAAGTGGTGGCGCCTGTTTGTCTGGTTGGGCAAATCCTGCAGCCAGGGCCTCTATCCCCTATTCCAGCCAATCAAGAGAAACCTCAGCTCCCTAAGGTAACAGAGTCTGGACTAGGGCTGGGAGTGGGCAGAGCAGGGCACAGGAGATTGGGGAAAATCATCTACAAATATTAGGGTTGACCTTTTTCTTGTGCTAATTTGGACTTTCTGCCTTGTTTTCTTAATGATCAGGAAGTTCTATCTTTTATGTAAGTTTCCCATAGACTTTTAAAAAATTAACAATAATTTTGGCAAGCATTTATTGAACACATTATGAGCCAAGGGCTTTCTTTATCTGGGTAGGGGGAATAAACATTGAGTCGTGACGACAATGCTTAGATATAAAAACATCAGCTTGTTTTAGTTTTCTAAATCAAAATAAATCATGACCCTTTATTCACTGACTATTGAGAAATAGAATCTCAGTCATTGCTAATGCTCCCTTCCCTCCACTCACAGTTGGTCTTGCTTATTCTAGACACTTTGGATATGCCATGGCCAGTGTTGATAGGCTCTTGCCAAAGCCCTATTACCTTGAAGTAGACACTTGAGTTCATGAACTGTGTTTTTTGCTTTCTTCCAATTCTTTCCTTCTGGAAAAAAAAATTTTTATCCTAACTTTTAAACAAGGCTTTCATGCCCATATCTAATCCTCATGGCTTTTGAACTAATTTGCAATGAGATAACTGGAATTCAGGGAGGTAAGTTCACATATCTAGTAAGGGTTGGGGACTAGATTGAATCTCAGAACATGGTGGCACTTGATCTGAAGGAAAGAGAGGGTGAGAATACTAGATTTGTTTCAAAATTGCTTTCAAATACTCCTTTAGTTATGACGGAAAAAAACATGCCTATCAAGGAACTGGTGTGCCCACCGCTGTTGGAGACTGGGGAAGTTAGCCCATGAGGTCCTCCTAAATGCTGCTCCAGTTTTCAGGTCCTCTAACTATGAGGTAGATGTTACCTTCTTAGGGCACCTCTCTGATTTTCTAACTCCAGAAAAAGTCCTTTACTTCCCCTGATAATCCCAGTTCTGGTGAAGCAGAATCAGGAAGTAATTAAATCACAGTTTTGAGTCAAATACTGGGGTTCACATTCTGACTTTGTCACAAACTTACTGGCTGTGTGATCTTGGGCAAGTTATCTAACTCCTCTGTGCCCCAGTTCTCTCATCTGTAAAATGAGGATAGTATGATACCAACCTCCTGTATTTGTGAGGGTTCATAAATTAATACTTGTAAAGCATTGAGGCCAGAGCCTGGCACATCATGGGTATTATTGAAGTGTTTGTTAACACTCCTGTCACACTCCTGGTGACACGGGGCACAAGGCAGAGTATGGACAGCTGCCTAGCACATTAATCTTGGCCTTAAGTAGAGCCTAAGATCCTCTATGGAACCCTCTCTCAACCCTACTACAGGAGAGAACAATTTGCTTCACAAACATCCAGGAGCAGTTTAAGGAGATTCGGGTCTCTCTTTTGGCTAGAGTGGGGAGAGACTTTGGTTAATCGCTTTTACCCTAGACCACCTCTTTGAGGTGATCTTTTAAGGCCAAGAGTCCTCTGCCAAAGAGGAGCCATATCTGAGAGTTGCATGGGAACAGAGTGGGTGATCAGCAGTGGAGCATAATGGTTAAGAACTGAGGCTCAGGCGGGCCACGGTGGCTCAGCAGGCAAGAATGCTTGCCTGCCATGCCAGAGGACCTGGGTTCGATTCCCGGTGCCTGCCCGTGTTAAAAAAAAAAAAAAAAAAAAAAACTCAGGCTCTAGAGTCAGGCTGTCCCTACTTGGATTGCAGCTCTGCTTCTCATCAGTTGTATGAACCTTGGGATGTTATTTTGTCTCTTTGTGCCCCAGTTTTTCTAATCTGTAAAATAGGTGATAATCATAGCATCTGCCTCAAAAGGCTGTTTTGAAGATGAAATATGTTCATATATGTGAGGCACTCAACACATCGCATGTATTGAGTGATTGTTAGCTGTTGTTACTTTTAAGAGTCGTATGATTCTAGTTAGTCAATGCCTCAAGTTTTTGGCAGCCTCATAGGGTTCCAGTTGAGGCCAAACTGAGTTGAAGACCTGGGAAGGACTAAGGGATGATTGTGGAGATAGCCTTGGGGGTGTCCCTGAGCCCTGATGCATCCCCATACTTGTACTGAAGTCACGGGGACCCATTCCTACCCTTAAATGGGTCTAGGCTAGAAGTTCTCAAGAGTCTGAGCAGAATCTTTCAGAAAATCTTAACTTACCTGGTAGCTTCCTGGAAGATATCACTACACTCCCTCACATGGTTATACAGAGAGTACAGCTAGCAATGCCACCTTCTCCTGGATGATATTTCAGTCAATCTGGGTCGATGCCCTGGGGAAGGTATCAATGCCAAAGATAATGCCAGGCCCACCTTGGAGGACAGAAGGCCCACTTTTGCTCCTTTCATTGCCTTTTAGTGCCAGACACAATCTGGAGACCTAAGATGCTGCACGTTTTCCCCTTTAGGCAGGCCTCGCTGCTACAGCTGGGTAAATATCCCATGTGAGGGTAGGCTGTGTGGGGTACCTGGGGGTGGGAGACTGGGAGATTTTACCTACCTCTTACTTCTCTGCCCTTCTAGGCACAGCGACCCAAATCATCTGCTCTTTATTCAGATAGTAAATAAAGTTGGGCATGGAGTGGGAAAAGGCAGGTCCTTCAATACTGTAATTTTCAGAGCTTCGAGTCATGGGTATTTTTGCAGCTGTCTTCTCTCTGATATGCATGGCTCCCTAGGTCCTTCTCCCATTTCTTGCTTCTTTTCCCTTCTGAGTCAAAACCAAGTTAGAAATGTCTTTGTCCCAGATGAATTTCTTCTTTCCTATGTAAACCATAGGTAATCTTCAATTAAAAAGAGGCAACTTTGAAAAATTACGCTTTCTCACTTTGAATTTGATGAACCCTTACAGACTTCTAGTCACTACTTAACATCTATTGTTATAATAGAATCAAGGAAGAGGGGCTTGGGCAGGGCTGCCCACTATTGTTTCCCAAGAATAAAGCCTGGTCAAATGGTTGTCTGACTTCCCCTGTCCATAACCCTCCCCTGGTATCCAGCTGGTCTCTTTTGGCCCACAGAGCCTATTCTTACTCTGTAATGACTTTGAGCCCAAGGTTAACCTCAAATGTGTGCCAGATATGCCATTTTGCTAAATGTACCTTCAGTCAACAGGCAGTTCATTTTTGCGATTGTTCGTACAAAGTCCCCATTGCGTTCTTGGGTTGATTACTCAAGATAGAAAGCATGGATAAGAGTCAGAGGGTGAAGGGGAGTCACATGGCACCCCTGCCCCTTTATCCTTGAGCTCCTACTTTGCCTGCTGAAGGAAACCAGGTGCGGGGTAGAAGGGTCAATAGCGCTCCCTATAAAAAGCCTTTGAGGCCTGGAACTCACATTCAGGACTTCCCATCAAAATGGGCAAAATGCTGATTCTTGCTGGTGAGTCTTTCCCAGGAGAGCCTAGTTGCACATTCAGGGCAGTTGCTCTTTCTAGTCCTTTTACTTGCCATCTCCTATCCCACTGCACTGTTTCTTTCATCTCTTCTTGTATCCTAGGATTCATAATATAGTGGCAGAAAGGAAGAGCCCAAAGAGCCTCCAAGGTCTTCCTATGGGAGAGAAAATGGATCACTCTGTCAGACAAGGACAAGGCTTTTCCCCCATGGGTAAAATGATAGAAGACTTGGGCTTGTCCTTCCTATTCTGTGCCAGACATAGAGTGAAAGCTCAATGCTAGACTTGATCATGAGTTAATACACTAACATGAGCAATTAGTAGAAAAAATGAATGAGACACATGTTTTTCTGAATGTGGCATCCTGGGGACAGATGAGAGGGATTGGGGAGGTCAGGAAGAGAAGACCTGAAAGGGCAGTTACCTGAATGCTGACTTATTCCCCAGAGATGAGACCAAACTGTGGATAGGTGCCCAAGGAGAGTGATCATTGCTGGGCAAAGCAGTATGTGGTTAGGTGAGTTGGAAGGGAATAAAATTCAGAAGCATCCTATGACTTGAAAAGCAGAGTGAAGTTGGTTGTGGAAAAGGTGAGTTCTAGGCCTTAGTGTGAAGAGACTGCTATGGGAAGGGGTCCCCTCTGTTCTCTACCTCCAATTCTTCTGCTACCCTTTCCTATCAATTTTGCTTATCTTTAGGGTTCATTCAAAATGCACATTGATAAAGTTGACTACATGTCAGGTATTGTGCTATGTAGAGGGGCTCTGATATATGAACACAGTCACAGCTCTGAAGGAGCTCAGTCTAGTGGACAGACCAATAAACAATTATCTTTCAGTGTAAGTGCTTTGATAAAGATAAGCTAGCACAAATACCAAGAGAGCCCAGAGGGAGAAAAGGGAGGCCCAGTGCAAACATCACCTCTCTTGGGTACTCTTTCCTGAGCTCTGTTTTCCATACTATTCTATGTATATCTCAATTTATCACTTGTTGCATTGCATTGCACTTACTTGTTTACAGGTTTGACTTCCCAATTAGGCTGTGAGCTCACTGAGGTCAGAGTTCTTGTCCACTTTTTCTTTTTTCTCACCAGTATTGGAGACTTAATATGGGTTTGTTGAAAGAATAACCACAATTCTTCCTGATTCCTGAGCTATATAGCTTGTTGAATGCCTACCTTAACCACCTTCTCCAGTAGTATTATGCAGGAGCCCAAGTTGGAAGAGTTTATATTGCAGAGGGTGCATCAGGGCCCAGTGCCCCTTCTCCATTTACTGACCAGTGATACCCCAGATCTATTTCTTCCCAACCGGGAAAGGATGATCCTGGCATTCTCTGACTAAGGTCTGTTTTCTTCTTTAGGGCTGGCCTTGCTGCTACAGCTGGGTAAGTATCCCATGTGAGGGTAGGCTGTATGGGGTACCTGGGGGTGAGTTACTGGGAGATGTCAGTCAGGGCAGGGCATACCTCTTATTTCTCTGTCCTTCCAGGCACAGCAACCAAAATTGTCTGTTACTTCACCAACTGGAGCCAGTACCGGCCTGGGATTGCCCGCTATATGCCTGAGAATGTGGACCCCTGCCTTTGCACACACATCATCTATGCCTTCGCTGGCATGACCAACAACCAGATCGCGACCATCGAGTGGAACGATGAGGCCCTCTATGCTGGCATCAATGGCCTCAAGAACTAGTGAGTCCTGGGCTTGGGTTCTGTGCTGGATTGGAGGCTTTCATTTAGGGTTTTCAGAAGTTCCTTAAGATACATTGACATCAGAATTCTCAGCCTTTGAGGATCATCTACAATCACTCTCATGCTTCACTGGCAGGGCTGTTAACATCATTCTTCCTAAGAGAGGCAGGTTGCTGACTTTCTTCTGGGTTATTTTCTCACTAGGTCCTCAGTATTGTATTTTGTGTGCTATCCACAAGGGACTTTCCACCTTACTAGCTGCGTGATCTTGTACAAGTTACTCAACCTTGGAACTCACTGAAAGTGAAAGTGAGATTAATAGTTCCTGATTGGGTCAATTGTAAGGGCCACAAAAGCAATGTATGTAAAGTACCTGACAGTAGGCACTCAGTAAATGCTGGACACTTCCACTGTTCCCTACTACTTATACTTTCCTTTGAGGGACTTAGACTTTTAAGCTTCTGGTCTTTGTTAGGTCAGCAGCTCCAATCTGTGCTAAGGGACTGCTTTTAGATTTTCTATCCTTCCTTGCGTGCCTTGCCTCTTCTTCTGCCAAAGCTCCCTGCCACACCAAGATCCATCGGTGCACTGTCCAATGAGTATTTATACTGTACCCTGGAGGTACCCATAGCAAGAGGGCACCTTGTTTCTATAGAAGTGCTGCTCCCAACACAAGATCATAAACTTGTGAGAAATCCCACCCCCATCCCTACCTCACCCCTGCCCCATTCTGAGGCTGCTCAGGTGTAGGATGTGAGAGTAGAGGAATGACCAGCAGATGATATCTCTTTGCCAGTAGAATTCCTTTTATATGTGTATCTTTCTCATCTCCAGCAACACGGAACTGAAAACCCTGTTGTCTGTTGGTGGCTGGAACTTTGGAACCCAGGGGTAAGAGTATATGAGTGGACTGAATCAGTCCCAGATTACTCAGTCTTTTCCAATTTCCATGGGCTCTGAATTTCTCTGAAGAGGGAAGCTCGTGGGTCTCAAACCCCAATTCAGACACTTTAAGACCCTTCTCTGACCAGCTCTCCCTGAAATCTGGCTTATCTCCATCATAGCTCTTAACATATGGCATTGTAATTCCCTATTTATTTGTCTGTGCCTTTCTCTATGTGAGCTCCTCCAGAGCAGAAGTTCTATTTTATTAACTATCCTTACCCTAGCACTCATTAGTTGTTGAATAAATGATTGAAAAATTGGATGTGTGTCTGAGCAAATAGGAGGCTAAGTGACAAGATGGAGTCCTGAGGACTTAGGCCACTATTGTTTCCTCCAGTTCACTCCCAAAGTGCCCCACGGGAGAATTTTGGGAAAGTTCATGTCCAAGTCCATCACTGCTGGTAAGATAGTAATGACTTGCTGATTCCAGATTCTCTGATATGGTGGCCACTGCTGAGAACCGCCAGACCTTCATCCAGTCAGCCATACAATTTCTGAGGAAGTACGACTTCGATGGGTTGGACATTGATTGGGAGTACCCAGGCAATCGTGGCAGCCCAGCTGACACCCAGCAGCTCTTCACTGTCCTGTTAAAGGTGACTCACCCTCCCTGTCTCCAAATAACATAGAATCTGGCCCACAATGGGTTGCAAAGCCTCTATTAGTCTGATGAGGGGCTCAGTGAGTGACTGAATGCACCACAGCCCAGAGTGTGCACATTCTTACCAGTCAAAGCCTGATATTTTAGTACAAGACAGTTCCTTCTTTCAGAGAAAACTCACATTACCCAAATTATAGAGACTGGTGCATGACAGAATAATGATAATTAAGAGATTTACAGTGAGACATATACCTGCCAAGAGGACTGTCCTCTTTATTTCTAGGCACAGATATGGGAAGTGAGATTTTCCTCAAGCAGTCCCTTGGTGGGCGGTATCTAGGCCCAGCTGAGTTCCTTAAAGTTCTGGGGTGTCCAATAGCATCAGCCTCTGAGAGATGGGTGCATGTACTTCCAGGGAAGAGCCACTCCTGCTACCAGGACCAGTCATAGTTATGGGTCAGGGTGCCCTCTCCCCTGGACGGAGCTTTGTTGAACACCAGTGTTTGCTTTGATACTCTTGTTGCCTCGTCTGCATGATTTTTCTGATCATTAGATTCAATTACATACAGCTTGCAAGGTTAGGAGCCATTTTTTCTCCTTAAAATAACTTTTTTTTCTTTAATTTTTCAGCTCTGCTCATTATTTGTTCATTTAAACTCTCAGAGGGTGACCAAATGCCCCTCATTTCCTGGTTCTTGGGAGACAACTCACTGTTGTCTTCAAGAACCACTGATAGCTTGTAGGACCAAAGAACTCTAAATTGAGCACCTTGCAGCTTTCTTTGTAAAAATCATGACCTTGTCACAGACTTATTTATTCCTCTAACACTGTCCTCTGTTTCTCAGGAAATGTATGAGGCTTTTGAGCAAGAAGCCACCCAGAGCAACAAGCCCAGGTTGCTGATTTCTGCTGCTGTATCAGCTGGCAAAGGAACCATTGAGACTGCCTACCAGATCCCTGAGATGTCTAAGTAAGTAAGCCTCAAGCCCAAGAGCCAGGTCAGAGCTCAGTGCCCCTGGCACCCTCCCCATAATGTGGCAATGCCCAGATACCAGTGGCCAGTGTTCAGGTACCCTGGACAGAATAAGCTCTATCTGAAAGGAATAAGACGACCCCAACACTTAAGGGAGAGGCATGTACGCCAGCATGAGCCCTGGCCTTATTTCCAAACTATTTCCAAGGTTCTTTATGGTAAAAGGCTATTTAGGGAAGGTTAATTGAGTTAATTAATTTCTACAAGTCCTGAAGATCTGAACGCAGCCAAAAACTGATTCGGGAGTGTCTTCTTTGTGCCATGTATTTTGGATATAAGGGTGAGGGAGAATGGAATAAAGATTAATAATCTTATGGCATAATAATAAATAACATATTTTGCAGGGGCTATGAGCTTTAGGGGGAGTGGGATGGACAGCCTAAATTCCTTTAGGTCAATTCTCTCTCTTCTGCCCTCTCCGTAAACCCAAGGTACATGGACCTCATTAATGTGATGACCTACGACCTAAGGGGCTCCTGGGAGGGCTTCACAGGAGAAGACAGCCCTTTGTTTGCAGGACCCAATGACCAAGGAGACTATAAGTTCTTCAATGTGGTGAGTGAAGAAGTGGGTTCAAAACAGCCAGCCCAAACAGATCACTTCAAAGCAAACCATGTAATCCCTGACCCAGGACTGAAAGGGAGATCAGGAAAGCTGGAGGGATGGGAAGAAGAAGACAAGAGTTCATCAGAGGCTTAGGAGGCATGCTCTTTCGCTTCTTTCCTAATGCAGCGCATGTTCTTTATTCCCTGTCCCAATGATTAATTGCATTCATTTATCCTTCATATCAAAGGAAGCTGAATAGGGATTTGAGATAATCTCAAACATTGGAGAATTTCTAAAAATATCATTTCTATTTATGCTAGGAGCACATCTTATGAGCCATCTTGCTCCCACTTTTTCTCTCCTCCCCTTCCCTTTTTCTTATCCCATGAGGTTAATCTTCCTCACATGGTTTAGGCAGCTGTAATAGTGATTTCACTTAATGATTAATAGTTGGGTAAGTACACGAACTGGATATGATTGCAGAGGAGAATTCAACCAGGGATTTAAAAATTGGCAGAGAAATGCCTTCCAGGTGGCTACCCCACATGCAAACAACTCTGACTTGCCATATTTTAGCCAGTTGGGAAGACAGGTGGACGGCATGGCTGCACTCCAGTCAGACCCCAAATGCCAAGTCTGGAATAGGGGAATGGAGGATGAGAGCAAACATTTCATTCCCAGTTCACACTGGGCCCTACTACCTAAACAATGGGGCTATTGACTGAAGATGCCTCCAAAATCCAGCTCTAGAAGGGAGGGTGCTCCTTTTCTTTCTATAAATTGGATGTGGAAGGGACTTGACTGGATGTGGTATCTGGAATTGGGCAGAAAACCTAGGTTATTCCACAGGTCTCTGGGCATATGTTTGGTTGCTTCGTAATGGTATCTTCCTTACATGCCTCCAGGATTATGCAATGAACTATTGGAAGGACCAAGGTGCCCCTGCTGAGAAGCTGATGGTGGGCTTTGGGGCATATGCCCGCACCTTCACTCTCACTAACCCTGCCAACCATGGCCTGGATGCTCCCACCTCTGGCCCCGGGACTGCTGGACCCTATACTCAGGAGGCCGGGACTCTTGCCTACTTTGAGGTAATATCCTCAGAGGACCCGAGTGACCAGGGAGAACCACTCTTCCTGCTCCAAAGTGTTGAAGATACTTCCATGGAGAGAGAATCTATACTCTCCAGTAGAGGAAACTCAATTGATTAGGCTGCTCTGAGTATGCTGCTGTGCTGTGTATGTAGTGGGGAAGAAAGGGTAAGGTGAATGACTGATAAAACATCTTGAGTTTGACCTTTTCAAAGCACATGTGAATGTTTAATACTGGTAGTAACTAATATTTACTGAGCACAAATGATGGCCAGGCACTGTTCTGGGTGCTTTTTACCTATCACTTCATTTATCTCAACAAATTATGAGATATGTTATTATTCCCACTTTACAGATAACACTGAGACATGGAGGGGTTAAATAATTTTCTCAAGGACAAAGAAGTAGTAAGTGGCAGAGCTAGAATTCAAGACTCAGTTGTTTGGCTCCAGAATCTCAGACACTAACCATTATGCTCTACTATCTCCTTGTTAGCTCTTTTGAGGCAAAAATTCTTTCACATAAGAATAGGCAAATGCCTTTTAAAGGGGAAGTGGGGCATCAGGTAAAAAGAACCTACTTTGTTCATTGTCACAATGATGGTTATTGGCAGACACAGGCATGAATTTCATGTCTTTTCTCTCTGTCCAGTGCTCTCTCCACTGTCCCACTGGACTGGAAAGCAAGGCAGGGGTTGGGATGAAATTGGAACCATGTGCTCTTATTTCCAGCAAGTGGGGGCAGTGAGGAGAAGGCGTTTTCCATAGAGGCGAGGGAGGGAAGAGGGAGAGGCGGCCAGAACAGAGCAGCATGCTTCTGAGTCATGACTGTTGCTCCCATGCCTGTCCTAGGTCTGCTCCTTCCTGAAAGGGGCCACCGAGGTGTGGAATGCACCCCAGGAGGTGCCCTATGCCTACAAGGGGAACCAGTGGATTGGATATGACAACCCCAAAAGCTTCACCATCAAGGTAATCTCATTACCCTTCCTTCTGTGTGGTTAGGAGAGGGTTGGGGGCCTGCTCTCCATGTGTCCTTGGACTACAGACCCAAGAGACACTTAAGAGCAGCAAGGTGAGATGAGGTCCAGGGAGCGCCTAAGGTCTCACAGTGAGCCAGTGACGAAGCGGCGGGCCCTGCAGTTGGGTCAGCCCCTTCTGCCCCCATTCAGTTGCCGGTGTCTTTCTTCTTCCCTAGACTGTGCATCCGCTCCTCCCTCCCATTCCTCAAGACTGTCCCTTGACCCTTTCCCCTGTTCTGCTCTCATTCTGCTCCAACGCTCCAATCTGTGCTTCTTGAGGCACTTGGAACCCTCTTTCTCTGCCCAAACACTTTGCTGTGTGAAGGGCTATCTGTTTTGTTACTGCCACCCACCCTAGTCCCAATTCAGACAAGCCTTCTCAGAAGATAGTTTGCAATAACAGAGGGCAGAGGAAAGTTGCTCTTTCTCCCTGATTTGGTAGTAGTAAATGTATCTGTGCACAAAAGTATGCCAATCAATTCCTCAAAGTTGCTGCGGGGAAGCCACCCCCATTCCCTCCTCCCCGTCACTGGGTCATTGTCCTCTCCTCTCATTTTGCTGCAGCCATTCCTGTACTTGTGTGAGGCTACTTCACAGTCCTCCCTTCCTTCCCACAGGCTGAGTGGCTGCTGAAGAACAGCTTTGGAGGGGCCATGGTGTGGGCCATTGACCTGGATGACTTCACAGGCACTTTCTGTGGACAAGGCAAATACCCTCTCATGAATGCCCTCAAATCTGCCCTCGGCGTCTCCACTCCCAGTAAGTAGTGATTTGCCACCCACTAGCCTGAGATAAAAAACTAAACGTGGTCAAGGAAAAAGAAGAGACTTTCTAGAAGTCCTCCCAGCCTGGCCTCAAGGAAGCCCTCCCCACATTTTCCACCTGTCCTTGCATGTTCTATGTGAGGCTGGCATATAGAACCTGGAAAGGAAGACATAGGTGGCCTACAAGGGGCCAGCCACATGGATGACAGCCTTAGTGAGAGAGAGAGGATCTAGCAAACACTCCTGAGGGCTCTTTCTATCTCTGTAGACCTGCTCAGAGGAGCTTCAGTAAAGTCACCGGAACAACCTGGAGACTGGTTGGGGAAAGGGGACCAGAAACTCCTTGTTCCCTGTCCAGCCTGTCCAGCTACACAGCCTGTGGAGCAGAGAAGACAAAGCAAGGGAGGGATTAAAAGTTAGGAGGAAAATAATGGGAGAATGAAAAATCCTGAAGTGTCAAGGTTGGCCCCGTCCTATATGGGGGCAGAGATATAGCTGCCCTCAACATACAATTCTGCCCCAGCTCCCAGCACCAGGGCAAGTCTAGAAGGAAGAAGAGCTGGGAAGCTGGTGCTGAGTATTGGATCTTTACTCCTTTGGTCCTGGTGGTTCTTTTAGTTTCCATGTGATCTTCACAGGCACTCTGGAGGACAGGTGCTATTGATTCATTTTATAATAAAAATGAATACTTTTGTAGTACTTACTATGTAAGTACTATGTATATATACTATGCATATTACCAAGCACACTGGAAAATGCCTTATATGCATTATCTCATATAATTTTCATACTAATTCTAAGAGTTATTATTACTCACCATACAGGTAAGGAAAGTGAGGCTCAGAGAAGTTAATGTCTTGTCCATGGTCACATAGCTCGTGGCAGAGCTGGGCTGTGAACTTGAATCCTTGATTCAAGCCCAGAGCATTTAACCATTAGTTCAAGCAGGATATGCCCTTGGCTGGGAAGAACCCACGATGACCCTACAGACATGACAGTCCTCTAGGGAAAGAAGTCTGTTCCAGAACTTATAGAGCCTCTTTCCTTTCTCTTTTCAGGTTGCAGAGTGCCCACTTCTACCCTCGGCACCAGCGTGGCCCCCATTGTCACTGCTGCTCCTGGGGGTGGCAGCGACAGCGGAAGTGGCAGCAGCAGTGGAAGTGGTAGCAGCAGTGGAGGTAGCAGCAGTGGAGGTGGCAGCTCTAGCGGATTCTGTGCAGGGAAGTCCAGTGGTCTCTATCCCAGCCCCACCAACAAGAACATCTTCTACAACTGCGTGAATGGGTACACCTATCAGGAGGCTTGTCAACAAGGTCTGGTCTTTGACCCCAGCTGTTCTTGCTGTAACTGGGCTTAAATCGCCCACTTTTTGGATCCATTAAGGAGAGAAGAATGATTAAAGGAAAGTTTTGCACAGGATGCCAAGTTGTCTGTTTTGATTTATAAATGTGCACCACATTGCCCTGTATATGGAAGAGAAAAACCCCATCCATTGTGTGTACCCCAGAGGTCTACAGAAGTTGGGGCTGGGAGAGGAGGAAGGGTAAGTGGCCAGGACCTGCCTGAGAATGGGAGAAGTTCTGATACTGTGGGTCCATCCTGAAACAGAAGGCGAGAGGCAGTAGGAGACAAGAAAGATTGAAGCCTTGTTCTTTCCCACAAATAATGTTACTAATTAGTCTTGTAAAAGCATCTAGAAGAGTTGCTGGACTCAGGACACTTACATTATGGCATAACCCCCTTCAAGAACTCTTCCTTCACCAAGTTTACTCATCTCCCAACTCCTGGGCTAACCAACCTTATGAAACCTCCTGTTGTTGTTCCAAAGACAAAGCGTGATAACCTGTGGATTAGTCTATATATTCCACTTCCAATTCTATGAGTTTAGAAACAAAGACCATCACCATTGATCAAAAAATAAAAAGTTCCTTACCACTGTTTATTGCCACAGCACACATCAATTCCATTAAGGAAGGCAACGAGGAAGCTAAAAGAAAAGCCCCATTATAGCAGGGATGGGAATTCCTCTCACTCCTACCATCTCCAGGAGAGCATCTCCTCAGTACCCCCAGCCCCAGCTCTTCCTTAAATCAGTTACCATGCTGAAGAAGTTGAGGAAAATGGCAGCTCAGAGAAGAAGGAGGCTTCTTTCTGTCCTGCCACACTAACTTTCTTTTGGAGGGGGACAGGGGAAGTCTGTGCATTATATCTTTTCTACACACAATCAGCAAGCAGAGCCCCTAGAATGTATTCTTCTTTCCCACCTTGCCAGTTGGAGTATGAACTGGCTGCATATCTTGATTTGCCTGGGGATAGTTCTGGCTTTTAACTTTTTTCCCATAGTCTCATGCAATTAGCAATTGTGCTGTTTTTTAAATTATGTTATCAAATAGTTGTGTTAAAGTTACCTGAAATGGGTTTGATAGCCTTCCACTTTACACTTTTAATATCTACCACATTCTGTACACAGAATTCTTACTTTCATCATGTGGTTAAAATCTGAATGGTCACTGGTAATAACCTATCCCTCTTTTCTTTTCCTGGCCTTTTCTGACAAAAGTCCCTGGCCCCCTTTCAATGACTTTTGCATTTGCTTGCTCATAAGCTGAAGTGTGCTAGGATTGAAATAGCTAGGGGCATCCATCTCCTTTGGTCTCCAGTACTGGTGTGTAGGGGGGTTGATAATGCTGCCCCTGCCTGCTCCTTGGCAAACCAGCCAGTCTTGCCATGGCCTGATACCATAACCTGTGAAATGCACAAAGCCATCTGGCCACCAGTCAGTAGGGTCAGTGAGAAATGTGGGAAATTATGAAATATGAACAGGAAAAGAGAAGCCAAGTAATCCCACCATTGAACCTTGTAGAGGGTAATTGGAATTTTTTTTTAATTATTTATTTATTTTAAAACATTTTTTATTGTTAAGTATAGCATATATACAAACAAAAGAAAGAAAAAGCAATGATTTTCAAAGTACACTTCAACAAGTAGATATAGAACAGATTTCAGAGTTTGTTAGGGTCACCGTTTCACTATTTCAGATTTTTCCTTCTAGCTGCTCCAAAACACTGGAGGCTAGAAGAAATATTTGTGTGTGTGTGTGTGTGTGAAAAATAACATATATACAAAAAATTTCAATAAATTTCAAAGTAAATCACAGCAATTAGTTGTAGAACAGATTTCAGAGTGATGGTGTGGATTACAATTCCACAATTTTAGGTTTTTACTTCCAGCTGCTCTAAGACACTGGAGACTCAGAGAAATATCAGTATAATGATTCAGCAATCATACTCGTTTTTTAAACCCTACCTTCTCTGTATAACTCCTCCATCACGTTTGATCTTTCTCCCACTCTTTAGGGGTATTTGGGCTATGCCCATTTTAACGTTTTTATGTTGGAAGGGGCTGTCGATAATATGGGATGGGGAATTGGAGCTAATTGATGTTCTGGGGAGGCTGGCCCCTCTGCATTTCAGGGCTTAACGTACAGAGGGACCCATCTGAAGTTTATAGGTTTCTGGAAAGTTACCCGAGTCTATGGGACCTTTGTAGAATCTTATATTATGCCCTAGGTATTCTTTAGGATTGGCAGGAATGGATTTGGTTGGGGTTTGACAAATTATGGTAGGTGGCAAGAAATGTTCTTGTTATAAGGGTTTGATAATTTATTGTGTGGTGCAGATCTACAACCACTTATTTATTTTGTTGTTTGGTAACACTTTATTTTGCAAATAAACCCTTTATTAGCAATGAGGCAAAAAAGAAAAAGTGTCTGCATAGTGAAAAACTAAGTGCTGAATTTCTATTTTCCGAGAAAGTTAATGATGAATATATAACTTACATAAGATGCTTGGTGGACATTTAGTGTCCGCCATGGGGGCTGTTTGATAGTGCATGAAAACCAGAAGACATAAATACACTAAAAAGCATCAGCATATACTCAAAAGCAGCATTTATTTTAAAAGTATATTGCCTAAAAATAACTTTTGCCAAAGATGTTTTTCATAAATTTTCATTTAAATAGATCAAATGGCCAATGTGCCAAATTAACTAAGTTTTATGTTCAAAAGCATGAAGCTTTTGAACATAAAAAGCATGAAGCTATGGGGTGGGCCATGGTGGCTCAGCAGACAGAGTTCTCACCTGCCATGCCAGAGACCTGGGTTTGATTCCCGTGCTTGCCCATGCAAAAGGAAAAAAAAAAAAAAATCTGAAGCTACGGCCATTTGCAGAACAACCTCGGAAACTTTCAAATAATGCCAAATTTATATCATTGTCATCAGACATTTCAAGTAGAAAATCAGATAGGTTATTTTCATAATGGTAGGGTTTTCTTTACCCAGTTCATGAATTCAAAGTAAAGATTTTGGAGGTTCATTTTTTCCATGAAACAACTAACATTATTTAAATGCTATTGCAAATTCAGTTAAAAATCTCAACATTGAAAATTAGCTATTTTTGTGGAGATAAAATGGATTAAAATATAGACAAAGCACAACACAGTATTATATACAAACAATATTTTTTTCTCAATTAAAAAAACTACAGTGCAGAAATGTCCTTGGAATAGGTTGTGGGTCACAATAAATCATTCATTAATGCATAAAAATACTGTGATAGTCTATCGTTTAGGGAAAAAAAGCTATTGTCCAAATTCCAAATGTTTTTTTTATATACAAAGGGTAATGGATCTATACCTTTTTTTTGACCACACAGATCTGAATAAAAGAAAACATGTACCTATATATCAGTATATGCTTTTCTTTCGTTATTGTCCATTGTCAATTGAATTTTAAAAGTGTTTGGGGTATTGAAGAATTGCTTTCTAATTACTCTGAAGTGTCCTACAATGGTATTGAACTTTGATTTTGACATGTCTTCTAAACTTTGGATGCATTTTATTCAAAGTCATTTGTAAATCTTTTGCCAAAGTTTACAATGAATGAAACACCAAAAACTGTAACTTTTGAGGTATCAGTAAGTTAATATTATTGATGAAAAGAAATTTGCAAAGAGTAAGAATTTGAAAGGAGATTGAACAAAATAAATGAAGAGAGCTCCAATGCTATGCAATACATAATTTTGAAATTGCATAGGTGTAATTTGGAATATTTCAATTTGTGGGAAAAATCATTTGCTGGAGCTACTATTTTTTTAATTGCATAAATTTAGTTGCTATATCAGATTGGAAAGAAATAAGGAGGTCTGTGACCTTGCAGCATGTAAATTTGGTGAAATATTTAAGAGTCATAAATAGAGATAGCTTATTTAACAAGTTTTGTCTTACAAAGATAGATGTTGACGAAAGGTGTTCTGGATGGAAGGCCAAAGACAGCACCTTTAAAAATATATGAGTTAAAATATTTAAACATTTTAATAGAAAAAAATAGAGTTGAGACTATCCCCCATTTCGAACAACTTTCTCTGAGCATTTGTAGAGAGTTTTTTAAATTGAAAGTTCTCAATTTAAAATTTTCTTATTTACCAATTAAAATCAATAGGAAGTATCAGTATCGTTGATAAAGTATGAAAAACACTCTGAAGAAGACTATAGACAATATTATGGAAAAATTAAAAATAATAAAATCATATTGAAAAAAGTCTATTCTTCAGAAAAACATCAGTGACATAAGGATTAGAAGTATGATCAAATTCTCACAAGCAGTGTGGACAACCAAAGCTATAGGCTGAGCCCCCAGCCTTGGGGTTTGTTCATATGAAACTTAACCCCACAAAGGATAGGTCAAGTCTACTTAAAATTTAGGCCTAAGAGTCACCGCCAAGAGAGCCTCTTTTGTTGATCAGATGTGGCCTCTCTCTCCAGCCAACACAAGCAATCTCACCACCCTCCCTCTGTCTATGTGGGACATGACTCCCAGGGGTGTGGACCTTTCTGGCAACGTGGGACAGAAATCTTAGAACGGGCTGAGACTCAGCATCAAGGGATTGAGAAAAATCCTAGAATGAGCTGAAACTCAGCATCAAGGGATTGAGAAAACCTTCTTGACCAAAAGGGGGAAGAGTGAAATGAGACTAAGTGTCAACGGCTGAGAGATTCCAAACAGAGTTGAGAGGTTGTCCTGGAGGTTATTCTTATGCATTAAGTAGATATCACCTTGTTATTCAAGATGTAATGGAGAGGCTGGAGAGAACTGCCTGAAATTGTAGAGCTGTGTTCCAGTAGCCATGTTTCTTGAGGATGATTGAACAATGATATAGCTTTCACAATGTGACTCTGTGATTGTGAAAACCTGTGTCTGATGCTCCTTTTATCTACCATATCAACAGATGAGTAGAACATATGGAATAAAAATAAATAAATAAATAAATAAAAAAGAAGTATGATCAAGACATTGATTAAAAGTATGTGAACATGTAGCAGAAATAATTATGCAGAATTTTTTTAATTTGCTTTACTATAAGATATAATTTATTTATTTGAAAACATTTTTGAGTGTAGTTTCAACAGAACTATTTACAAGTCGATCAGTACAGTAATAATAAAAATTACCAGCCTAAAACAAATATTTCAAAAATTACATAATTTTAATTATTTTTAATGCCTTTCCTTCTCAAATGTGTGTGAGTTTGGAGGATGAACTATGTGAAGGGCCAATCATTGGTAAGAAACCTAGATTCACAGAGTTCCCTCCCAGTCATTTTGTGAGCTAACTACAAAAAGAGAATTTGAATTTACTTTCTTTTGGATTTTCCATATTTTGCACATATTTCACAGCTATTATAATGCATCCTTGCCCTAGAACAGGAGCCTGGCTGGCTCCACAGCCCGTGATTACCCCAGGTTCCAATGTAACTTTGCGGCTTGCACTTCAGCTATTTGTATACTTGCTGTAGCAATTTCTGCCTTTAACTCATCTCTCCACCCTTGGAGGGCTCCTTATCTCATTGCCCTTGGTAGACTGGGAAGGATGTTTGGCAGAGATCACCCTTGGTATTCCCCCAGCCCTCTCTCCAAGTACCTTCCTGCTATTTGATTTACTTAACACACTTACATAGAACTCTAGGAAAGCACTTTATAAACATCAACTCATTGAATCTTTTTTAAAAGTTTTATTGTAGTTATATATATACACACACACACACACACACACACACACAAACATAACATTTTCTATTTTAATCACTTTCAAGAATACAGTTCAGTGGTGTTATTTAGTTGCAATATCGTGCTATCATCACCACCATCCATTACCAAAGTTTTTCCATCACCCCCAAACAGAAACATTGTACCCACCAAGCATTAACTTCCTATTCCCCAACCCCATACCTGCCCCTGGTACCTTGTAATCTTCTTTGAGTCTCTATGAATTTATATATTCTAAGTATTTCCTATAACTGAATCATACACTGTCTGTCCTTTTGTGTCTGGCTTATTTCATTCGATGTAATGTCTTCAAGATTCATTTATGTGATAGCATGTATCAGAACTTCATTCTTTTTTATAGCAAATAATATTCCATTGTATGTACGTACCCCATTCTGTTCAGCCATTCATCTGTTCGTGGACACTTGCTTCCACCTTTTGGCTGTTGTGGATAATGCAGCTATAAAAATCAGTGTGGCCATAAGTACTTTTAATTCAAAGTGGGATTATCACATGGTGTGTTGGTTAGGCTCTGGTGCCAACTTGGCCAGGTAATGATGCCCAGTTGTCTGGTCAGGCAAGCAGTGGCCTAACCATTCCTGCAAGGATATTTCATGGCTGGTTGATAAACCAGAAGGCTGGTTTATTAAATCATCAGTTGAATTGCAACTGCAGCTGATTACATCTATGATCAACTAAGGGCAGGTCTCCTGCAATGAGATAATCCAATCAAATGGGGTTGAGGCAATCAGTTGAAGACTTTTAAGGAAGAAAAGAGAATTTTCACTGTTCCTTTAGCCAATGAGCCTCTCCTGTGGAGTTCATCGAGACACTTCATTGGAGTTGTCAGCTTCACAGCCTGCCCTGCGTATTTTAAACTCCTGCATTCACACAGTTGTGTAAGATGCCTTTATAAATCCATATTTACAGATATGACATATTACATATGTCATATCTGACTAATACAGGTTGGTACTGAAAGTGGTTGTTGAAAAACAGAATCTTAAAAATAGGTTTCTTTTTTCTTAATAGCGTAATTGAAATATGATTCACATATCACACAATACACCAATTTAAAGTGTACAATCCAGTGGTTTTTAATATAGTCACAGAGGTTTGCGACCATTAATCACCACATCAATTTTGGTACATTTTCATCATCCCAAAAGGAAACTGCACACACCTTAACAGATACTTCCCATTATTCCCCACTGGCACCACCAACCCTAGGTAGCCACTAATTAACTTTGTATAGATTCGCATATTTCAGACGTTTTATTTATATGGAATCATATAATATATGGTGCTTTGTATCTCTCTTCGTTCACGTAATATAATGCTTTCGAGTTTCATCCATGTTGTAGCACATATACAGTACTTCATTCTTTTTTTGGTCAAATTTGAACATAACACATTTTATTTATCCATTCGTCAGTTAATGGGACTTAGGCTGCTTTCATTTTTGGCTCCTATGAACATCCATGTACAATTTTTCAAATGGACATATGTTTCCAATTCTCTTAGGTAAGCTAGGAGTGGAATATGATTTCTCTATGTTGAACCTTTTGAAAAACTGTCAGACTGTTGTCTTTAGTTGCTTTAGCTCTTGGTATTGTGTTGAAGAAACCATGCCCAATCTAAGAGTATAAAGATTCACTCCCATGGTCTTTTTAAAGAATTTTGTAGTTTTAAATCTTACCTTTAGCATCTGATCCATTTTGAGTTCATTTCTGTGTAAGATGTAAGGTAGGGATCCACCTTCATTCTTTCGCATGTAGCTATTCAGTTGTTCCAGCACCACTGATTAAAAAAAGAACCCTACTATTTCTCCCATTAAATTGTACTGATACCCTTGTCAAAATCAATTGACCACAAATGTGAGGGTTTATTTCTAGAACCTTACTTATAGTCCATTGATCTATATGTTTATCCTTATGCCAGTACTGTGCTGTTTGGACTAGCATAATTTAAAATATCTATTTTTATTGACAAATCTTCAATATGAAGATTTTGAATGGCACATACAGTTCATTAATAGTATATAATCAGTGGCTCATAATATCATTACATAGTTGTGTATTCATCACCATGATCATAAAAATGGGTTTTTACTATTGGTTTTCTACTCTGATTAGACTCAGAGGCTATAATGACTCTGTTTCCAGTAATCAAGACGGCAGCGACTGTCCATGGGGTGACTTGGTGATAAAGATACGTGAAATATTACCATTTTATTCTAATTGTACACTTATATGAGGCAAGGCTCTGGGTGAGAGTGATTTTGACACCTTAATGGAATTTTGTGGAATTAAGAGGTGTAATGATGTTAGCTGGTTGTTGTTAGATATGCTGGATACAGTTATGAGGGAAAGGGATGAGCTGAAGGCTTCACACTTGCAACTTAAGAGCCTTATGAAAGATGCAAAAGTTTCCATGTGTGCTCTGAAATAAAATTTTATTTCCTGTGGTTGCAGACTTGAGATCCCTGAAAATCAGACACCGAGCCTCATTGTGTGAGTAGCAGACTTAAAATGTAAATGAAAATCTCAACCTTGCAGGGTATCTACTGTTAAAGTAAGGGCTTTGATTGGAAAAGAAGGGAGTCTTGAAACTTGGGATGGGGACATACGGCTTGATGATGGCAATGGGGACTTGGAAACCCTGGAATCTGCTGAGGCTTTGCTAAATAGACCTGTAATGGCTCATCCTGAGGAAATGGCTGCCCTACCTCAGCCTGCCCTGAGGAAACAACCACCCACTCTCCAGCCTGCCCTTAAGCTTCCCCACCTCCAGCCTGCCTTAAGGAAACAGTTTTCCAGCCTCTAGAGAAATCCACCATTCAACTTCTACCTAAAGAGATTTACGCTTCAGTACCTGCTTAACCTGTAACCACCTCCCCATGAGGAAATAGTCCTCACTCCTCTGTCTGGAGTTTCACCAGATGAAATTGCAACAGAACGTCCTGAGGTAATTGACTTGTAAGACACTTCTATTTCTTTTCATGACCCACTCAACTTTTCTTTAAGACCTGTAACTAGAGTCCCAACAGGCCCCAAAAACTGAGGTAAAAAACTATAACCCATGAGGAAGTATGCTATACTCCAAAAGAACTGTGTGAGTTTTCCAATCCATATAGACAGAAGTCAGAGGACTATGTGTAGGAATGGATATTAAGGGTGTGTGATAATGGTGGAAAGAAGATAAACTTGGATCAAACTGAATTTATTGATATGAGCCCACTAAGCAGAGATTCTGCATACAATGTTGTAGTTCTAGGAGGTAGAAAGGGTATTAACAGTTTGTTTGGATGGTTGGCTGAAACATGGATCAAAATGTGGCCAACATTACCTAGGGTTAAAATGCCAGAACTGCCCTTGTGTAATGTAGATGAAGGGATTTGGAAGCTTAGAGAGATGGGAATGTTAGTGTGGATTTATCATGGAAGACCTGCTTATACAGCACAGGAATGTCCAGAGGACATACCTTTTACCATAACTTTGAGAAATAAATTTGTGAGACTAGTTGTGTCATCCCTGAAGAGCTCTGTAGTTACTCTTCTCTTTAAGTCAGAAATTGCTATGGGAACTGCTGTCACTGACCTGGGGTCCTTAAGCACAATGGGGATAATTGGATCCCTAGTTGGCAGAAGCTATGTGGCAACAGTTAATCACCATAGACAAGGTGGGCATGGCCACCATAATGGACAGCAGACTCAAAGAAGCAGTCAAAATAATCTGACTCACATAAACTTGTGACTCTGACTAGTAGATCATGGGGTACCTAGAATTAAAATAGATGGGCAGTCTACGAAATTCTTGCTTGAGCTGTATAAGCAGAAGAACTCCAGGTCAAGTGAACAGAAGTCTAACCTGAATTATAAAAACAGAGAGTCACAGCCCCTTAATCAATTCCCAGACTTGAGATAGTTTATAGACTCAGAACCCCTTGAATGAGGGGAGGGCCAGGTACCCTTGGGGAAGGACCCTATTACACTGCCCAAAATTTACACTGTTAACCTTTCTCCCAGCCTTCCCCAAGGAGACCTATGGCTTTTACCAAGGTGACTGTACATTGGGGAAAAGGAAATGATCAGATATTTCAGGTATTATTGGACACTGGCTCAGAAGTGACACTAATTCAAAATGTCATTCAGGTCCACCAGTCAGAGTAGAGGCTTATGGAGGTCAGGTGCTCAATGGAGTTTTAGCTGAAGGCCATATCACAGTGGATCCAGGGGGCCCCTGGACCTATTCTATGGTTATTTCTCCAGTTTTGGAATGCATAATTGAAATTGACATATTCAGCAACTGGCAGAATCTCCATTTTGGTTCTATGACTCATGGAGTGAGGGATATTATAATAGGAAAGGCCAAGTGGAAGCCACTAGAATTGCCACTACCTAGCAAAATACTGAATCAGAAGCAATACCAGATTACTAGAGGGATTGCAGAGATTAGTGACACTGTTAAGGACTTGAAGGATGCAGGGGCGGCAATTCCCACCACATCTGCATTCATCTGTCTTATTTGGCCTGTGCAGAAAACAGATGGGATGTGGAGGATGACAGTGGATTATTATAAACTTAACCAGGTGGTGACTCCAATTGCAGCTGCTGTTCCAGATGTGGTATCATTGCTTGAGTAAATCAACACATCACCTGGTACCTGGTATGCAGCTATTGATCTTGCAAATGCTTTTTTCTCAATAGCTGTTAGTAAGAACCACCAGAAACAGTTTGTATTCAGCTGGTAAGGCCAGCAGAATACCTTCACTGTCCTACCTCAAGGGTATATCAACTTTCCAGGCTTATATTTGACATCCTGTCCTCAGGGATCTTGATCATTTATTCCTCCCATAAGACATGACTCTGGTCCATTATATTGATGGTATAAAGTTGATTGGACCTAGTAAACAAGAAGTAGCAACTACTCTAGACTTGTTGGTAAGGCATTTGTGTGTCAGGGAATAGAAGACAAATCCAACAAAAATACAGAGCCCCTCCACCTCAGTGAAATTTCTAGGTGTCTAGTGGTGTGGGGAATATTGAGATTTTCCTTCCAAGGTAAAGGATAAACTGTTGCATCGGGCCCTTCCTATGACCAAAAAAGAGGCACAATGCCTAGTTAGCCTCTTTGAATTTTGGAAACAAGACATTCCTCATTTTGAATGTGCTGCTCTGTCACATTTACTGAGTGACCAGAAAAGCTACTAGTTTTGAGTGGGGACTGGAACAAGAGGATGCACTGAGACAAGTCAAGGCTGTTGTGCAAGCTACTCTGCCACTTGGGCCAAATTATCCAGCAGATTTAATGGTGCTGGAAGTGTCAACGGCAAATAGAGATGCTGTCTGGAGCCTTTAACAGGCCCCTATAGGAGAATCACAATGCAGACCCTTAGGATTTTGGAGTAAAGCTTTACCATCCACTGCAGATAACTACTGATCTTTTGAGAAACAGCTTTGAGCCTACTGCTGGGCCTTAGTAGAGACTGAATGCTTAACCATGGGCCACCAAGTTACCATGAGACCTGAGCTGCCTATCATGAGCTGGGTATTGTCTGTCCCACCAAGTATAAAGTTGGGCATGCACAGCAACCCTCCATCATAAAATGGAAATGGTATATAAGAGACAGGGCTCAAGCAAGTCCTGAAAGTACAAATGAGCTACATGACACAGTGGTCCAAATGCCCATGGCCCCCACTTCCACCACATTACCTTCTCTTTCCTAGACCAGACTATGGCCTCTTGGGGAGTTCGCTACAGTCATTGATTGAGGAAGAGAAAACTTGGGCCTGGTTTACAGATGGTTCTGCACTATATGCAGGGACCACCCAGAAGTGGAGAGCTGCAGCACTACAACCCCTTTCTGGGATGTCCTTGAAAGACAGTAGTGATAGAAATCCTCCCAGTGGTCAGAGCTTTGAGCAGTGAACCTAGTTGTTCATTTTGCTTGGAAGGAGAACAGGGCAAATGTGTGTTTGTATACTGACTCATGGGCTGTTGCTAATGGTTTGGCTGGATGGTCAGGGACTTGGAAGGAGCATAATTGGAAAATTGTTGACAAAGAGGTCTGGGGAGAAGGTATGTCAATAGACCTTTCTGAGTGAGCAAAGAACATGAAGATATTTGTGTCCCATATGAATGCACACCAGATGGTGACTCTAGCAGAGGAAGGTTTTAATAATCAAGTGAATAAAATGACCCGTCATGTGGATACAAGTCATCCCCTTTCCCCAGCCACTTTCTGCCATTGCCCAATGGGCTCATAAACAAAGTGGACACAGTGGTAGGGACCCACACTCAGTCCTCAATATAGCACCATTCTCTGAGGTGATGGCCTGCTACCTGATGGCAGGTTGATTACATTGGACCACTTTAATCACAGAAGGGGGAGCAATTTGTTCTAACTGGAATAGATACATACTCCAGATATGGGTTTGCCTTCTGTGCACACAATGCTTCTGCCAAAACTACCATCCATGGACTTATGGAATGCCTTATCCACTATCATGGTATTCCACACAGCATTACTTCTGATCAAGGAACCCACTTCAAAACAAATAAAGTGCTGGAATTGGCACATGCTCATGGAATTCTCTCGTCTTAGCATGTTCCCCATCATCCAGAGGCAGCTGGGTTCATATAGAGGTGGAATGACCTTGTGAAGACCCAATTACAGTGCCAACTAGGTAGTAATACCTTGCAGGGCTGGGGTAGTGTTCTCTAGGAGACTAAGTATGCTCTGAATCCACATGTTCTCTATGGCACTGTTTCTTCCATAGCCAGGATTCATGGGTCCAGGAATCAAGGGGTGGAAATGGGAGAGGCACTCCTCACTATTACCCCTAGTGATCCTCTAGGAAAATGTTTACTTCTTGACCTTGAAACCTTAAGCTCTGCTGGTCTACAGGTCTTAGTTCCAAAAGGAGGAGTGCTCCTACCAGGAGACACAATAATGATACCACTGAACTGGAAGTTAAGACTGGCCACTTGGAGCTTCTCATGCCACTGAATAAATAGGCAAAGGGTGGGGGAATTACTATACTGGCTGGGGTGACTGATCCTGGCTATCAAGGGGGAAATAGGATTCCAACTACACAACAAAGTAAAGAGTCTTCCTGGGAAGCAGGAGATCCCCTAGGGTGTCTCTTAGTACTATCATGCCCTATGATTAAAGTCAATGGACAATTGTAACAACCCAATTCAGGCAGAACTATGAATGATCCAGAAACTTCAGAAATGTAGGTTTATGTCACCCCACAAGGCAAAAAACCATAACCAGCTGAAGTGCTTGCTCAGGGGAAAGAGAACATGGAATGGGTAGTGGAAGAAGGAAGTGATAAATATGAACCATGACTACGTGATCAGTTATAGAAATGAGGACTGTAATAGTGTGAATATTTCCTTCTTGTTTTGTTATGAGCAGGTTTGTATTTGTACATAAAAATACTTTGTTTTCCTCTTATCATATAGCATAAGTTGCATTGTTTATGTTATAGCATTTAAGTAACAGGACATGAAGTTTAAAAGTGAATGTTACCTAAGAACTTACCCCTATTCTGAAGAGATGTAGTGCATTTACGTTTGTACACAGGACAGTTGAATTTGTTAGGCAAAACATATGTCTGTTATTGTGTTTTATTTAGAAATTAAGCATGTTTCAAGGTGATGTGTATAGCTGCCAAATTGATAAGGGATGGACTTGATGGTTAGGTTCTGGTGTCATCTTGACCAAGTGATGATGCCTAGTTGTCTGGAGAGGCAAGCACTGGCCTAATTGTTGTTGCAAGGATATTTTGTGGTTGGTTTATTAAATCGTCAGTCAGTTGATTGCAGCTGTGGCTGATTACATCTGCAATCAACTAGGGCATGTCTCCCACAAATGAGATAATCCAATCAGGTGGGATTGATCCAATCACTCGAAGACTTTAAAGGAAGAAGAGAGATTTTCACTGTTTCTTCAGCCAGCCTCTGTGGAGTTTGTTGAGACCCTTCATTGGAATTAACAGCTTCAAAGCCTGCCCTTTGTATTTTCTACTCTTGCATCCCACGATGCATGAGACACATTTATACATCTCATATTTACAGACATCTTCTGTTGGTTCTGTTTTTCAAGAGAACCCTGACTAATACACACGATAATTCTATACTTAACTTTGAGGAACTGCCAAACTGTTTTTCACTGTGGTTACATGATTTTACATTCCCACCAATACTGAATGAGTGCTCCTATTCCTCTGCATCCTCTCCAAAACTTGTTATTGCTCATTTTAAAAACATTTTCAATGGGCAGGAATTGGCATCTCATCAACTCATTGAATCTTTATAATGACCCTATGAAGTAGTCAAGGATATTATTTTCACTTTACAGATGAGGAAATTGGCACAGAGAGGTTAAGAGATTGCCTAAGTTATACAGCCCTTATAGTTTGCAGGACTTGGCTCTGAACTCACATAATATCACTCCAGCTACACTCTTTTAGTCTAAGCAAATAACTAGGCTGCCCAGAATCAAAGAGTAGGGAAAGAAACTTTACCACCTGAATCAAGGAGCTGAAAACTTATTGTGTCCATTTTTACAGTCCTCCACAGAAGCATACTCATTTGTCCCTTACTTTCTTTCACTTTCTCAGACTTCTTTCCATCTCTTCAGCACATCAGAGCTACTTTGTATGTGTGTGTGTGTGTGTGTGTGTGTGTGTGTGTGTGTGTGCGCGCGCGCGCAGGCACTGGGAATCAAACCCCGGTTTCTGGCATGGCAGGCAAGAATTCTACCACTGAGCCACCATCATGTCACCCTATTTTATTCTATTTAATGGTGAAATTTTGTGTTATTGCTTTATGGACTTACCTAGTTCCCTTGTCTCCCCATTGCTTTCACTATACCTCAATACTAAATGTTAAATATTCCAAAAATATTCTTCTCCAAAAATATTTTCTTGATTCTTTCCATCTTCTTCTACCATTTCCTTTGGAATCTTTAAATGCAGATACATTTCTGCTGACTCCTCAACTTAGATTCCTTTTTACTTGCTCTAACAATTACTCTGAACTGACTTCTCCTATAGCACATAAAACATTAGATCATAATTTTCTATTTATTTATCTGTCTTTCCTAGTGATGTTGAATCCCATGCCTTGTTTACTTATATAGCCAAGCACTAATATGATACCTTCATTAGGTAATTATTAAACAAATGAATGAATATTAATGAGTGAATGGCTTGATGCAGGGGCAGTCCCATGAAGTTTATTGTATGCCACAGCAATTGACTATAAAATTATAAAGGATGGGGAGTGCACCTCCTCCATTTCTTCTGTCCAGCTTCTGACTAATTTTTAACCAGAAGGATGCTTCTGTAGAGGACAGTTTGGCATTTCCTCAGAAAGCTAACTATAGAACTACCATATGACCCAGCAATCCCTCCATCAGATATATACCCCAAAGAAGCGAAGAGGGACTTGAAAGCAGATATATGCACACTGATGTTTATAGTGGCATTATTCACAATTGCCAAAAGAAGGAGGCAACCCAAGGGCTCATTAACCAATGAATGGATAAATAATGTGGTTTATACATACAATGGAATATTATTCAGCCATAAGAAGGAATGAGATTCTAATAAATGTGACAACATAGATGAACCTTGAAGACATGTTATGTGAAATAAGCCAGACACAAGAGGAAAAATATTGTATGACCTCATTGATACAAAATAATTAGAATAAGAAAACTCACAGATTCATAATCTAGCATATAGGTTACCAGGGGATGGGATGGGAATAAGGAGTGGAAATTTAAGACTTAAAATGTACAGCATTCTTATTTGGAATGATGGAAATGTTATGGTAATGGATAGTGGTGATGGTAGCACAACATTGTGAGTATAATTACCAGAAATGAAATATATATCAGAATGTGATTAAAGGGGAGATGTTGGATTGTATATATGGTAACAGAATAAAAGTTTTAAAAAAATTCATGGAACTACGCTACACAAACAGTGAACCCTAAGTTAAACCATGGACTTTAGCTAACAGTACAATTATGAAAATGTGCTATTATCAATTGTAACAAATGTTTCACACCAATGTGGTGTTAATAGTAGGGTGGTGTATGGGAATCCTGTATTTTATGCATGATTGTTCTGTAATCCCACAACTTCTCTAATAAAGAAAAAAAATTAAAAATTGAAGTTTGGTAATCTTTGACTTACGACTAAAGTACTTAGTCCATTTAGATTTAATGTAATTATAGGTATATTGGGGTTTAAATCTACTGTCCTATAATTTCTTTCCTTTATGTCACACATATTTTATATTCTGTTTCTCTTCTCTTTTTGGAGAAAAGCAATTGTGTAAAGGGAAGGAAAAAAAGGAGACTCTTCAGACTACAGACTAGTTTTCAGCTAAATAAATTCTAGCAAGAAGTATAGCCTTTTTTTTATGTTGTGAAACAAAATCATGTAGGGCCTCGTTGGACATAGAAAGGAGTATAGACTTGATTCCAAGTGCGATGGGAAGACTTTGGAAAGTTTTAAGAAGAAAAGTGGCATGATCTGATTCACTATTTTAAAAGATGCATTTGACTATTAAACAGAGAACATTTACAAGGAAACAAAAATGGTAGCATGGAGGCAGAGAATAGGCTATTAACAAACTCAAGAACAGAAATAAGTTTGCATGATCTGAAGATGAGAGAAGTCAAAGGATAAGGCATACATCCTGGAAGTAGAACTAACGGAACTTGGTGTTGGGTTGGATGTGTGAGAGGGGATTCATACTAGACAAAAAAAGGGAAATCCAGGGTGACTCCTACACTTTTTGTTAGAATATCTGAATGGATGGAAGTATCATTTATTGACTGAATAGGGAAAAACTGGGAAAGAACAGATTTTGGAGTGAAAAGTGGAAATTAGAAACACCATTAAGCCTTCCAATAGGCTAGGAAGCCTTGAAGATATGGAAGCAGAGATATTGAGAAGGCAGATCAATATGCAAGTCTGTAATATTTTGAGTGATTGAGATGGGAGATTTAAATTTGGGAAGATTAATTTGTTTAATAGTTATCTATTGAATGTATACTGTATTACCAAGCACAACTCCAGTTGTCCTCCAATACAGAGGGGGACAAAAGAGACAAAGTTCTTTTCCTCATGGAGCATACATTCTATGAGAAAGACAATAAACAATAAACAGATACATGTGTAATATAATTTCAGGCAATTAGAAGTAATAAGAAGGAAAAAATAAAATACCCTTAGAAGATAGAGAATGTTGCTGATTTTGTTCGAATAGAAAGAACTGATCTCTTTGAAAAGTGTCATTTGAGCAGACATTTGAATAAAATGAGAGTGAGCCTCATGGTATTTCAGGAAAGAGCATTCCAGGCAGATGAAACAGCAAATACAAAGCCTGAAATTTCAGCTTGCTTGGCACATTTTGAGAATAGCAAAGAGGATAGAGTAGCTGGAGGAGAGGGAGTGAAATGGTACACAGTGCTATGGGACTGGACAAGATCACCCAGAGAGCAAGTGCGGCTAGAGGAGAGAGGGCTAAAGGTAGGAAAGAGCAGAAGGAGCTAGCCACAGGGGAGGAAAAAATTAGGAGAGTATTACAGAGCCAAAGCATGATATTATATCTCAGTTGAAGAGCAAAAAGAAATATAATTTAGCAAGATTAAGTGTGTGTGTGTGTGTGTGTGTGTGTGTGTGTGTGTGTGTGTGTGTGTGTAGAGTTAGGATGCAAGAAGGTTGGTATATATTCCAGAAAGAGCTACCAGCAGGTGTGAAGGGCCAGTGGAAAGAGAGACAGAGTGAATGCATGTTGATCTGTTTCTGGAAGAGACCACTGATATCCGTTGCTATGAATACATGACAGAAAGAGTCAAAGAGATTAAGTGACTTTCCGGAGGTCTTCAGCATGTTAGTGGTAGAGTTCATACTAGATGTCTCCTGACTTCCACGTCCAGGGCTTTTTCTCACCCATGATCTCAGACTGAGGTTAAAGGCTGTATCTCTCACCCCCTCCCCCATTCTGCTGTCATGATTCTGGTCCTTAGAGTCCTTTGTAGGGTTTGGGATAACCCTGCCCTGGAATCACAGCTCGGGGTCTGCCATCACCATTTAAAGAGCGACTAGAACAAAGGAATATTAATAGCCTTTTGTGTACTTTCGAGGAGCCCACAATAGGATTGGGAGGCTTTCAAAGTAACCGACTCCATTAGTGAACTAGCACAAACAAGTGTGAACTTGCTTGAACTCACTTGAAAGCTTTAAGATCCTGGAGTAAGTATAAGGTCAAGACTTAAATGCCATTCTACAGGTGTGGAACCCAAAATGCGTCAGAGGTGAATGGGGTCCAGAATCCAAAGGCATCAGCAGAGAGCTCCAGATATTATACTACTAGCACAACCTAGTTTATCTGTTTTACTTATAAGGTAGAAGAAGGCTTTGAGCATTCTGAAAGACAGTTAGGGAGACACAGAATGGACCAATGGGAATCTGGGAGGATGGGTAAAAGATGAGCAAAACACAACTACCTTTTCTACAGTGTACCTGATAAGTGCAGTCCTCAGAGTCTCACCCTTGTAGTGGCCCTTCTTTAGACTGCAAAAAATAGACTCAACTAAAATCCATGCTGCAATGCCACAAGCTTATGCTAAAGCAGAAAATGTGCCTAGATAGCCTTCAACAAGGTGTAAATGAAAAGGTATCTGACGGTACCTTGCCCCAAAAGATACCCTTGCACCAGCCTGTCCTTAGTGTGACATAGTCCTACCAAAATTAATTCATTTGGTGCTCATTAAATGCTTATTTTGGGACCTATTTTGCATAAGTATTTGATTTTAGGGTAGGATAATTGAATCAAACTTGGGTTAGCTTGGATTCTCAAGAAGTTTTCAGTCAAGGAGGGAAAATAAGGCACATGTACAAATATCCTATAATGATAATAATCATTTCTGGAATGTTGGTTATATACTTGATTATCCACATATATTTTGTTTAATGCTTAGAACTGTCCTGAAAAGTAAGCATTTGCTTCTTCCTTTTACAAACTGAGAAACTGAGACAGAGGGACTCTCCCAATTTCCCACACCTAGTAAGTGGTAGAGAGAATTTTAACCCAATCTCTGTGGCACTTTCCACCCTTCCACACTTCTTCCCTACACCTGGTCCACAAAAATGAGCAACAAGTTATCTACGTGGTACAGAAGAAATGCTCGAGAAGTGGAGGTGAAGAAGGTGGTTGCTCCTAGCTGGGATGATTAGAGATGATGTCATGTTGGGAAGCATTTGAGCCAGGCCTTTGAAGATGGTGGTGTGAGGACACTATGGGAAGAAAATATTCTTCTATTCCAGACAGAAGGGACAGCGTCAGTAAACGCATAGACATGAGACTTATTTACTTTTTATTTTGTGTGTGTGTGTGTGGTTTCCAGAGCAATTTATTCATTAAATTCTATTCAGTATACTATCAATAGTTCTCCTGTGTGTATTGTGCTGATAAATAGACACTGAGGATTTAACTGATAAATAGACACTGAGAGGATTTAACAAGTTTTTCATTTAATAAGTTTGGATTCATTTTGACCACAGGATATTGTACACTGTCATCTGTTGAAACAGATTTCTTTTTTAACAGATCTTAGTTTTTAAAAATCATAGACACCTTGAGTATTTGCATAAACTGGTGGATAGTTAGTTTCTTTCTTTTGAATTATAAGCCTCAATTTCACGACAGGATAAGGAGTGTAGTCCAAAGAAAGCATAATCAGTCACTTGAATAGGACAGTACTGTTTCTATAATTTGAAGCTTTCTGAATGGAAAGAGTCAGGCTTGATGTAAATGTAAAAAGATTACTTAATGATCAGACTATATATGGAAAGTCTATGCAACATTATTAACTTTAATCATTAATATTTTAAACAGCACTATATTACTAATTGCTATTTAAAATTTTGAAAAACCGCTCTGTATACCCTAGAAGATGGCATGTCTACATAACCATTCCACCTACTGTCAATACAGATCTCAGTGGAAATTTTGGCTTTAGGAAGGAATCACACATTTAAAGCTACTGGTTTAATCATCATTTTAAGTATACGGTAGGCAGAAAATGTGCTTTAATTAAATATACATCATACCACTGATGCTGGCAATATTGAAAGTTACTCCTAAAGTTGATAGCTATAAAAACTAGTTTGCACATGATGAGACAATGAGAGGGAAAAAAAAGTAATCCCTTTGAAACAAATTTTTTTTTGTCAATGTTGCGCTTACAGAAAATTATTTTTTTTAACTTTTTTATGTGAAAAATAACATATATACAAAAAGCAATAAATTTCCAAGTATATATATTTTTTTATTTTTTCATTTTTTTATTAATTAACAGAAAAAAAGAAATTAACCCAACATTTAGAAATCATGCCATTCTACATATGCAGTCAGTAATTCCTAACATCATCACATAGATGCATGATCATCGTTTCTTAGTACATTTGCATCGGTTTAGAAGAACTAGCAACACAACCGAAAAAGATATAGAATGTTAATATAGAGAAAAAAATAAAAGTAATAATAGTAAAAAACAAAACAAAACAAAACAAAACAAAAACCTATAGCCCAGATGCAGCTTCATTCAGTGTTTTAACATGATTACTTTACAATTAGGTATTATTGTGCTGTCCATTATTGAGTTTTTGTATCTAGTCCTGTTGCACAGTCTGTATCCCTTCAGCTCCAATTACCCATTATCTTACCCTGTTTCTAACTCCTGCTGGACTCTGTTACCAATGACATATTCCAAGTTTATTCTCTAATGTCGGTTCACATCATTGGGACCATACAGTATTTGTCTTTTAGTTTTTGGCTAGACTCACTCAGCATAATATTCTCTAGGTCCATCCATGTTATTACATGCTTCATAAGTTTATCCTGTCTTAAAGCTGCATAATATTCCATCGTATGTATATACCACAGTTTGTTTAGCCACTCGTCTGTTGATGGACATTTTGGCTGTTTCCATCTCTTTGCAATTGTAAATAACGCTGCTATAAACATTGGTGTGCAAATGTCCGTTTGAGTTTTTGCCCTTAATTCCTTTGAGTAGATTCCCAGCAATGGTATTGCTGAGTCGTATGGCAATTCTATATTCAGCTTTTTGAGGAACCGCCAAACTGCCTTCCACAGTGGTTGCACCATTTGACATTCCCACCAACAGTGGATAAGTGTGCCTCTTTCTCCGCATCCTCTCCAGCACTTGTCATTTTCTGTTTTGTTGATAATGGCCATTCTGGTGGGTGTGAGATGATATCTCATTGTGGTTTTGATTTGCATTTCTCTGATGGCCAGGGTCATTGAGCATCTCTTCATGTGCCTTTTGGCCATTTGTATTTCCTCTTCTGAGAGGTGTCTTTTTCCCATTTTGTAATTGGGTTGGCTGTCTTTTTGTTGTTGAGTTGGACAATCTCTTTATAAATTCTGGATACTAGACCTTTATCTGATATGTCATTTCCAAATATTGTCTCCCATTGTGTAGACTGTCTTTCTACTTTCTTGATGAATTTCTTTGAGGCACAAAAGTGTTTAATTTTGAGGAGTTCCCATTTATTTATTTCCTTCTTCAGTGCTCTTGCTTTAGGTTTAAGGTCCATAAAACCACCTCCAATTTTAAGATTCATAAGATATCTCCCTACATTTTCCTCTGTTTTAGACCTAATGTTTAGATCTTTGATCCATTTTGAGTTAACTTTTGTATAGGGTGTGAGATATAGGTGTTCTTTCATTCTTTTGCATATGGATATCCAGTTCTCTAGGCACCATTTATTGAAGAGACTGTTCTGTCCCAGGTGAGTTGGCTTGACTGCCTTATGAAAGATCAAATGTCCATAGATGAGAGGGTCTATATCTGAGCACTCTATTCGATTCCATTGGTCGATATAGCTATCTTTATGCCAATACCATGCTGTTTTGACCACTGTGGCTTCATAATATGCCTTAAAGTCAGGCAGCGCAAGACCTCCGGCTTCGTTTTTTTTCCTCAAGATGTTTTTAGCAATTCGGGGCAACCTGCCCTTCCATATAAATTTGCTTATTGGTTTTTCTATTTCTGAAAAATAAGTTCTTGGGATTTTGATTGGTATTGCATCGAATCTGTAAATCAATTTAGGTAGGATTGACATCTTAACTATATTTAGTCTTCCAATTCATGAACACGGTATGCCCTTCCATCTATTTAGGTCTTCTGTGATTTCTTTTAACAGTTTTTGGTAGTTTTCTTTATATATGTTTTTTGTCTCTTTAGTTAAATTTATTCCTAGGTATTTCATTCTTTTAGTTGCAATTGTAAATGGAATTCGTTTCTTGATTTCCCCCTCAGCTTGTTCATTACTAGTGTATAGAAATGCTACAGATTTTTGAATGTTGATCTTGTAATCTGCTACTTTGTTGTACTCATTTATTAGCTCCAGTAGTTTTTTTGTGGATTTTTCCGGGTTTTCGACATATAGTATCATATTGTCTGCAAACAGTGATAGTTTTACTTCTTCCTTTCCAATTTTGATGCCTTGTACTTCTTTTTCTTGTCTAATTGCTCTGGCTAGAACCTCCAACACAATGTTGAATAATAGTGGTGATAGTGGACATCCTTGTCTTATTCCTGATCTTAGGGGGAAAGTTTTCAATTTTTCCCCATTGAGGATGATATTAGCTGTGGGTTTTTCATATATTCCCTCTATCATTTTAAGGAAGTTCCCTCGTATTCCTATCCTTTGAAGTGTTTTCAACAGGAAAGGATGTTGAATCTTGTCAAATGCCTTCTCTGCATCAATTGAGATGATCATGTGATTTTTCTGCTTTGATTTGTTGATATGGTGTATTACATTAATTGATTTTCTTATGTTGAACCTTCCTTGCATACCTGGGATGAATCCTACTTGGTCATGATGTATAATTCTTTTAATGTGTTGTTGGATATGATTTGCTAGAATTTTATTGAGGATTTTTGCATCTATATTCATTAGAGAGATTGGCCTGTAGTTTTCTTTTTTTGTAATATCTTTGCCTGGTTTTGGTATGAGGGTGATGTTGGCTTCATAGAATGAATTAGGTAGTTTTCCCTCCACTTCAATTTTTTTGAAGAGTTTAAGGAGAGTTGGTACTAATTCTTTCTGGAATGTTTGATAAAATTCACATGTGAAGCCGTCTGGTCCTGGACTTTTCTTTTTAGGAAGCTTTTGAATGACTAATTCAATTTCTTTACTTGTGATTGGTTTGTTGAGGTCATCTATGTCTTCTTGAGTCAAAGTTGGTTGTTCATGTCTTTCCAGGAACCCATCCATTTCCTCTAAATTGTTGTATTTATTAGCATAAAGTTGTTCATAGTATCCTGTTATTACCTCCTTTATTTCTGTGAGGTCAGTAGTTATGTCTCCTCTTCCATTTCTGATCTTATTTATTTGCATCCTCTCTCTTCTTCTTTTTGTCAATTTTGCTAAGGGCCCATCAATCTTATTGATTTTCTAATAGAACCAACTTCTGGTCTTATTGATTTTCACTATTGTTTTCATGTTTTCAATTTCATTTATTTCTGCTCTAATCTTTGTTATTTCTTTCCTTTTGCTTGATTTGGGATTAGTTTGCTGTTCTTTCTCCAGTTCTTCCAAGTGGACAGTTAATTCCTTCATTTTTGCCTTTCCTTCTTTTCTGATATAGGCATTTAGGGCAATAAATTTCCCTCTTAGCACTGCCTTTGCTGCGTCCCATAGGTTTTGATATGTTGTGTTTTCATTTTCATTTGCCTCGAGGTATTTGCTAATTTCTCTTGCAATTTCTTCTTTGACCCAATCGTTGTTTAAGAGTGTGTTGTTGAGCCTGCACGTATTTGTGAATTTTCTGGCACTCGGCCTATTATTGATTTCCAACTTCATTCCTTTATGATCCGAGAAAGTGTTGTGTATGATTTCAATCTTTTTAAATTTGTTAAGACTTGCTTTGTGACCCAGCATATGGTCTATCTTTGAGAATGATCCATGAGCACTTGAGAAAAAGGTGTATCCTGCTGTTGTGGGATGTAGTGTCCTATAAATGTCTGTTAAGTCTAGCTCATTTATAGTAATATTCAGATTCTCTATTTCTTTATTGATCCTCTGTCTAGATGTTCTGTCCATTGATGAGAGTGGTGAATTGAAGTCTCCAACTATTATGGTATATGAGTCTATTTCCCTTTTCAGTGTTTGCAGTGTATTCCTCATGTATTTTGGGGCATTCTGGTTCGGTGCATAAATATTTATGATTGTTATGTCTTCTTGTTTAATTGTTCCTTTTATTAGTATATAGTGTCCTTCTTTGTCTCTTTTAACTGTTTTACATTTGAAGTTTAATTCGTTGGATATTAGTATAGCCACTCCTGCTCTTTTCTGGTTGTTATTTGCATGAAATATCTTTTCCCAACCTTTCACTTTCAACCTATGTTTATCTTTGGGTCTAAGATGTGTTTCCTGTAGACAGCATATAGAAGGATCCTGTTTTTTAATCCATTGTGCCAGTCTATGTCTTTTGATTGGGGAATTCAGTCCATTAATATTTAGTGTTATTACTGTTTGGATAATATTTTGCTCTACCATTTTACCTTTTGTATTTTATATATCATATCTGATTTTCCTTCTTTCTACACTCTTCTCCATACCTCTCTCTTCTGTCTTTTCGTATCTGACTCTAGTGCTCCGTTTAGTATTTCTTGCAGAGCTGGTCTCTTGGTCACAAATTCTCTCAGTGAATTTTTGTCTGAGAATGTTTTAATTTCTCCCTCATTTTTGAAGGACAATTTTGCTGGATATAGAAGTCTTGGTTGGCAGTTTTTCTCTTTTAGTAATTTAAATATATCATCCCACTGTCTTCTAGCTTCCATGGTTTCTGTTGAGAAATCTACACATTGTCTTATTGGGTTTCCCTTGTATGTGATGGATTGTTTTTCTCTTGCTGCTTTCAAGATCCTCTCTTTATCTTTGACCTCTGACATTCTAACTAGTAAGTGTCTTGGAGAACGCCTATTTGGGTCTAATCTCTTTGGGGTGCGCTGCACTTCTTGGATCTGTAATTTTAGGTCTTTCATAAGAGTTGGGAAATTTTCAGTGATAATTTCTTCCATTAGTTTTTCTCCTCCTTTTCCCTTCTCTTCTCCTTCTGGGAGACCCACAACACGTATATTTCTGCGGTTCATATTGTCCTTGAGTTCCCTGATACCCTGTTCAAATTTTTCCATTCTTTTTCCGATAGTTTCTGTTTCTTTTTGGAATTCAGATGTTCCATCCTCCAAATCACTAATTCTATCTTCTGTCTCTTTAAATCTATCATTGTAGGTATCCATTGTTTTTTCCATCTTTTCCACTTTATCCTTCACTTCCATAAGTTCTGTGATTTGTTTTTTCAGTTTTTCTATTTCTTCTTTTTGTTCAGCCCATGTCTTCTTCATGTCCTCCCTCAATTTATCAATTTCATTTTTGAAGAGGTTTTCCATTTCTGTTCGTATATTCAGCATTAGTTGTCTCAGCTCCTGTATCTCATTTGAACTATTGGTTTGTTCCTTTACTGGGCCATATTCTCAATCTTCTGAGCGTGGACCGTTATCTTCTGCTGGCGTCTGGGCATTTAGTCAGATTTCCCTGGGTGTCGGACCCAACAAGGTTGTAAGATTTTTCTGTGAAATCTCTGAGTTCTGTTTTTCTTATCCTGCCCAGTAGGTGGCGCTTGTGGCACACGTTTGTCTCACGTGTTTGGAAGGGATCCCTCTGGTCACCGTTTTCCGCGGCCTGGGGATTTCCGATCCAATTCTCTCAGTTGGTCCGGGGGGCCGCGCATGGTGGGGGCGTCAGCTGCCGCAGCTTGAGGGGACCCTGTGGCTCCTTTATAAATGCCCCTATTGGTGTTTGGTTGGACCCAGTCCCTGCCACTGTTGGAAATTCCCTCCTCTCCCTGGAGGGGTGTTGGTCGCCGGCCGCTGCAGCCCGGAGAACTCGCCACCGGACCAGGAAGCCGCCCGCGGGGGAGGGGTGCCAGTTGCGGGCCACGGCGGCTTGGGTAGCCCTCTGATCCGAGACTCGTAGCTGGTCCAGGAAGCCACCGGCAAAAGAGGGGTGCAGGCCACCACGGCTTGGGAAACTTGCCTCTCCGAGACTCTCAGCCGGCCCAGGAAGGAGGGAGGGAGGTGCTCCGCCCGCCAGCTGCCGCAGCTCAGGAAATCGCGCGCCGTTCGGGGATCTCACCGCAGCAGAGTCTCGCAGTCAGTCTAGCCAGCCCAGACTGGGGTACGCTGTGTGTCCATTCCCTGCTGTGGCCCCGGGAGCTGTTCTGCACTGTTTCTGTTCACCTAGTAGTTGCTCTGGAGGAGGAACTAAGATGTGCGTACCTTACTAAGCCGCCATCTTCCAAGTATCGAAACAAATTTTTTTTATCGAAACAAATTTTTTTTATTGAAAAAAATGTTCACAGTGGTTTGTTTCAATAGTATGCATTTTATAACAATAACATGTACAGACTCAGATCACCTAGCCCTCCCTTTTTTTTTTTTTTGGCATGGGCAGGCACCAGGAATCGAACCTGGGTCTCCTGTATGGCAGGTGAGAACTCTGCCTGCTGAGCCATCATGGCCAGTCCTAGGCCTCTCTTCATATCTTAAAAAAAACAAGCATTTACATTATTCATGAGTTGTACTGAATTTTAAAAACATCAATGTGTGCTTACCCCTTAGATGGGTTAAACTGTCCTGGGGCATACAGTTTTAACACCATGGTTGAAGCTATTTGCAAAAGGAGTAGAGAATTAACAAAATAAAACAAGGTACTATTCTTAGAAACAGAAAAGTCTATCATTTGCTCTTATAACCAGAAAATGCCATTCATTAAATCAAAATTGGCAGGGGCGTAGGGTGCCCCACAAACACAGATGTATTCGAGCAAGCTGACCATGCACATTACAGTTTTTAAAATGAAGGTTGTATACTATATGTTACAAGTCCCAACCAGGCAGTGTCAAAATGACATCTATTTCTTTGCTTGCTTTGGGACCACACCCCTTGGTGGGGTTAAAGGTCTAGTGTATTCACCTTGTTCTCTGCAGGCTTTAAAATCCAAAAAGAACACATTAGCATTTCATCCACACCCCTCATGGCACCAGCGTTGTCAAACTCTCCATAACAATTAGATGCAGAAAACAGAGTGACCAACTGCCTCTTGGCAAAATACTCATATCCATCTTCAACCATCTGATGGGTTCTACATATAAGATCCAAATTATGCTTATATAGAAATTTTGCAACCACTCCAGCATCAAATGTAAAAGATATCCTTTGTCATTTTCACCTCAGCCTAAGGCATCTTTTTTGGGGTCAGACCACAAAGGATCCCAAAGAAGACCCTGGTTGCATAATTCACCCACTCTGCCCCATAGATTGAACATCTGGTGATAAACCACCATCACAGCAGAATCTTTTCTCATCCATGATGGCTGCTACCGGTAAACAGTTAAAGCGGTCTGTGAACATTTTTCATAGTTTAATGTCATATCTTTTATGCATTCATTATAAAATCCAAAAGTTCTATTGATGCTGGCACATTCGTGGTTTCTTCAGAGAAGAAAAAACTTGCTGGGATATTTGATTTTACAGGCCAATAAGAGTCAGATAGTCTCCAATGACTGCTTCCCTCTGTCCCCACAGACCCCAAGAAATAGTTGTTTTCTGGTGGTAAACCACCGTACTCAAAAAAAGTCAAAGCAAATCATAGTATTCCCATGGATATCGGCCCGTATTTTGAGTGGTGCTTCAAGTTCTACTGGAACAGGCTGAGAAAGATCTCACCAGACTTTAAGCACAATACTCTGATTTCATTCTCCTATCACTGAACATTCTTACCAGGCTTGGACTTCTTGTTAGGCCCTTCTAGCAGCTGTTGGATGTCGTTGTCGATGTTGAGTTCATCAATATCCACCAATGCCTTCCCACCGCTGTCCCTCCAGCAGGAGAAACACTGCCTGCTAGGGCCCAGGACTCACACCACCTTCCCTTCGCCACGGGGGCAGCAGCCACGGCGGGTCCCCCCACCCCCACCCCACCAACTGTCCTACTCCCTGCTTCCTCCTTCTCTTCGCAGTGGAATCACAAAAGCGATGAGACTGTTTTGAGCATGAAGAATAGTATACTTTAATAATACTGAAGGACAAGGCTGGAAGGGTAAGTTGAGGCCAGATTGGGAGCATCTTGATGACAGATGATGGAGAAAGGACTTACTTTATGAGGCAATGGAGAGCCAGTAAAGTCCATTCCACCCCCAGAATTGGAGTCATTTGTAGAATAGATTTCAAAGAGAAAAAGGAAGCTTCAGTAAGTTCTCCTGAGAGCAGTGCTGGTGGGAGCTGAAATGGAGGGTACTGAGCAGAGGGCCTTTAGGACCAAGGAGAAGGACTCTATAGATTTCAGTCACTAATGGGAGAGAAGCAGGAGAAGGGTAAGACAACTGTGGTGAGACTCTCAGTGATAGGAGGACTTTAGAACCACTCACAGAAATCTGGGTATCAGGAAGAGGTGCTGGCTAGAAGAAGAACCCCCTGGAGAGTGTCACCCATTGGACTCAGGGTCTTGTGTCTGGGTACAGTGTGGTGAGGGCAAGGGAGGCAGGCCACCTAGGGAAGTACTGCAATGGGAAGGAACCTGATCAGAGAGGAGCTAATTAGGACGATTTCAGGCATAGAGGGTTGGGACAGATAGGGCTCAAAAAGGAGCAAATGAAATAATGAATTCTGAAGTAAGACAGTAGGCTTACATGCCTTTACTAAAGGAGAGGCCTTTGCTCTTACAGTGAATGAATGAATGAATGTAAAGAATGAATGAATGCAATTAGTCAGTGCTTCTGCCTGTCAAAAAGAGTGTGTAAAAGCAACTATTAGTTGCTTCACCCTCCAAACAAAGCAAGCAGTCCATTGTACTATATTATTAATTGCATTATATAAGCTGTTCATAATGGAGTTTCTTAGTAGGGTTCCCAGGCTTGAGTCTAATCTTTTCTTCTTTTCTTCTTGTAAAATGAAATCAAGATAGTGTTGTTTCTCTGTCACTAATGGGTTCCTACTGGGGCTTGACCTCTATGAGCACTGCCAAATCAACATTCACTTTACAGCCAATCACAATAAAGAGGAAGTCTTTGTCCTCTCACAGAAGAGGACAAAGAGGGTTTAAAAGGCAGGTTGGTTGAGGGAGACTCTACCTTGAGGCAAGATGACCAAGCTCACCCTGCTCACCGGTAAGCAACTGCCTCAGCACTGTGGCCATGAGCCACTCTCTCCCTCCTGCTTTCTTGCACCATTAAAACTTTCTTTTGCCTTCTATTTCAAAGCAAAACACTTGAGATTATTGTTTTCAGTAAGCATAAGAGACCATAGTTCCTTCCCTGGTCACAGGTCTCCTACTGTCCTGCTTCCTATTCAGTCTCCCTCCCTTCACTGAGCCTCAAAGACTCCTGCCTCTTTAAATAGTCTTGTGAAAGGGAGTAGAGAGGGATTGAACTTCTAGGAGAAATTCTGAATCTTTACCAGAAGGGTTGGGAGCTCTAATAAGGACCCAAAGAGCAAAACATAGGAAAAGCTGCTCAATGCTAAAGTGAAGCCACAAGTTCACAAAGGCTGCTCTGTTCACAGATGGATTCTTCCAGCTCATAATTCTCTCTTTTGCTTTAAGGTCTGCTCCTTGTGCTGACAGCTGAGATAGGTATGTATTTCTCTTGGGTTGAGACACCGTATTGTCTTCCCCCACCCCCCTTTTTTTTCCCATAATTTGGAAACTCAACATGACCCTCTGTCCTTCCACTTCAAATAAAGAATATTATTAACTTCTTAAGAGAACCAGGAATTCCCTAACCAGAGTTGGAAAGACTGGGATTATTTGCCTAAAAACCTCAAAGCAAAAGCAGAGTAGATAGTGGTCTTAAAAATAAATGTTAATAGGGCAGTGCAACAGTGGCTCAGTGGCAGAATTCTCTCCTGCCATGCCAGGGACTGGGTTTGATTCTCAGAGCCTGCCCGTGCAAAAAAATAAATAAATAAAAAATAAAAAAGTTAATAAAACATAACATTGCAAGGCATCTACAAGTGTTTTTTTGCTATTAAAGTATTTTCAAGTCTATCATCTTAATGAATCTTTAAAACAACTCTTCTGTGTGAGACGGATAGGAAAGGAATTACACCCCCCCCCACCTCACAGACCAGTTAACTAAGGCAGAGATAGGTTATATGACTTGTCCCAAGCAATATAGGGAGTTCATGACAGAATCTAAACCAGAAGCCAGGACTCTTGGTTCATAATGGATGGTTCATTTTTCCCTTGGTGGGGTTATTACTCAGGGAGACAGCTACAAGTGCTAAATAGGCTTATATACTTTCTGTCCTCAGTTTCTAAGTGGGTAAAAAAGGAATAATAATATTATCTACTATTACAGTGAAAGCTAATGAGTTAATCTAAGTAAGCTGCTCAGAGCAGTGCTTAGTATACAAGAAGTGCTAAGTAAGCTTTAGTAATTGCTATTATTGGCATTTAGAAGGGGCTAGAATATATCCAAATCAGAGTTTACCAGCTTTAAGATTTTATTTCAGCTAAAGGCACTGATTTTTAAGGTTCTTTAATTCTCTCTTGGAGGGCCAGAGCTATCTCTAAAACATTATCTTCAGCCTCGAATTGCTTGTGATTATGGGTCTACTGCAATGTACAAGGATCCCATGCAGATCTTCCCTTTGAGACTTAACGGGAAACTTATTTAGAAATCTGTGGTTTTCTTAAGCAATCTCTGATACCCCAGAGAGCTTTCTCTGTAATAATTTCTCACCCTCTTCCTCTGGGTAACAGGTTCTGCCTACCAGCTGACATGCTACTTCACCAACTGGGCCCAGTACCGGCCAGGCCTGGGGCGCTTCAAGCCAGATGACATCGACCCCTGCCTCTGCACTCACCTGATCTATGCTTTTGCTGGGATGAGTAACAACCAGATCACCACCATCGAATGGAATGATGTAACTCTCTACCAGTCTTTCAATGGCCTGAAAAACAAGTAAGCAAAGAAAGCACTGAGATTCAAGATCTTTTAACCTTCAAAAACAGTTTGAACAAAGCCTACCACAGAAGCCTCTAGGCTTAAATTTCAAGCAGGCCAACAATAAGCATGCAAAGAAGTTCAGTGCTGTCTTTGTCACTTCCAGTACAGTATTGCTTAAGAGGAGTGTTTGGCTTACAGGAGGAGGTTATCGGTTGGCATGGCAGCACAGTTGTCAAGGGAAATTTAGAAAAGTTCAACCACTTGTGGACTCAGATTCACACAGTATTCCACTCAGAAACAATCCAAAGCTGGTGTTGATGTAGCACTCAATCTTCAGAAGCAAGGGCTTCCATTCATGGGTAATAATTAGAACTGTAAAGACATTGAAACATACCTACCTTAGGTCATTGCTTCCACCACTCACAAAATTTAGGAAAGAAGACTGAGAATGAAGATAAGTCAGTATGAGAAGCTGCATGAGATTTTTCCTGGCTTCTCATTCACCGTAACAGCCAATGTTGAAGTAGCTTCCCTTTCCTTCCATTTGTTCTGATATAAAACTTTGTTTCTTTTCCTTCAGAAACAGTCAACTGAAAACTCTCCTGGCTATTGGAGGTTGGAACTTTGGAACCGCTCCGTAAGTCCTTCTTTGAAACGACTTCCTAGATTGATTTTACTACAAGGTATTGGGACAGCTGAAGCACTCTCCCAGCCCAGAGGCACTCCCTCACTTTGCCTTCTTTGGGTCTCCCTTAGTTTCACCGCCATGGTTTCCACTGCTGAGAACCGTCAGACTTTCATTGCCTCTGTCATCAAATTCCTGCGCCAGTATGAGTTTGACGGGCTGGACTTTGACTGGGAATATCCTGGCTCTCGTGGGAGCACTCCTCAGGATAAACATCTCTTCACCGTGCTGGTCCAGGTTAGCCAATAACCTTATCATTTTAATCAGAAAGCATACAGCCAATCTCATGTGAAAGACCACTGAAAGATACAGAAAACTATTGTCCCTGCAATCTCAGTTGAGATGAAGGACCTGGAAACCCTACTCCAGTGAGGATGCTGAGGAGTGAAGGATGGAAAACATTAAATTAATTCACAATAGTTATGAAGGTCAACTTAGAGCTGGTATTCATAGAACTTCTCCTCTTTGCATGTAGGAAATGCGTGAAGCTTTTGAGCAGGAAGCCAAGCAGATCAACAAGCCTAGGCTGATGGTCACTGCTGCAGTTGCTGCTGGCATCTCCAACATCCAGTCTGGCTATGAGATTCCCCAGCTGGCCCAGTGAGTGATGGACCTGATCCACAGACTCCTGAAGCAATCATTTATATGGGGTTCCCTTGTCCTTGGTCTGTCTCACTGTCCTGGACTTTGTTTAGGAGGCTTTGAATGTGTTTTCTTTTTCCTGAATAGGTGTGGGAAATGACATCAGGTATGATTTTAAATCCTTTGCCTCCGCTCAGGTATCTGGACTACTTCCATGTTATGACCTATGACCTCCACGGCTCCTGGGAAGGCTACACTGGAGAGAATAGCCCCCTGTACAAGTACCCCAGTGATACTGGTAGCAATGCCTACCTCAATGTGGTGAGTCTCTGCCCAGACTCACACAGAGACCAGTGGTAAGGGTGTGAATCACATGGAGAGTCAGGAACAAACGCATCATAAATTTAGCAATTAAAGAAAATAGTGCTCTGTTTTTTGTGCTTTTTTTTTGCATGGGCAGACACCAGGAATTGAACCCAGGTCTCCAGCATGGCAGGCAAGAAGTCTGCCTGCTGAGCCACTGTGGCCTGCCCAGTGCTCTGTTTTCGATACAAGAAAATGAAGTTCTATCAATCGTATTTTAATAAATTACAAAAGGCTCCTCTCACCTCTCTCCATTTCCTATTCCCTTTTTACCTTTCTGTTTTCCATTATTCTAATCTCTAGCACATGCATGACGTATAGCATTTCAGACATTCACCAATAGATCATACCAGGAAAATCATGACATAGAAAATCTTATTCCCTCTATCATGGGAAGGTTATATTCTGAGCCTACATCTTTGCATATTATTATAAGAAGTTAGATGAGATAAGGACCTATTACCTCAACAGAGGTATGTCAGTCATGCTCTAAAAGGCATTGCTAGCACTTTGTACAGCAGGCACAACCACAACAAAGAACTTAGCTAATAATTAATTATTGGGCCATCAGTTAGATGGGGCCTCTAGCTAACCCTCTTCCATTGCAGGAATACGCCATGAACTACTGGAAGGACAATGGGGCCCCAGCTGAGAAGCTCATTGTTGGATTCCCAGCCTACGGACATACCTTCCTCCTGAGCAATCCCGCCAACCATGGAATTGGTGCCCCTACCACTGGGCCTGGCCCTGCTGGTCCCTACACCAGGCAGTCTGGTTTCTGGGCCTACTATGAGGTATGCACCTGGAAATTTTAGAGAGAGGGGAAAATGTGACTTTCTCTTGATCTATGTGTTCTAGTTTGCTAGCTGCAAGAATGCAATATACCAGAAATGGAATGGCTTTTAAAAGGGGGAATTTAATGAGTTGCTAGTTTATAGTTCTAAGGCCAAGAAAATGTCCCAATTAAAATAAGTCTATAGAAATGTCCAATCTAAGGCATCCAGGGAAAGATACCTTGGTTCAAGAAGGCCGATGAAGTTCAGGGTTTCTCTCTCAAGTGAGAAGGCACATGGCAAACATGGTCAGGGCTCCTCTCTCATCTGGAAATGCACATGGCAAACACGGCATCATCTACTAGCTTCTTCTCCTGGCTTCCTGTTTCATGAAGCTCCCCGGGAGGCATTTTCCTTCTTCATCTCCAAAGGTCACTGGCTTGTGGATTCTCTACTTCGTGGTGCTGCAGCATTCTCTGCTCTCTCCAAATCTCCTTTCTCCAAAAATGTTTCTTCTTTTATAGGATTCCAATAAACCAATCAAGGCCCACCCAAATGGATGGAGACATGTCGTCACCTAATCCAGTTTAACAACCACTCTTGACTAAATCACATCATCCAGGAAGATAATCTGATTATAGTTTCAAACATACAGTATTGAATAGGGGTTATTCTATCTTTATGAAATGGGATTTTGATTAAAACATGGCTTTTCTAGGGGGCATATATCCTTTTAAACCAGCACACTATGCATTTACAATGTAATGGATTGCATCTACTAAATACTTCTTTGCTGATTTAGTGAGCAGCTGGGGGCTGGATGTGGCTGTTCATGGCTGTTTTGGAAGGGAGGCAGGATGAGCACTTATGTTGCACTACTTGAGCTGGAACCTCGCTAGGACCCAGCTGGATTCAAAATATACATAGCAAGAGAGAAAGTAGGATCTCATCATGAAAGTATATCAGTCTATGAAGAATTCTCACTACCAGGGCGTTCCTTGATTTCAGACTTTCTTCCATATTGAAAAAAAGTGACCGAAATGGGGCAACAAATCAGGATCCCAATGAACCAAGAACCAGGCTGAGAGTGCTCTAGGCCTTCTTTTTCAAGTAGCATTCATGCTTCACTTCTCTACTTCCACTCCCTTATGCCCTTTCACCCCTGCCTCACAGACACCTTGTCCACCTGTTGACCTCATCATTATATCCTCTTAGATTTGTACCTTCCTGAAGAATGGAGCTACTGAAGTATGGGAAGCTGCTGAGGATGTTCCTTATGCTTACGAAGGCAATGAGTGGCTTGGATATGACAACACCAAGAGTTTCAAAATCAAGGTAGACTTTATTCTCTGCGCTGTTGCCTGTGAGTCTGTTCCCATTTGTAGCCTTGCAACCACGGGCTGGAACCTTGATATCTGGGCTTAATTGAATTTCTCTCTATTACTACAGGCTGACTGGCTGAAGGAGAATAATTTTGCAGGCGCAATGGTGTGGGCCATTGACTTGGATGACTTCACTGGCACTTTTTGCAACCAGGGCAAATTCCCTCTGATCACCACCCTGAAGAATGCCCTGGGCCTACAGACTGCAAGTGAGTTGGGGGGAAGAAAGAACCCTAAGGCTCAGACTTGAGAGAAAATTTCAAACCTTCCATGAAAGTCAGGAAGCTATTGTACCAGTGATTTTATGACTGTTGTTCCATTCACATATTTTTTTGTTTTTTTTTCTTTTGCTCCATTCATATTTGATAGTGATTCATTAATGGTGGGATTACAAACAGTCTGTTCACCATTCCTTTATCCATTCATTCATTTCACAAGGAATTTTTTGAACCTCTATTATGTTCACAGCACTAGGTGGGATCATAGAGGATCTCAGTCTCATCCCCTACTCTATAGAAGCTTACACTCTAGTTAGAAAAACAAGATTGCTAGCACAGAATGTAGCAACACAGAAGGTATATCTGTATATCTCTCTCAAAAGAGAGATGAGAAAATTTCATGGCAGTGAGAAGTCTCAAAGCATTGCGATGATCTAGGAAGGAGGGAAAAACGAACTGAACATTGAAGGATGCGGTTGGAGTGGATAAGCAAAGAGGAGAGAATGGGGAGGGCAAGCAAGATCAGGAGACTAAAATACACAGAGACTTGGAAGGAAGGGCCATGAATGACATCCAGAATATTTGTTCTTATATCTTAGGCATCACTCACTAAAAATAAGAAAGCTCAGGACTGGCTTCTTTCCCTCAGGTTGCCAAGCTCCAGCCCAGCCCATTGCTCCCATCACCGAGGCTCCCAGCAGCAGCAGTGGCAGCGGCAGTGCCAGTGGCAGTGGCAGCAGCAGTGGCAGCAGTAGCTCTGGAGGCAGTTCTGGGAGCAGCCCAAGTGGCAGTGGGTTCTGTGCCAGCAGGGCCAGTGGTTTGTACCCTGACCCCACTGACAAGAATGCTTTCTACAACTGTGTGAACGGAGAGACCTACACTCAGCACTGCCAGACTGGCCTCGTCTTTGATGCTTCCTGTTCCTGCTGTAACTGGTCATAAATTTGCCAGAAATCACCCCATTCATCCCATCCTCAGAAACTACTGTGCAATAAAGGGTTGAGCATTAGTGTGAAACAGTTTCTGCTTCTTTTCTGAAAGATCTTGGGTGTAATTAATTCCAATATCCCACTGGTGCACTATTGTTCCACCAGCCCAGCAGCCACACAATTCCTGAGGTGACACCTGCAGCTTGCACAGCTCTTTCCTGGTTCTGGGTGACAGAAACATATGGATTGAAGGGAGACTCATGGTCCCTTCATTCTAGACACATGTGCTTAGAGAAGGATGGGAGAATGCAGAAATGTAGACATATATTAAGCAGCCACAAACAAATACATCTATGTACGTTCTGTTTGGGAAATATTTAAAAATGTTCACGAGTGCTGTAGTGAAGAGTTGCCGGTACTTTATGAAAATAAGAAAGGAAGTAGTTTGAGCAGGATTTTGGAGGATCAGGAGAAATTATGAGATGGAGGGACAGAGTACAATGTGAAGGCAAAACAAAGAAAGAGAACAGGCCTTTTTAGAAGTATGACGGTTGCATATAACTCAGGGGTCTTTTTTTTTTGTATTCTGTGCGGTGGGGTCACATTTCATTCTTTTTCCATGTGAGTATCCTGTTATTGCAGTACCATGTGTTGATTTTTCTTTTCCCGCTTGGAGGGTGAGAATTCTACCACAGAACTACCCTCACACTCCTTAGGGGGTCTTTTTTTTTTTTTTACAAGAAATTATACTCTGGCTAATTTCATCAAACATGAATTTTATTGAAAGGTGTTTGTTAGCTCATAGAATACGTGGAGAGTCCGAAAGCTGGAAGCAATGTCTATTTATGTCTAGTCATAATGCTACCGGTTTGAATGTCTGAAAACACCGGCACTCAAGCCTGAATGTCAGAAGCTCAACACTGCTGCCTTGGAGAAGGTCATTTCCACCACTGCACTTCCTTGAAGAAGGCTTCTCGTACATGTAGCCAACTCCTCAGGTTGCTTGTTTTGAAATCCAAGACTTACATGTACAGGTAGAATCTGGGTCCCATGCCTGCCTCCTAGCTTGTAAAGGAGACAGGAAATGTAGGTTTTCTGATTTCATAAAGGGGAAATTATAAAGATATAGAGAGGGTGTGCGAAGATATTGGATGGCCACAAATGACCAACACTGACTATAGTACTAAGAGGATTGGAGTGGTAGGCATGTGTTCTAGTTTGCTAGCTGCTGGAATGCAATATACCAGAAATGGAATGGCTTTTAAAAAGGGGAATTTAATGAGTTGCTAGTTTATAGTTCTAAGGCCGAGAAAATGTCCCAATTAAAACAAGTCTAAAGAAATGTCCAATAAAAGGCATCTAGGGAAAGATACCTTGGTTCAAGAAGGCCAGTGAAGTTCAGGGTTTCTCTCTCAAGTGAGAAGGCACATGGCGAACACAGTCAGGGCTTCTCTCTGAGCTGGAAGGGCACATGGTGAACATGGCATCATCTGCTAGCTTTCTCTCCTGGCTTCCTATTTCATGAAGCTCCCCAGGAGGCGTCTTCCTTCTTCATCTCCAACAGTCACTGGTTGGTGGACTCTCTGTTTCGTGGTGCTGCAGCATTCTCGGCTCTCTCTGAATCTCTTTCTCCAAAATGTTTCCTCTTTTATAGGACTTCAGAAACTAATCAAGACCCACTCAAATGGGTGGAGATATGTCATCCTCTAATCCAGTTTAACAACCATTCTCGACTAAATCACATCAACCAGGGAGATGATCTCATTACAGTTTCATATATACAGTATTGAATAAGGATTATTTTACCATTAAGAAATGGGATTTATATCAAAACATGGCTTTTCTTAGGGGGCATATATCCTTTCAAACCAGCACAGTATGTTTCAGATAAACAGCACTCTTGCCTTACTCTAGCAGAATTAAACTCTCAGCCTGGATGGTATAACTCCTCCCAGTAATGAGAACCACTGCAAGGATTGCAGATCTGGCAAGACAGAGATTTCACTGTAGTTACAGAGGATTTGCACAAAGGAGCATAGCAAATGGGAATAAAATCATTAGGACAGAAGTATAGAAAGTGGACCTACTTTTCTAAATCTGCCCATATTTACCACCAAAATCACATCTCGTTTAATCAGCAATGGTCCATCTGATCTGAATAGCTTTACCTTATGGGTTTTTGAAGATAAGAAAGATTTACTGAAATCTGGGTCAATTTTAATCATTGTTACTTTTCCCCCTTTCTCTGGTAACTTTTACTATTTTTTCTTCATCCTTGGTGTCCTGCAGTTCAACTATTTTAGTTTATGCTTTGTTTTAAGTTTAGGTGTGGCTTCATTTCACTTTATTCTGCTTAGTACTCAATGTCCACTCTCAATTTGAGGTCTCATATTTTTTCAAGTTGTCTTAATTGCTTTTTAAATGTAAATTTTAGTTGTTGTCAAAATAATGCATGTACATAATTATAAAATCAAGTAGTAATACATGGTTATAAAACAAAAACAGCAGTTCCTTAGAAGATTAAGGGTTTCGGGCATGTTACTTAGTGTTTATTAACATTCTGTAACAATAGGCCACTATATGTGCAAGTGAAAGAAAAGTCAGTTAGAAATAATTTTTAAATCAGAGTCAAAATGATCTTTTTAACAAAAACTACATTTAATTTTATCTGAATTTAAACCAGAAAAATGAAACAAAATAAGAAAAGAGTAATTCTTGAATTCCATATACTTTTATCAACAAGATTTAATTCAACAAATACTTATTGAGCACCTATTACATTCCAGGCACTATTCTATATATTTGGATACAACAGTTAAGGAAACAGAGAAAGATGCCTGCCCACATGGAGCTTACATTTTAACAGGGAGGAGACAGAAATTAAATTAAAAATATAATAAATGCATAGATCATATAGCACGTTAGAAGATGAAGAATATTATGGAAAAATGTAGAGAGAGGAGGGGGGACTTGGGGCTCCAGAAGAGGAGCTGCAGTTTTGTTTTTTTTTTTAAACTTTTTTTTATTAATTAAAAAAAAATTAACAAACAAAACATTAAGATATCATTCCATTCTACATAATCAGTAATTCTTAATATCATCACATAGTTGCATATTCATCATTTCTTAGAACATTTGCATTGATTTAAAAAAAGAAATAAAAAGACAACAGAAAAAGAAATAAAACGATAATAGAGAAAAAAAAGATTATACAAGCCATACCCCTTACCCCTCGCTTTCATTTACCACTAGCATTTCAAACTAAATTTAAGGAGCTGCAGTTTTAAACAGGGAGGTCAGGGTATGCCACGGATAAGAGGACATGTGAGCAGGACAAAGTTTCATAGGCACGTAACTTGTGCGCTTGGTTAAATGCTCTGCTGTAGATGTACTGGAATTCGTAATTATTTTCGATCAGGGAGAACACTGGGCCCTGCATTATCATTTTACACTAGTAAAATGGGAATAAAATCATTAGGACAGAAGTATAGAAAGTGGACCTACTTTTCTAATTCTGCCCATATTTACCACCAAAATCACATCTCATTTAATCAGCAATGGTCCAGGCATGGGACCCAGATTCTACCTGTCCATGATCAGATTAACATCACTTATTGCAGAAGACACTCCCCTTTGGCTGATTACAAATGGAATCAGCTGTGGATGTAGCTGACATGAAATAAAAAGAGCAAATACATGAAGGATGTGATGGTGTCTGCTGAGAGGATATCTGGGGAACAGTGTAACTGGCAGAGTGAAATATCAGTGCAAAGGCCCTGAAGAAGGAGAATTCCTGGCATATTAGTGAAACAGCAAGGAGGCCAGTATGGTTAGAGAAAAGGAAGCAAAAGCTGAAGAGTAGTGGGGACAGTTATAGGAGATGTGATCCTGAGGGGACAGGCTGCTTAGAGCAAGGGTTGACAAACCTTTTTTGTAACAGGCCAAAGAGTAAATATGCTATTGCAATTATTCAACCCTGCCATTTAGTCTGAAATCATCCAGACACAATAAGTAAATAAATAAGCATGTCTGTATTCCAATAAAACTTTATTTGACTCTGAAACTTGATTTTCATAGAATATCATGACATGAAATATTGTTCTTTTGATTTTTTTCAACCATTTAAAAAGTGAAAGTCATTCTGTTTTTGTTTTATTTCTCTTTTTTCTGTTGTCTTTTTATTTCTTTTTCTGAATTGATGCAAATGTTCTAAGAAATGATGAATATGCAACTAAGTGATGATATTGTAAATTACTGATTATATATGTTAATGTTTTATATCGTTTGTTAAATTTTTTTAATTAATAAATAAATTTTTTTTTAAAAAGTGAGAGTCATTCTGAGCTCATATGTTGTATTAGTTAGGGTTCTCTAGAGAAACAGAATCAACAGGGAACACTCGCAAACATAAAATTTATAAAAGTGTCTCAAGTGACCGAGGGAACGCAGAGTCCAAAATCCGCAGGACGATTCCGATGGAGGGTCTGGATGAACTCCATAGGAGAGGCTCACTAGTCGAAACAGGAAGAGCCTGTCTCTTCTGAATCCTCCTTAAAAGACTTCCAGTGATCAGATTAAGCATCACTCATTGCAGAAGTCACTCCCCTTTGGCTGATCACAAATGGAATCAGCTGTGGGTGTAGCTGACATGATCATGATTTAATTCTATGAAATGTCCTCATTGCAACAGATAGGCCAGCACTTGCCCAAACGGACAAACAGGTACCACCACTTGGCCAAGTTGACACATGAACCTGACCATGACATATGCTCTTCAAATACAAGTGGTGAGTTGGGCTTGGCCATAGTTTGCTGTTTCCTGGTTTAAGGCCTTGTAGGGCATTATAAGGACTTTTGCTTTTACTTTGAAGGAATAAAGAGCCTTTGGAGTTTTTCAAGTGGGTAATAATATTATTTTACCTCTATATTAAAATGATCAATCTGGTTTCTTTGTTGAGAATGCACAGTTAGGAAGTGTTTTAGTCTGCCAAAGCTGTCAGAATGCAACACACCAGAGATGGATTGGCTTTTTAATAAAAGGGGATTTATTTAGTTAAAAACTTATAGTTCTTCAGAGACAAGGCTGCTAATTTTCATCTGAGGTTATCTGTTACATGGGAAGGCACAGGACGACATCTGCTGGCCTTCTCTCCTGGCTTCTGGGTTCCAACAGCTTTCCCAAGAACAATTCCTTTCTGTTTGGGTTGAGCTGTGAGTGCTAAGATGAGGTGTGCTGACCTGCTTGGGTTGTGCTGCATTGAGCTCTCTTCTGACCTCTCTCTTTTAAGCCTCCAGCTAATTAAATTAAACATGACTCACTGTGGAAGGCACTCTCCTTAGCCGACGCTGCAGATGCAATCAGCCATAGATGGATTTTACATGCTAATGATTCAAGTTCACAGCTACAAAACTAGGCACCATCACCTGGCCAAGTTGACACCTGAACCAAACTACTACAGGAAGTAATTGCAGTGGTCCAGGAGAGAGATGATGGTAGCAGTAGAGTGATTGAATTTTGGCCATATTTTTAAGAGAAACTTAAGCTAGTGGGATTTCTGAATGGATTGTATGTGAAGCATAAGAAGGATCGAAGAGAAGTCAAAGATGATTCTAACATTTTGGCCTAACAAGTTGAAAATACAGAGCTGCCATCAACTGAAAGGGGAAAGGTCATAGGTAGAGTGAGTTTGGGAGGAAGATTAGGATTACAGTTTTGAACATGTTTATTTTAAGATATCTATTGGATTTCTAACTGGAGATGTTGCATAGGCAGATGGACATAAAATTTGGGTGGATAGTTGTTATATAGTTTGTGTTTAAAGGCAAAAGACTGGATGAGATCATTCAAGAAATGTGTATAGAAAGGGAAAGAAAGAGTCTGAGTCCTGGACATTCCAACATTCAGAGGTTTAGGAGAAGAGAAGGAACAAGTCATGAAGAGCAAAGTAGGAGAGGTGAGTGAAATAGAAGGAAAAATCAAGAAAGCTAAGTGTCCTGAGAGCCAAGGAAAGAAAAATATCAAGGAGGAGAAAGTGATCAGCTGTGTCAAATAAATGTTGATAGGTCAAGTAAGATGAGGTGAAAGAACGACTATGAGATTTAGCCACACGTAGGTCATTAATGACCTTGATTAAGAGTAGTTTTAATACCCTGGTTAGTGATTAAAGACTGAATGAAGTAGGTTTAAGAGAGAATGGAAGGAAAGAATTGAAAATGGTAAGAATACACAACGCTTTCTATGCATATGCCTCAAAGGAAAGTAAAGAAACGGGTATGGGGTTAAGAAAAAAATATATCGAATAGAAAATACAATCTGGATTTATGCTTTTAAGTGCATAGTTCTATTGTAGAGGTATGAAAGATGACAATTTAACATTCTTTCAAGGCCTGTCATCTCCTGATTTTTATTATATTATCTTCACTTAGTCATGATTTTTAATATTACTTTGTTTTATAGCAGGAACAAAGCCTTATATTTGAATTAAATGAATGGGCATCATTATTTTGTAATACAACTTTGTAACAATGGGTTCTTTAACTCATCTTCATCGTTTTTTTGAAGAAGAGATTGCAGCTTTAAATGAAGACAGCACCAAAAGTGAAGAAGGAAGCCTTTGCCCCTCCCCAAACCGAAGCCAAAGCAAAGGCTTTGAAAGCCAAGAAGGCTCTACTGAAAAGTGTCCACAGCCACAAAAAATGGAGAAGATCTGCACTTCACCCACATTCTGCTGGCCCAAGACACTGTGTCTCAGAAGACAACCCAAATATCCTCAGAAGAGTGCGCCCAGGAAAAACAAGCTTGGCCACTATGCCGTGAAGTGGCGCCCGACCACTGAGTCACTCATGAAGAAGACTGAAGACAACACACTTGTGTTAATTGTGGATGTTGAGGCCAACAAGCACCAGATCAAACAGGCTGTGAAGAAGCTCTACGATGCTGACATGGCCCAGGTCAACATCCTGATGAGGTCTGATGGAGAGAAGGTGAATGTCCCAATGGCTCTTGACTATGATGCTTTGGGGGTTGCCTACAAAATTGGAATCACCTAAATTGAGTCCAGCTAGTAAACCTTTTGTTGCTTTGTAATACACTGTGCATTGAAATCAGTAAGAGGTTCCACAACACCAGATAAATCAGTTCTGAGGTCGTTTTTCCCCAAGATAAAGTTTAACAGCTCCAGCTTCTTTCATGTTTATGAAAATACAGAACTGAAAAAAGAATAGAGGTCACTTTTCCTATGGCAAATCTGACTCTGGCAGGAGGAGGGAGTGAAAGCTACTTCACACAAATACAGACAGGGTGCTCCAAGATGGGCATTCTGGAGCAGAATGACTGTCCAAACTTGCATGTGTTTCTGGCAGTGAGACCCTAGGGTCCCAAGAAATCTGCTCTGAGTAAATGCTGGGAATAACAGAGGCTCTCCACTCTGGCAAGTGGTTTCAAGCAAAAGCACCACACACCTGGCCAAAATAAAAGGTGGATGGCTCCTTGCTTTCTTCTAAATTGAGAGCCAGAAGCTGCTGTCATGCCCATGGCCGGCACTAGGCTGCCCTGTGGGGCCTTGACTGGTCTCAACACCAGTGGCCTGGGCACAGTGGGGAAGTTTAGAGCCCAAGACTTGATGGAAGCCGCTGGTATCATGGTGGCCAGGGCCACACCACAGCCTCAAAGCTTGTTTCGTGGGTAACTATGTGAGCCCAATTACAAGCCCATGATCCAAAGACAAAGTATAATTGCAGAGATCTCTATTGTAACCATGCAAAATGTGATCATGGGTTTGATTTTTGTCACCTTCTCTCTAGTTCCCAAAGGGAAACAGGGATGATCAGATGGGTTAGTATTCAGGTTGTTACTGTAAAACCTACACAAGGCATATTTCTCCCTTCTGTGTGTTCAAGTGTTCTCCTTATCTTTTTTTTTTAATTTGAGTCTTTATTCTCTCTCTCTCTCTCTCTCTCTCTCTCTCTCCCTCTTTCCCTCTCTCCCTCTCCCCCTCCCCCTCTCCCCCCTCCCCCCTCCCCCTCTCCCCCTCTCCCCCTCTCCCTCTTTCTCTCCCTCCCTCTCCCTCTCCCTCCCTCTCTCCCTCTCTCCCTCTCTCCCTCCCTCTCCCTCTCCCTCTCCCTCTCCCTCTCTCCCTCTCTCCCTCTCTCCCTCTCCCTCTCTCCCTCTCTCTCCAAACCCGGGTCTCCGGCATGGCAGGTGAGAACTCTGCCACTGAGGCACTGCTGCGCGCCCTTTATCTTTTATTTTTAACTACTTAAAAAAAACTGAACTGAATTTTTGGGTTAAAAGCCAACCACCAAAATGGATTTCAGCACAGACCTAAGGCCAGAAGGAGGTGCCCTCGGCTCTTCTAACATAGTAATCCCAGAAAGCCCAGATGCCAGTGCACCTGAAATCCCTTCTTCATCCTAAACAGTGAACTGGTTTTCCTTTTTCTCTTCTTTTTATTTTTCATGGAGAGGGACTGGGAATCGAACCTGGGTCTCCAACATGGCAGGTGAGAACTCGGCCTGCTGAGCCACCGTGGTCCGCCCAGTTTTCCTTTTTCTATAATAAAAAAAGGCCGAGTGATATTGCACAGGAGTACCAGAAACTGCTTCATTGGACACAAAAACTATTTACATTAAATAAAAAACCTGTGTGATGTCTGTGTCTGCCACATTTGCAGCATGGTGCAATACATAACTGTGACCAGAACCCATAGAAACAGCTATTGGCGCTCAATACCACAGAGCAGCACAGTTTGCCACAAGAGAGTAAAGCGGAGGGCGAAGAGGAGGAGGTAAGAGGGAGAGGAGGCGAGGGGAGGAGGACAGGTTCTTGGTTCCCTTCTGGTTTCGGACCTAACTGGACAGCCAGTCTAGTCCTTTGTAAAGCCCAGCCCCACTGGTGGCACAGCTGGCCTGATGCACCAGTTTATGTGGCATTGGCAACCCCAGTTTATCTGTGACTTCAGCAGCATCCAGGGCATTGGAAAGATCCTGCTTGCTAGCAAGCACTAGTAAGACAGCATTCCTGAGCTCGTCTTCTGCCAACATCCTATGAGCCCTTCGGGGACCTCATTCACATACTCTCGGTCATTGCTGTTGACCGCAAAGATCAGACCTTGTGTGATCTGGAAATAGTGGCGCCACAGAGGCCAAATCTTATCCTGGCCACCCACGTCCCACACAGGACATTTTTGTATTCTGTGGTTTCCACATTGAAACCTGTAGTGGGGATAGTAGTCATCATTTCACCAAGTTTCAATTTGTACAAAATAGTAATCTTTCCTACAGCTTCCAGGTCAACCATGAGAATGTGCATTTCTTTTTTGCTGAAAACGCCCTTAAAGAGGTTAGCAAAAAAATTTTCCCATGGTTGTAGACTGATATAATCAACACTGGCCAGAGAAACCCCGAGGTGGCCGCAGCAGCTGCTGCCGCTTGGAGCCAGGCGTTGGTTTCGCTCCCACCCCAGCTAGCAAATTTTAAATATAAGATTTTGACCGTAGGAAAAAAAAAGAGGAGTCTGCAGTTGTTGTCTTCTGTCTCTTATGTGTTTGAGAAAACCTGACAATTGCTTTTACACCTGATAAACAGTTTGTTGGACATAAAATTATTGACCCACTTTCCTCAAAATTGTATTAATATTGTTCCTTTTAATTCTGGCATTGCATATTGAGATAGTTCTTTTCCTGTGGCTTTTATCATTCACTTTTTTTTTTGGTTGTTTGATTCTGTAGTTGAATAGTTTTTTCAAGTAGTACTGTAGGGCTGCCACAGCCCTTGAGTCCTTTCAGATTTGAGAACATCTGCCTGTTCCTTTTGTACTTTCATACCTTGTCAGAGTATTATACGACTAATTCATACTTTCTTTCCTTCAGAACTTTGTAGCTATAGAAGAAAAGGTCATAAACACAATTTTAAATTCTCTCTGCCTTACCCTTTAATTCCTGCCAAATCTGCTATGACCAGTTCTGCATGAGTTTAGTACCTTGCCTCAAACTTGCACTTCTTTCTTCTTACTTTGGAGCTTCTCAGATATAGGCAGGTGCAACCAAGACATGCAAAGGAATTAATGTCACTGTTAAGGGTCAGGGGCCATTAGTATTTCCACCTTTCTTCCCTGGATGGTCCAGAAACACATTTCAAAAATTTATAAGATGGTCCCAAGGGAGGGAGTACCCACCTACCCAGAGAAATGGTTAAATCACATCCTTATGCAATTTTCCTGTTCATATAGCCCCTGTCTCTTACTCCAGCTCCTTGGATGCCACGCCTAAATCAATTACTTTCACACGAGCTTTTGTCTCAGCCTCTTCTTCCAAGTGAACTTAGCCTTAGATAATAGGTACTGCTACATTGTATTCTTATATTATTGCTGTAGGGTTGTTTGGGGCTAGTTGGTACTCAGTTCCCCTCATCAGCCCATCACTCTTGAGTTTTAGACTTTTTTGTTTTTCAATGCTGGAAGAACTCATTATTTATTCTTGAATTTCAGTAACTTAGCCATGATATGCCTTGATTAAAATGATTATTTGTCAGTTTTTCCTGGAGGACTGCTGAGAGGTAAGGGTTAACTTGACTGATGCTCTAGACTGGCCTCCTGGAGAGGGAATTGGCCCGCTGACTCAGGAAAACAGTTATAGCCTACAGCCTAAGGCTTAATACAACTAATTTTGGCAGAGAGCTGAGTTGGTTGATCAGGACTTCAGCCAAATTTCCTCCAAGTATATAGTGCCATAACCATGAGGTTTGGGTCACACTAAGTTGAGGGCCACATCCAACGAATGATGAGGTAGTGGATAGGGCTAAAGGCCAAGGTTCTGCTACATCACACTGCTGTTAAATCTGATTCCCTAATATCACTAAAGGAAGGCTAATTTCTTTAGTAATTAAGGAGCTTAAAAGCCCCAAATTGCAGGCCCAGAGTCTCTCTCTCAAAGCTAGATGTGCACTTTGCTAGATTGTTGCATTACTGTCTGAGAATAAAATGGCACTGGAAGACCACTCACCTGCTATTGCTTCACTATCTGGATTTCCCCCCAATAAATACTGTTCTAGAAAGCTTAGTGTTCTAGTCTGCTAGCTGCTGGAATGCAACACACCAGAGACGGATTGGGTTTTTTAAAAAAGGAATTTATTTCATTAGTTGTTCAGAGGAAAGGCAGCTAACTTTCAACTGAGGCCCTTTCTTACACAGGAAGGCACAGGGTGATCTTTACTGGCCTTCTCTCCAGGCCTCTGGGTTCCAATAACTTTCCCCAGTGTGATTTCTTTCTGCATCTAGATCCAAAGGCCTTGGCTGAGCTGCGATTGCTGAGATGAAGTATGTTGAGCTGCTTGGGCTGTGCTATGTTGAGCTCTCTCATTTAAGCACCAGCCAATTAAACCAAACATCATTCACTGCATCAGGCATACCTCCTATCTGAGTGCAGATGTAGCAAGCAACAGATGAGGTTCACATGCCATTGGCTCACGTCCACAGGAATAGAACTAAGCACCTTCACCTAGCCAAGTTGACACCTGAATCTAACTACCACACCTAGTGTGAGTATTGTTTGGCCATCTGCCTTTAATTGCTGGGCAATTGTGCAGAAAGCTGGGTTTGGTCTTGGAGCGCCAAGTGAACCAAGGGACCAGAGATCCAAAACACATATTAGGGATTAGGGAAGTCTCCCTGGCTATTGTGGGCCATCACCTTCAGAGCTTACTATGGCATCCATGGGAAATATTCCCCCAAATTCCTGATGATCCTGAGCAATGAAAGGAGACTAGAAGGTAAAGACCAGTCATTCCATGTTTATTACTAATGGCCTTGGTAGAAGTTACCCAAAAGGAAAAGATTCCACTGAAGGGAGCCTAAATCAGCGTCTCTGATGAAATTACATTTTGAAAACTCTGATTTGTTGAATGTGAAATTGTTTTTATATGGTCTTATCCAAGCAAGATGAAACAAATAGGTCACTTCTCTGATGCTCATCCTGTGTCTGATAAGATCACAGGTTGTCAGAATGTTAGGGTCCTACGCTCCCCAGTTAAATGTGAGCAAGGAGAGAGAAGACTTAAAGCAAGTGACTCCTATAACTAGACACCCCCTTCATCCCCACAAACAGGTGAGGAAAATAACTCCAAATAGAACTAAGTGAACCAACAGAATTGCTGGGTAGATTCCCATAGAGACCCCCTCTTAAAAGCCTATGTGGCTATTGATTTTAGGTAAAAGGTTCAAACATGATGAAACTGATAATGGTCCCTATCCTTATTTAAAGAAAATATACCAGCTTTTGGGAGTCCTCTCAATGACTGCCAAAGGGATGGGTGAAACTGAACTAAGCACTTAGTGTGTAAGATAGAGGAAAGATTAGGGGATGGCATAGCCAGAACACATGATGATGAGGACCTCAAAACTGTACTCCTTTTCTATAAGATTGAGAGTAAAGTGGTTAATCAAATGGACCATGTTTCAGTTTGCTAAAGCTGCCAGAATACAATATCCCAGAAATGGATTGGCTCTTATGAGGGGATTTATTAAGTTACAACTTTCAATTCTAAGGCTGTGAAAATGTGCAAAAGAAGGATACCTTCTCAGAGGAAAGGCAGCTGGCATCTGAGTTTCCTTTGTTCAATGGGAAGGCACATGGAGATGCCTGCTGTCCTTCTCTCCCAGCTTCTGGTTTCCAATGGCTCTCTCAGCTCATGTGGATCCTTCTTGTTTCTCCCCAGAACATTTTCTTTTTTAGCTTCTCTTGGTTCTCTTAAAGACTCCAAAAAGGATTAAGACCCACCTTGAATTGGGTGGGTCACATCTGCATGGAAACAACCTAATCAAAAGGTCCTGTCCACAGAATAGGTCTGCAACCACAAGAATGGATGAGAAGAACATGGGTTTTCTGGAAGGTACATAACACTTTCAAACTAGCACAGAGTAGCACTAGGACGGTGGTCATAGTTGCCCTGGGACACATTGGCATGTTGAGTTACAGGCATTAGCTGTCCTACTGGTGATATCTTCCATACAAACCAGACATAGGAGGGATAATTCTATTTGTTATAATATGAAACCTAATTTGATGGCTATTTCATGTCTCTTATTACCCACAAAACATAAAAGCAAGGGAGTGCTCTAGCAGCCAACTCAAGGACAAATGGTTTAAGCCTGTGGCTAACTTCCAACTGGTAGGTGGTTGAGTTGCTTGCCCTATGCTATAGATGACCTAGATAGAGCCATCCCTAACAATGATCCATCTGTTCTAAGCCATCTGTTAGGATCCTAGGGAACTGAGGGCAGGAAGCTCTCTGGTACCAAACAACAGTGATTTGGGACAATAGTAAGTATCCTTCCCAAGCCTATATCTTTTTATTTCCTTAAACCTGATTCTTTCAGCAACTGGGAAATCAGGATTTCACCCTGCAGTAACAGATGGGTGGATACCAACCTGGGTTGCAACTATCTCTACCTGGCTGTAACGGTCCACCTGACCATGCCTATGCCCATTACCTTTACCCTGATCTGGGCCCAGAAACCTCCAATGTGGGTGCAGATGCAAATGAAGTGCTCCAACCATCATGTGACCATGGGAAGAGGAGAGTGGTGGTGCTTGATTCTCACCTAGGTGATGGCCCCAGACATGGACAAAATGTCATGGATACTTCTGGAAGAAGAAAAAGCCCCTTGTTTGGTAGGAAGAAAACTGGAAACCATAGGAGGTGGAGTGGTAATGCATCTTCACTGCCTTGCTCTAAGATGACCTCAGGAGAATTATCATTCAGACTGCCCCAAGTTCTTAGATGTAACTCTCACAGGGGATGGTCTTCTCTGCTGATCTGTCATCATGATGAAGTGGATGCAATCAAATAAAATCTGATGTCTCATAATGTCCTGATTCTTCCAGCACATTCCATTGAGTTCCACTACCTAAGATCTGCCAATGTAACTGACTGTCAATGAGTGATCCTGGGTCCTGAGGTCTAGCAGGCCACACAGGAGAGCTTTTCTTCCTCTGGTATTTCACAGGGTCTGTAGTCATTGGAGCAGGCTTGAGAGCCACACTGACAGTTGTTTCTTGATCCTTACACTATAGTACCCAACGTTGACTTTGTTCAACTTCACATAACATTTACACCCATCGGTAAGGAGAACAGTCACTGAATAGTTGACCCTGAACACAAAACACTTTGTGGTCTGGATAATGTGCTTTTCAGGGGTTGTTGTTCTTGTGGAAAAGCATTCTTCCTTTCTCAGCCTTAGGTGAATGGAACCTACATCTTAAGGAAACTTCACCCAGCCATTCTGAACTGTCCAGGTCTCCTTTCTAGGATCCTATGGCCATTATTTGTCATGGACACAAAGAAATCATCTTTCTGTGGGTAGGAATCATAATACTCCACAACTTGACTGTAGTCTTGTCTTTGAATGATAGGAAACAATAGAGTTTACTTAAGATGATTGATGACAATAAAAATCCCCAAAGATATTGATGAGATGGGACAATGGACTAAGAAATAAGATGAAATTAAATAAACATCAGCTCCAATATTTCATTACAACTAGATTAAAACCATTACACATCTGTTCATCAACACTTAAAAGCTAAGAGCTGTGATAGACACTAAAGATAGGAGATGAATGAAAAACAGTACCTATTTTCAAGGAGTTTACCTTTTAGTAGGAGATGTAGACTATAAATAAATTATTACAAAATGCAGTGCTGTGTGTAACTAGTGTGACAATGAAAGTACACATATGGCTATAAAAATCAATTTCCCAAGTACACAATGCAGGAGATTTTATTTAGTCCTTTTTCATTTGAGATGCTCCATACAATGCAATAATGTGATAAAATAACACAGTCTTGGGATGCATTAGTAGAAATACTCAGCAAAAAGAATGAATAAGCAAAAATTCTGCACTAGCAGTCAGGCAATCTGAGTTTCAGTTCAGGCTTCACATCTTACTGTGTAACTTTGTCAAACTTTCAACCCGTTTCCTTATCTGTAAAATAGGAACAATAAAGTCTAACTTGCCACTCTCTTACAGGAGTAGTTAAGAAACAAATTTTTCATGGAGTATCTGGGTTAGAAGAGGCTTTAACAGACAGAAAATCTGTCATCAGTTGGTCATCAAAGTCCATTACAATATGACCTCAAATGATCCCTCAGTCTTTGTTGAACACCTCCAGAGTGGAGAATCTACCACTTTTTGAAAATCCCATTCTCTCTGTGACAGTTAAGTTCATCTATCAACTTGGCCAAGTTAAGGTGCCCAGTTGTTTGGTCAAGCAAAAACTGACCTGATTGCTACTGTGAGGATATTTCGTGAACTTAAATAGTCAGTAAGTTGATTACATCAGTGGCTGGTTACATCTATAATCAACTGAGGAGATTTGCCTACAATGAGAGAAGTCTCATCCAATCAGCTAAAGGCCTTAAAAGGAGAACTGATAATTTCAGCAATCAGAAGGAAGAATTTCCATCTCTACTTCAGCTAGCCAGCTCCTCCTGGGGACTTCATCAGAAACTTTCATTGAAGTTCCTACCTTGTGGCCAGTCCTATGGAATTCAGACTTGTCCATCCCCACAGTCCTTGGAGAACCATGATTAATTCACCCTCCTTGCCAGATTCTAATTGTAACATTTCCAAGAATGAGGAACCTATTCTAAAAATTTAAAGGAGGTATTTATATACTCCTGTCACATGCACACAGGGAATAGTGGTGGTGGTTTTAACCTCTGCTCATTGAGAAAATATACAGCAAAAGCAACTTGACTTTTCAAATGAATTAATATTTTATTAATTTGAACATCTGTATTAAAAAACAGTAATCCATACATATTTAAACATGACAGTCATTCAATCCATGCACAATGCTTGATGTGCAAAGCTGCCTTTTTCCCCACAATTAATCCTCGGCTACCTGAGGATTTGAGGACCTCATATTGGGAATAATAATAGTAATAACTAAAATTTATTAAGTATCTAATATATGTTAGACAGAGCACTAGGTGCTTTACATAGGTTTTCTCATTTGATCCCAAAACAACACTATAAGATAAGGACTATTACCCACAGGTAATAGAGGAAATGGAAGCTAACAAGTGGAATACCTTGTTTAATGCTACACATCTAGTAAGAATGAGAAGCAGGATTGATACTCACATCTGTGACTCAGGGGTCCACTTTGATACTCTGCTCTGTAATGTGGGAACCACCCTATCAATAGTTATGGAAGAATGCTCTGTGCAGTTGGTGGTATTGGTTATTCTGCCAGTTATGCCCATCCTTGTACATGAATAAACTGGCATTCTGACTTTGTTGCATGGATCAGTCTCCCATTGCCCTTTTATGTAGCACTCCTTTAAGTCATTAATGTTGGAAATTAAGAAATAAAATTGCCATTACTCTCAGATGATATGATTGATTTGAAAACCAAAAAAACACACAGAAAAATATTTAAACTAATAAGACTATTTACTCCTATAATTCAAGAATAAAAAGATAAAAAACCCAATTTAAAAATAGGCAATTTTGAATAGACATTTTTCCAAAGAGGAAAGGCAAATCGCTAAAAACACAAGAAAAGATTTTCAACATCATTAGCTATTAGGGAAATGCAAATCAAAACCACAAACTACAAATGCAAATCAAAACCACAAAAGATATACTTGCACACCTACTAGAATAGTCACTATAAAAACACAGAAAACTACAAGTGTTGAAGAGGATGTAGAGAATTAGGAACACTCATTCACAGCTGGGGAGAATGGAAAATGGTGCAGCCACTGTGGAAAACAGTTTGGCAGTTCCTCAGGAAGCTAAGTATAGAATTACTATATGATTTAGCAATCCCATTTCAAGGTGTATACTCAGAAAAACTGAAAGAAGGGACTCAAACAGACATTTGCACACCAATGTTCATAATGGCATTATTCACAATTGTCAGAAGATAGAAGCAACCCAAGTGTCCAACAAGGAATGAATGGATAAATAAAATGTGGTATATACATAAGATGGAATATTATTCAGCTGTAAGAAGCAGTGAAGTTGTGATGCATATGACAACATGGATGAACCTTGAGGTCATTATATTGAATGAAATACGCAGACACAAAAGGACAAATATTGCATGATATCAACAATGTGAATTAATTATAATAAGCAAACTCAAATAGTTAGTATCTAGAATATAGGTTACCAGGATATAGGGTGAGGGTAAAGAATGGGGAGCTGAAACTTAATTTGTACAGAATTTTTAATTAGGTTGATTGTAAATATTTGGAAATAAATAGAGGTTAAGATAGCACATTATTGAGAGTGTTATCAGCAGTGGTGAAACATGTGTCTGAATGTATTCAAAAGGGGAAGTTGAGACATGTATGTCACTAGAGGAAACCTAGAGGATAGAAACTGGGACTGTGTAACACAGTGAACTCTGTTGTGGATGATGACCACGGCTAATAGTGCAAATATAAGAATTTTCTCCTTGAACTAGAACAAATGTACACCACTATTACAAGATGTCAATAATAGAGTGTTGTAAGGGGGAAAATACACCTACTGCAAACTAAGGATTATAGTTAACAGTAATACTTTAATACTGTGCCCTTAATCATAGCATGGTACCACACCAAAACTATGTGTCAATAATGGGTAGGGGGTGTAAGGGCTGCGGGGTTTTTCCTTTTGGAGTAATGAAAATGCTCTTAAATTGATTGTAGTAATGAATGCATAATTCTGTGATGGTACTGAGAGCCCCTGATTGTACGCTTTGGGTGGGTGGATTGTATAATGTGTGAATAAATCCCAACAAAACTGTTTAGTTTCTTTAAAAGATTTAAAATAAGACTGTCTACTAATAAGGAGTGTTAAACTAATGAGAACAGTAAGGTTTCTGGAGTTAAAATTATTATATAAAAATTAATTGCATTTATATGTACTAACAATAAACAGAAAATGGTGTTAAACTTATACCATTTATAATAGAGACAAAATACAGGAGATATTGGAGAAATTTTCTAAAAAAATTTGAAAGACCAAATGGACAAATGTAAGTTGCTTTATTTACAGATCTTCCAAAACTCTGAATAACCTGAGGCAACTCATGTTCATGGCTAGAAAGACAATACCACAAAGATCTCAATTCTCTCCAAACTTGTCTATAAAGTCAATATATTCCAATAAAAATTTCTATGGGGTTTCTTATTGAACTTAAATGAATTAAAATATTTAAATGTAAATGCAAAGGGCCAAGGAGAGTAAGATCTTCCTGAGGGTGAGGAGCAGTGTGTGTAAGGAGGGATGTGGGTAGGTGGCAGGGGTGTTGGAAGGTGCAGGTAGGATTTGGCTACTAGAAACCATTAGAAATGACAGGTCTCAAGTCTGGGGTATGATAGAAACAACATTTCCAGTTAGCGTGGAAAGGGTAGTGTCATAGTCAGGTTCATGTGTCAACTTGGCCAAGTGGTGGTACCTGTTTGTCTGGTTGGGCAAGTGCTGGCCTGTCTGTTGCTATGAGGACATTTCATAGAATTACATCATGATCGTGTCAGCTGCATCCATAGCTGATTCCATTTGTAATCAGTCAAAGAGGAGTGTCTTCTGTAATGAATGATGCTTAATCCAATCACTGGAAGCCTTTTAAGGAGGATTCAGAAGAGACAGGTTCTATTCCTGCTTCTGCCAGTGAGCCTCTCCTGTGGAGTTCGTCCAGACCCTCCATTACAATCGTCAGCTTCACAGCCTGCCCTGCGGATTTTTGACCCTGCATTCCTGCAGTCACATGAGACACTTTTATAAATTTTATATTTGGAGTGATTCTGTTTCTCTAGAGATCCCTAACTAATACAGATAGATTATTCATAAATGATTCTGGGACAAATATTATGCATGTGGGAAAAAAAGCAGAATTAGATCAAGTACACACACTACACACAAAAACAAATTTGATGAATGCAGGACTTAAATTTAAAGGCAACATTTAAACTTTTAGATGAAAATATAAAAGGCTATTTACAGGCTCAAGGTAGAGAAAAGTTTTTCCAACAAGATACCAAAAAAGTTACCCATAAAGAAAAAGTTGCATGAATCTGACTATGTTAAAATTAAGAACTTCTTTTCATAATGACACCGTGGAGAGGAAAGATAAAGCCGTGGTGTGGGTGTGCTGGATTGAAGCTGTCATGTAGCCCAGAAAAGGCCATCTTCTGTTAATCCATTCCTGTGGGTGCAAACCTGTTGTGGGTGGGACCCTTTAGATTAGGTTATTTTAATTGAGACCTTGAATTAGGTGGGTCTTAATTCTTTTTACCGGGGTCTTTTATGAGAGGAAAAAGGACAGAAAAATCCAGAGGACTCAGAGAAAAATGACCAAAGAGGTTTGGAAAGCACAAAGAGAGAAAAGCCCCAGAGGAGCTAAGAGAGGACCCACAGAGGAAGCCACTGGAACCAGAGCCGAAAGCAATGAAACCGGGGAGAGAAGGACCAGCAGATACTAGCCATGTGCCTTCCCATGTGACAGAGGTGTTCCAGATGCTGGCGGCTTTTCTTCAGAGTCCAGGTATCACCTTGTTGATGCCTTAATTTGGACATTTTCATGGCTAAGAAATTAATTAATTAATTAATTAGTTAATTGTAAGTTAATAAATCCCCCCTTGTAAAAGTCAGTCCATTTCTGGGATATTGCATTGTGACAGCTTCAGCAAACCAAAACAGCGGGGGAAGATGTTTTCAACTCCCATAACTGACAAAGAATTAAAATACAAAATATACGAAGAACCACTATAAAAGATCAATACCAAGTGGTGCAATGGTGGCGCGGTGGCAGAATTCTCGCTCGCTAAGCCAGAGACCGGGGTTGGATCCCGGTGCCTGCCCATGAAAAAAAAAAAATAAAAAGATTAATACAAATAATTATTTGTGAATAATCCAATAGAAAGGGGGCAAAACAAAAATGGTCATAAATGTTAAAAATACTCAACCCCTTCAGTAAGATAAGAGATGTAAACTAAAACTACCTACCACAATGACACAAATTTTAAAATATGATTATAGCACACTTTGGCAAAGAGGCGGAGTAACAGGAATTTCCATACTTTGCTGTTGGCAGTGCAAATTGATGCAATTACCCTGGGGAAAAAAATTGACTTGCTAAGTAGTACATTTTAAGGTACATATCCTGTTTATCCTAACAATACCATTCCTAAATATAAACACTAGAGAATATAAACCCTTGCACATGTGCACCAAGAAACACATGCGGGAATGTTTGTAGCAGCATGCAGGGAATAAACTAGAAACCAAAGAACCACGTAATGTTCTATATAGAATGGATAAGTGGATCAAATGATTGCAGCATATTCGTATAATAGAATACCAAACAGCTGTGATGATAAACAAACAGCCGCTACTTAAAACAATTTGGATGAATTTCATAAACCCAATGTTGAGCTATAAAAGCAAGAAAACAAAATGCATATAGTACTATTTTATTTATGTAAAACATCAAAATTAATGAAACTAGTATAATAATTATAATAAACTAATGAAAATATTATTTTTATAATATTTTTATTATTTATAAAATTATAGATAAATCAAGGGAACAATTAGCACAAAATTCGGGATAGAGCTGAAAATGGGGGTCATTTAACTGAGAGGGTCATACAGGGGAATTTAATGGTAGCCTTCTCTTTCTTAAGTTGGGTGGTGGGACAGGGGTTTTCATTTTAACATTTTTCTTTAAATATATTATCTAAACTCATGCGTATGATAGATAAACTTTACAATAAAATTGTAAGATTCTGAAAATAACATAGGATAATGTTTAAAGCAAATATTATTGGAGAATATACCATGCTGTCAATTTTAAACCTTTACTCATTCTCTGACTTTTATGGTGGAGTTATTTTTTCTGAGATGCCCAAGTGCTCAGATGGGAGGCAAGGTTGAAGGAGACCTACCTGGAGCTTTTAAGGAGTTCTTAAGAAGACATGTTTTATCTACAGGTCATTTATTTAGTACCAGGGGTTTGAAATTCGATAGAAAAATATGTCACCATATGTAAGCAGCAGCTAAACCTCATAATGCTGAATCAGTTAAACCTGGAGCTAATGGCCTTGCTGTTTGTTTTAACATATCCCTGACTTAACCTTGGTTTGACACAATTCTGGTTCTTCATCTGAAGTGTATTCTTCTTAGATGCCTTTCTGAGTTCAACCTGTACCAAAAAATGAGCCTACATAACATAAAGAGGCAGTGCAGTGTAAATATTAGGAGATTTCCATTCTGGCACTGATTTTTAGATCTGGTGCTTAATAGCTGTTTGATCAATTTCCTCATCTTCAATATTGGCTGACAGTAATAATCCTCTTCATTGGCTAAATGGAATAATAAAGTAGAGCCTTCTGAGGAGCATTTATTGTTTTTGCTCCCTCAGCATTCATTCTTCATTCTTTTAGGATTTCATTTTCTCACCAGTCCTGTTGGAAAAAGAAATACAAGTGCCCTCGTATTGCCCTACCCAGCGGCTGGTCTCAAAGCTAACACAACAGGACTATTTCTCCCAGGATTATGATTCTTGTATGGAGAGATGTATGTATGAGAAGCAGAATTTGAATTGATTTATCCTAAACCTTTTTCCCAGTCTCCAACCCCAAGAAATGCCTAATTTCTGTAATTTCAAAGGCAGGTTCTATATTTTTATCTTTGATTCTATGAGCTTCCTCACATCTTTCCATTATATTGATTAGTGCTTGTTAGTCAGAGTTGATTTTGGTCACTTGCAAAACTTATATCCTAAGTGATATAAGAACCAATACAATCTCCGAGACATAGTATGTGTTTGCAGTGTTGGTTGATATCGTTTTCACGATGGATATCCCTCATGGAAGCACTTTGACCAAACTTTCTCCGACTCTGAGAGTGAAAACCAAACACCCAGGACCTCATCACCATTAGGTGAATGGACACAACTTAGTTTACAAATGTGATAAACAGAGAAACCGATTCTTGACTCACGATAACTCTTCTAAGACGCCTACATCTCAAAGCGGGCACAATCCATAGGTCCATCAACTACATTCCAAGTATTGTCACAAGGCAGTACCATGTATTGCAGACAATACATAGGAGAGTTATTCAAAGGAAGGAGAGAATGCTGTGATCAAAAGGATGGTATGAGCTAGGTTTTGGAGGTTTGAAGGAATTAGGTAGGCAGCAAGGAGAAAGGGATGGCATTATAGGCAATGGCTGGAGGGACAGCCCAAGCAAAGGCATTCAAGGCATGTTTGGGGACAATGAATAGGCCATTTTGTCTGAAGCATTGATTTATTGTAGGATAATTGGTGGTGGATAATGTTTGGAAAGTTAGGGTGGAATTCATTTTAAATTCAAAATTCTAGAAATGGTCAAGTTGCAAATATTTCTATGAAAAAAAAGACTCTTCAGTGTCATTATCATCATCTCTGTTCATCATCTCCTGGATATAGTTTGAAACTATGGAACATAAAAGAACTCTTGGTGACCTTCAGAGGGAATATTTTAGGAGCAAGACTTTTTTGATAAAAATGACTTGAAGGCATTTCAAAGAACAAATATAGTTAGCATGCTCAGAAAGTGGCACCTAAAGTGGAAAAGTTCTTTAGGCACCTATTGTTTATGAATAATTCCATGAACAAAAAAGGTTTAAGAACAGCAAATAACTTCCAAGAGTGTGTATTATTTACTTTCCAATAAAGACTGCCTTGATTCCAGGCACGAAACATCCACAACATAAAATCTAACCACAGTATATAAACAGATGTCTATCAGCCCTGGAAACTGCCACAAAAGCTATTAAGCTTTCCCGTGGTAATGGTCTCCAACTCCCTTTTGGGAGACATCACGTTGCTTTGTCTTTTTTGGACAGGGAGTGTGTTGGTGGTGGGAAGGTAAAGGTGGGAGGTCGTAAGAAAGTGGCTGTAGGAGAGAAGTTCTGTTGATTTATTGATTAGCTATTTACACACCTGAGCAAACTGCCCTCCACTTAGGAGCCCTTGTGATAACCATGGACTGAGCTGGTATAAAAAGCAAATCCAGGCTGTCTTAGACCAGTACAAACAGCAACCATGGCAAAGATTACCCTTCTTACAAGTACTTTGTAACCAGAGACAGAGCCTTGCTCTCACCTAATTTCTTTTTCTCTATGGCCTGACAGTTATGAAGTAGCACCTCAGTACATTATACCTCAGGCTTTTCCATTTTTCTTTCATTGTTTCAAATTTTCAAGTGAACCCTGACGTATAAATCAATATGCCTCTTTTCAGTTAACCTCAGTTGACTCTAGCATCATTTCTGCTTTCATTGCTCCTACAGGCATGTTCCTAAAAGAAAATTAGTTTTCTAACTCTCATCTCTTGTTGGCTTGTTCCTTTTCCTCCACTCACCTTCCTTCTTTGCCTCATCTTAATTGGTATTATTTTTATTTACAGCTAGTGTCCTTGGTCTATTTTTTTCAGAGATAAAAATAAGCAGAAACTGAGAGTTATTCAAATCATCCTTGCCCTTTTATTTTCGGAATTATTTCTCTTTTATCTTCTATTGCTGTATGGAGTTGAAGATGTACCATAAAATACCACTGTTAGAAATTCAGTCACTCTAAAGGGTGGGTTCAATTAATTCTTTAGAGCCAAATCATACCCAGAGTTTATTAGTTGTAAAGATGTAAATTACATCATTAGTTGTAAAGATGTAATTTACGATTTTTTAAAGCTTCAGACCCTTTTCTGAATGAAACTTCAAGTTCAGTTTGTAATACAACAGAACAAAAGTGCTATGGTAGATGCTAGGGCAAGGTATCTGGAGTCTCGCCTCACAGTTCTTAGTTCTCTCTCCCTGTAATGGATCCTGAATTTGGTTCCTAAGTCTCCAGGAGATACTAAATTCACTGATTTAGAGGGTTCCTTTTCTGTCGGAAGGTTCTGCCCATTCCAGCTAGGGGAGAGAAGCATGGAGGGATGTGTAGTCATTGAGTAGAATGAAATTTTGGGTAATTTCAGTAAGTAAATCTTCCATAGATTGCAGCTTTCTGACTCATTTGGCATTCAGTAGAATTTATTTATATGGAAGAGGGAAGAAGAGGGCTCTATGGCAAATTTTGACTAATGAAAGGGAAAGATAGATCTGTTGCTACTATCACTGAAAAGCCTACTCTTTGGAATAACCCAAAAATGCTGCTAGGGCATTAACAATCTGTGGTAAACAGAATGACACCCAAGCCCTCAGAATTAGATTCTATAGGGAATAGACATGTAGTTTTCTTTCTCTTTCTAGGTCTAGCCCTTCTGCTAAATGCTTAGCTGTAAGTCTGGACTCTATGTTTGATGACCCTCAAGTCCCCATAAATATTTATACACCAATTACCTACTTTATGTATTAAATGTGGTTTCTTTTCATTTCAATGCTACTTTTAAAGAAATCAAGATATGAACCATCCTAGGGGAAGAGAGTTCCTGTTTGCTTCATAGAAAGATGGGTTTGACTTTGGGGGGGATCATTTGTTTTGGATTGAGCATCACTACAGTCCTCTTCAGCATGACCACCTGAGAGTTATAAACTGGCATTCATGGGACTTCAAAGGACTACTGGGCATCTTTTTCAGATGGCTTCTAGGTTTATCCAAGATCCCAAAATGAATCTACCAAAGTTAAAAATAATCAATCCCAGGACAGGGATTGGTCCCCGGGTTAGAGTCTTTGAACTCATCTGCAAGACTCTTCATTCTAACCACCTCCACACAGATCAGGCATGGGAGGTACAAGGAGGGAAAAAGGCAGGGCCAAAACTTGAAGCACATTTCAGTGGCACCTAAATCAGGCCATTGTCCTTGCTCCTAACTACCCACGGGTTCATGGGTTCTGCCTACCAGTTGACCTGCCACTTCTCCAACTGGGCCCAGTACCGGCCAGGCCTGGGGCACGTCAAGCCTGATGACATCGGCCCCTGCCTTTGCACTCACCTATTCTATGCCTTTGCTGGGATGAGTAACAACCAGATCACCACCACCGAATGGGATGCCGTAACTCTCTACCTATTTTTCAATGGCTTGAAAAACAAGTGAGAGATGAGGGACATATCTGACTTGATATCTCCCAGGTCAGCGCATCTCAAATATTAATGTGCAAACAAATCACCCAAGGATCTTCTTAAAATGCAGATTCAGATTCAGTGGGTCTAAGGTAAGGAAAAAGATTCTGCCTCTCAAAAACGCTCCAGTTAATGCTGGACTTCTGGTCCAGGAGGCACACTTTACAAAGCAAGGATAAAGATAATGTAGCATATTGCTTGGTATAGTGGGTATTCAAAAATGTTAGTTCTGTCTCCTCCTTTTTCGGTCAGTATCTTTTTTAATGACCCACAAAACTCCAAGTCATCTTGGCCATTCACATTAAAGAACAGGAGGAGGAGGTTACTAAAAATTATACATCAGGGAACACAAGAGTCAGAAAGTTTTCCTATATTTTAATAGAATTTTAATTTGTGTTAAAAAGGAAACTTGTATCTTTTTATCTCTGATTTCTTTAGATTAGACATATCGAGGAGAAGTAGGGCTGTAAACCATTGCTACTGTCAGTAGCAACATTATCTTCAATGTAGCTGCCGGAATTTAAGTTATGACACCTAAGAGAAAATAAATCCCATTAGGGTGGTGTTTCTTGATGGGTGCTTCATTGACCACTTCAGTCAGAATCACATGGGAGTGAAATGCTAGTCCCTACACACTCCAGATGGATCAGTATCTCTGGGGAGGGGCTATAAATATGAAATGTTAATATCTACCCAACATTTATCTTTCCACATAATTCTTAGGTACACAGATATTTGAGAACCACTATTCCAGAGAATGTGGTTCCAAACCAATTATGTCATCTGTCATAAAGGCCGAGAAAGTAATCATGCTCAAGCAACGTTTACCATTTCATGTGACGGAATAGAATATGAGCTAATTATGCTTTCAAGCACAGTGTATCTAAAATATAGTCAATGCTTTCATTGGTTAGAAAAGTTGGTTCTATAATTTAGTGCATTTATGGTGATAATGACACAAAGACTTTGTATAAAGAAAGTTTTCAACGGTTGAGGAAAATTGATGTATGGTACACATATCAAGGTAACATCAAGTATATGATGAGGCCTGATCCTAAAGCAATGTTATTTTAAACAGGGGGGCTCATATGGATTTTGAACTTTCTACCTTTTATTCTTTGCTTTATAGGAATAGACAACTGAAAACTCTCCTGACTATTAGAGGCTGGAACTTTGGAACTGCCCCATAAGTCCTCTAAGGGAGAGTTCATTTGCTACTGGAAACAAGTTAGCTCAATGTAATCCCTGTCCAATCTAAGACAGGGCATTAAGGATGTGCATTAAACAACTATGCTAGTTAAATCAATCACAACACCAGAACATCAATATTAAATAGAACACAATGTACTTTAAATTTGAATGGATATTCTGGGACCCTATCCACAGAGGTTTAGTAACTACTACTCTAAAACAATGCCTCAAAATATTTCAGGAGCATAAACCCTGAGGAGGGTGTTATTGTTCTTCTGTCTACATTTTGGGGTAAGGAAAGAGAAAATCATGAAGGTAAACAGGAAGGCTTTTCAGAAAACATGTTAATGTGGAATACTTCTTAGAGAGAGAATGGAGTGAGCTGAATTAGGGCTTCAGAGTCACAAGTACTCCTTGGGAGAAGAGCAAGATAAAGAGAAGGTTGAGGTACCATGGCTGAGAAAAGTAGTGATTGCAAAGTAAGGACAGGAGAAACTCAAGAATATTTTAATCTGAGCTGTGGGTCCTAGTAAAGGGTGTGGAGGCATAAATTCATGGAGATTGACCTACAGCCGTAGAACAGAGTAACTTGGGCAATGTCATACCTGGAGAATATCCACTTTAGGTGCCCAGTAAGGGAGATGAATTTCTGGAGAGGGTTGATTGCAGTGAATCAGGACACAAAAGGGATGGTATAGTAGTTAGGTTCAGGTGTCAACTTGGCCAGGTAATGGTGCCCAGTTGTTCTTTTGCCATGGGTTTAAATACCCAGTATGTGAAATTCATACATGACTGATTACATCTGCAGTAGGCTGAGCGGAGTGTCTTCTGCAATGAGAGACATTTTAATTTGATCAACTGGGGGTTTAAAAGAACAATCAGAAGAGAGAGAAAACATGCTCAGCAGGCCAGCACACCTCACCTCAGTAATCAGAGCCAGCTTAGACCCAGATATTTGGAGATGCAGAAAAGAAATGTCCCCAGGAAAGCCACTTGAACCCAGAAGCTGGGAGAGAGGACCAGCAGACATCACTGTGCACCTTTCCAAATTATTAAATTTGTCACTAACTAAATCCCTTTTATGAAAGCCAGTCCATCTGTGGAATACTGCATTCTGGTAGCCTTAGCAAACTAAAACAGATGGAGAAGAAAGAGCAAGGTCTAAAAATAGATACAATCTGAGAAGGAGCAATGATCAATTAACAATGAGCTGAAGGCTTCTAGAACAGAAAACAGTAATTGAGCTGCTTGCTTCTCTGAGAACCCTGAACATACTGGGATGTAATGAAGTGTATTTTACCAATCTTCATATTATCTTGAGATGGTACACAAGAGATCACATCCATAGAGAGTAACCCAGGTCTCTGGGGGAAGTTCAGATGACAGGAAGGTATGTATCATGCATATATGCATAATATCAACAATAGCAGAACACCTGGCTGTGCTGAGCTTCTCTTACTCCATCTTCCTTCTTCCCACATGTTCCAGTTTGCTAGCTACCAGAATGCAATATACCAGAAATGGAGTGGTTTTTAAAAAGGGGAATTTAATAAATTGGTGCTTTGCAATTCTAAGGCCAAGAAAATGTCCCAATTAAAGCAAGTCTGTAGAAAAGCCCAATCATCCAGGAAAAGATGCCTTGGTTCAAGAAGGCCGATGAAGTTTAGGGTTTCTTTGTCAAATGAGAAAGCACATGGCAAACACAGTCAGAGTTTCTCTCTCATCTGGAAAGGCGCATGGTGAACACGGTCAGGGTTCCTTTCTCATCTGGAAGGGCACATGGTGAGCACAGCGTCATCTGCTAGCTTTCTCTCCTGGCTTCCCGTTTCATGAAGTTCCCCAGGAGGCATGTTTCTTCTTCATCTCCAAAGGTTGCTGGTTCATGGACTCTCTGCTTTGTGGTGCTGCAGCATTCTCTGCTCTCTCCAAATCTCATTCATTCTCCAAAGCATTTCCTCTTTTATAGGACTCTAGAAACATATCAAGACCCACCCAAATAGGTGGAGACATGTCGTCACCTAATCCAGCTTAACAACCACTCTTGACTAAATCACATCATCCAGGGAGATGATCTGATTACAGTTTCAAACATACGGTATTGAATAGGGATTATTCTACCTTTATGAAATGGGATTTTGATTAAAACATGGCTTTTCTAGGGGACATACATCCTTTCAAACCAGGTTTGTTTGTCGTGCTATTAATGAAGGTAGTAAATACAATAAGAAGAGTAAGTTTGGAGAAATAAAAAGGACTAATTGATTCAGTTTTGATCTCGATGGGTGTGAGATATCTGTAGAATTTCTTAAAGGAATGCCCAATAGGCATTGGATAAACATCAATTCAGGACAAACAACTTGACTTGATAAACCATACTGAAGTTATCCACAAAGATACTTGAATAAGAGATCACCAAGAAAGTGGATTGGGAAAAGCCAAATACCAAGGATGGCTGTTTAGATTTAATCTCTCCCAAGACAGAAATTACTTTCTATATCATTCCTGACAGATTGTTAGCCCACCTCTGAATATTTCCAATGCTAAGAGTTCATTATTTGAAAGATTAATCTAATAATGTTGAACTCTACTTATCAGAAGTAATGTCCTTATCTTGAGTTGAGACATGCCTCTAGTCATAACGTATAACATCCAGATATTGGTTCTAGTTCTACCCCTGGAGCAGAAGAGAATAGAACTGTTCCCTTTGCTATACATTGGTTAAATATTTGAAGACAGCTATAGTGTCCTACCTGTATTATCTCTTTTTCCAGTGAAATATCTTGTTCCCTCAGCCGTTCCCACTTGACAATTTTCAGAGCCACTTTTGCTCAAACATACAAGGACACAGACTAATAATGCAATTATAGAAACTGGACCCAGTAGTCCAACAGACATTAAAGCCATGTGGAATACCATTGGAAGATGTGCCTCTAGCACTAGATGAGAACTTGCATCTGGCTGTCTCCTACTTCCTCATTGGTTAAATCAGCATTTGATGTGATGTCAGTCCTATAAAGTAGTTTGCCTACTAGACAAAGGGGAGAAAGTTTCCAAGTTGTTAAAAGCTAATATAAGTTACTGCAGCAACTATAGCTTCAGAGACTTAACATGATATGAGCTGATTCTTTCTATGTAACATACCTTGTATGTCAAGATATAAGTGGAATTTCTGAGTGGTCATCCGAATACTGGATTCTGCTCAGGACCCGAATGCTAACTTGCTGTAAGACTTTGGAGAAATCATCTAATTTCTCTGCATATTAGATAACTATAAAATGGATTAATATCTGTCCTATCCACTTTCTAGAGTTTTTGAGAGATTCAAGACACATAAAATTTGTGTAAGCACTTTGAAAAAGAAAACGTTGTGCAATCATATGTTCATTTTATTATTTAAGGACCTGATAGTAGTTTCACAGATGCTCTACAAAACTTTAATATTCTCTAGGAAATGTGTGAAGCTTTTGAGCAAGAAGCCATGCAGATAAACAAGCCCAGGCTGATGGTCACTGCTGCAGTTGCTGCTGGCATCTCCAACATCCAGTCTGGCTATGAGATCCCCCAGTTGTCCCAGTGAATGATGTACCTCAAACTCCTGAAGGCATTACTTATGCAGGATACCCTTGTCCTTGTTCTGTCTTGTTGTTTGGGGACTTTGTTTAGGAGGCTTTGGCCATGGTATCTCTTGCCTGAGAGGTTGTAGGAAATAACCATCAGAAAGTATTCTAAATCCTTTACCTCCCCTCAGATATCTGGACTACATCCATGTCATGACCTACGACTTCCATGGCTCCTGGGACACCACACTGGAAAGGAACAGCCCCCCCGTACGAGTACCCCACTGACACAGGCAGGAATGCCTATTTCATTGTGGTGAATTGCTGTCCAGACTTACAAAGAGACCAGCAATGATGGTGTAAATCACATGGAGATTTGAGGGCAAAATAAACACAATTTCTGCAAATATCTTATTTAGACAACTGTCCTCAAGTGCTGATCACTAACTATAATTTCACCAAAAATTTTTTAAAAAAATACTAGCTAATCCATCTATCATTAACATCACACAAGTTTGCTAGTTAGAACAGGAGACTAACATAACTTAGCATCAGGCCATCAGAGGTCAGCTCTAGCTAATGCTCTTTCATCACAGGAGTACGCCATGAACTACCGGAAGGACAACAGGGCCCCAGCTGAAAACCTCTTCGTTGGATTCCTAGCCTATGGGCATACCTTTCTCCTGAGCAATCCTGCCAACATTGGCATTGGTGCCTCAACTTCTGGTGCTGGTCCTGCTGGGCCCTATACCAGACAGCCAGGATTCTGGGCTTACTATGAAGTATATTGCTTGGGATGAGGAGTATTCTGTGATTTCCATGTACAGTATTAAGCAGTATTAGAGTTAGAATCAGCAGAAATCTTGAATGTTCATTCTGTTCCCTACCTCTGCTAAACACAGAGTATCTGCAAATGCTTGAAGCATTTACATAAATCATTTATTTACCTAGTCTAGTATGAAGACCACTGAAAAATGTGCAACATTCCTCCACACAACAGAGCACAAACTTAATGTCATTCGTGTCTGCACACAAGGGAATAAAAGAAATGTATCTCTCAGATTACCAAGGGCTTCAGAAATCAATCACTAAGAGTAGGAACAACATATGAGTATTGAAAAGCAACTTGATCTTCTTTACCGCATATAAAAATCCATAATTGAAAAAACACAATTGAAGACATGAAAGGGAAAATAATCAAAGAGGCAAATGTATGCTTATATTTAAAAGATTGGAATTTTGGACATTTTAAAGATTTGCACTTTCCTGCAAAATGGAGCTACTCAGATGTGGGCTGCCCACCCAGGATGTGCCTTATGGCTATCAGGGCACCAAGTGGGTTGTCTATGATGATGTCAAGAGCTTCAATGTCAAGGTAAAGTGGGGCCCTCAGATATGATGATGTCTCAGCCCTGAGTCCCAGAAAACAAAATGTCTTGTGGTGTCCTCTGTGCTTGAACAGGCTCAGTGGCTTAAGCAGAACAACTTTGGAGACGCCATGGTCTGGACCATTGACCTGGATGACTGGCATTTTCTGCAACCAGGGCAAGATCCCCCTTATCTCCACCTTGGAGAATGCTTTAGACTTGCAGAGTGCAAAAAGTGACAGCAGGAGGTGTCCAGAGCACAGAAATGCCTCTTCTCCAACTCAAAAGGCAATACCAACGTGTGCCCATGTCATTGCCCAGGGATCCTCTTCCTGTTTTACCTCAATGCTCTTGTCCTAGCTGAGAGACAGGTGCTGCCCTTGAAATTCCATGTCAAGAGCTTTGTGCTCCTGTGGGAAACCAGGCCTATCTAGCTAGGATTTCCAGATCTAATAGGCCGTAAAAGTATGTAATAAATTCAAGAAATTAATGCCCATGGAAGGCAATGTAAGCATCTATTCCCTACAAAATATATGATTAAAATTTTATCACAGTCCATGTGGGAAGATTTAACAAGAAAACCCCACTACTGCTCATACATTTCTAATCTGTGATAGGGAAAGTACCAATTCCTGAAATTTTTTCCAGCAGTCCCAGAGATTTTCTTTGCACTTATTTGTTCACCACTTATGCCTCAATACTAAAGAAGTGTTTTTGCACATACTGGATATTCAGTAAATACATCTTTAAAATGATTTTGACAATATCAGAGAAGAAAGATTTTCTTTTATTTAAAACCAGGCTGGTTTGAGATTATAAATTTTCCTAATTCCTGAGTATGGAGTTATCTTATGATCTGTTTCAGGGATCCAGAGGTAACTGCACCTCACCTCTTAGCCAAGCTTCTGAGGTAGCCCCTGCCCACCCTCCACAGATCTCTTCACCTTTGGTTGCTCTTTGTGTTGTATATTTCAAGTTGCACAGCTCCCACTCAGCCCATTGCCCCAATAACACCTCCTTCCAGCAGTGGAAGCAGAAGTGGGAGTGCAAGTGGAAGCAGCAGCTCTGGAGGCAGCTCTGGGGGCAGTGGATTCTGTGCTGGCAAAGCCAACAGCCTCCACCCTGTTGCTAATAACAAAAATGCCTTCAGGCACTGCCTGAATGGGAACACATACCAGCAGCATTGCCAATCTGGGTTTGTCTTTGACACCAGCTGTGATTGCTACAACTGGGCATAAACATGACTTCTGCCTTCATTCTCTAGGGTTCTAAAGATGTCCTTGTTTAGGAATTCTTGCTTCTACCTAGAGTTCTGCAATAAAATCTAGCAGTAAGAACATGAGTCTCCTGAGTTTTGTGTAATTTGGGTGGAAATCTTTCTAGATGTGAAAACACAGGCCATGCATGAGGGGTGGAGTATCAGAGGTAGTGTGTGATGAAGTGGTGGAGCCAGAAGCCCTGCAGTCTTCTTTCTGCTTGAAGTGATTTGCACAAAGTTTGGAGTCTGTTGGAAGGAAATATTTGAATGCTTGGAGGAGGGATGAGATTAGGATATGAAGAGGATAGGTCTGTAGCCTGGTGACTGTTCTCAGGAAGGAGCCAAAGCGATTCTGAGAGACTGGGACACAGGCAGTGTTGCATGGATTGCTCAAGAAGCAGGAAGCTGGGGATCTTCTCCACTTCATTGAGGACTCAAAGTTGGAACAGTACCTCCTGGGTTGCCAGCTTTGTACAGTGAACTCCTTTTGGGTCTGCCCAGTTCATGGGCAATCAATATCCCTTTCTCAGGAGATTGTCCCCATCTGTGCTACTTAGGATCAGGTGTCAATTTGACCAGGGGATTATGTTCCTTTGTTCTATGGCTGTGGACTTATATCATCTGTATGAAATTCATCTATGGCTGATTACATTTGGGTTGGCTAAGAGGAGTGCCTTCCACAGTGAGTGGAGTTTAATTTAATTAGCTGGAGGCTTAAAAGAGAGAGGTCAGCAGTTCGACATACCTCATCTCAGCACTCAGAGCTCAGACCCAGATGTTTCCATTCTGGGGAAAGCCGTTGGAACCCAGGAGAGAAGGCCAGCAGTCATGTTCTTCCCTTAGTGTCAGAAACTCAGGAGAAAGTTCGCTGCCTTTCCTCCAAATAACTGTAAATTTGTAACTAAATCTCCTTATTAAAAGCCGATCCATCTCTGGTATGTTGCATTCTGGCAACTTTGGTAAACTAAAACACCATCACTGAAACCACACCGTAGGATAGTGACCAAATACTGTGTTCACACTGCATGATCTCATCCCTCCCCTGGCCTGGCAGATTGACTGTGGTGGACAATGGACTCAAGATGGCCAGTCAGAACATCACCCCTTGGAATATGCAACTGAGACTAAAGAATTTCCTATTAATCCTCAAGAGTAGCTGGGCCCAGTATATATGCTTAGGGGACTAGCAAGGCCAAATTCTGCCATGGGGACTGAGGAGAAGGGAAAGCTGCCTGGATGCAAAGCAAAATGACTTACAGAGGAAAGCTGCCACATGAGATGGAAAGAGAGAGCACACTTACCAATGGCTTCCCAATTCCTGATTCTAGTTCTCTCTAAAGCCCAGAGGCATTTCTGTCTTTGGGTCCTGTAAGATACCTTTAAAATCATATAACAAATTCCTCTTTGCTACTTAAGCCGACTCAGTTTGTTGCTTTTATTTCCAACTAAAGGAACCCTAACAAATAAAAGCATAAAATAATGGCTAATATTTTTCTGCATGCTTATTACATTTTACATTTATTTTCTGGTTTTATTCTCCCAGCAACCTTAAAAAGTAGATGACATTAACTCCAGGAGATTGAAGCACAGAGGGGTTAGTTGCCATCCAACACCAAATAGTAGTAAGTTGCAAGACCAGATTTAGACCCTGACAGGCTGGCCCAGAGCTCACAGTCTTAGCTATTGTGTTTTACTGGCTCACTTGACAAAACATCATGGTCTTACAGTAGTTGATGGCACTGGTGACAGTGACAAGGCACATGCAGCTTTCTGGATAATTAGCTAATAAAATTTATTTTTTATTATGGGTCATTTAATATCCTAGGTAATGAAGACAGTGAGAAAAAAATCCACTGTCACAAAGATCAGACATTGCTGGTGGAGGAGTTAGACAATAAATAAGAAAAGAAATGAGTCAAATGAAACAGTGATAGAAAGTGATTAGGGGAAGAAGCTGTTTTAGCTTGAGCAGTCCAGAAAGACCTCTCTGAGGACATTCCTTGTGAGATTGATCCTGGCATTCAAGAAGAACAAGCCATTCTGAGATCTGGGGAAAGGGAAATTCAGGCAGAAAGTATAGCAAGTTCAAAGTTTTTGAGGTGGAAATGAACTTGGCATGTTGGGTAAAAGAAAACCAGGGTTGCCATGTAAGGTTTCGGAACAGAAGTTTGGATTTTAGTGTTCATGAGCTTGAAAGCCATTAAAAGAGTATAAGCAGGGATGCTGGGGGGGAAAGGGTGGTGTCATCGTCTAAATTCAACATTGATGAGATGGGCTGGGAGAGGGGTAAAGAACATGGGAAAATAAGACTCAAGTTGATGATAGCTGTTGACATCCTGGAAAAGGCAAAACTATTAGAGACAGTAAAAAGAGCAGTTTGTGGGGTGGGAGGAGGAATCATTGGATGGCACACAG